>NW_006438082.1:904783-915183 GCF_000325575.1 Pteropus alecto | reverse complement strand
GGCCACTGACTCTGTCCTAGGGTGAAAGGCTGCTGGGGCCCAGGCCTAGAAGGGGGTGGGGCCGGTCAGGGGCTGGGCCCACGGAGGGTGGGGCTCGGGGTGGGACAGTACCTGCGCAGTAGCAACTTTGGGTGGTTCTTGCTCTCAAGGTTTTTCTCTATGAGGTCCGCCAGCAGTTGCTTGAGCAGCCCTGTGGCATAATCAAGGCGGCTCTGCAAGGCCACCATGGTGAGCGAAGCCACGGTGCCACGGTCACGCATGGAGAAGCTGCTCTGGGCCTCCAGCGTGTGGATGAAGGTGAGCACAAAGGCGCGGCTGTGTAGCAGCTGCCCGAAGAGACGCAGCGCCTTCTCGACGTTGGGGGGTGTCTGTGGGGGACAGGGAGTCTCAGAGGCTGGGACGGTGGCCCCGGGGGTGACGGGGAGTGAGCAGGCCACGGGGACTCACATCCAGCTCCTTGAGCACCGGGTGGGCCTCAATGCCCGGGAAGAGCACGCGCACGGCGTACGTCCGGTAGTCCAGGAAGGGGATCTGCACCACGTCCATGTGGTTTGTCAGTTCGTTGATGTCTGTCTGCAGCTCGGCAAAGGCTGGGAGGGGCGGGGAGGAGAAGTGAGCAGAGCAAGAGGAGGCGGGCTCCCGGCGTGCCCACCCCGCGCTGCACCCCCACCCCAGGCACCTTCCTTGCATTCCAGAGCCACGCGGGACTCCAAGTTGTCCATCTGGAGCTGGAGGCGCTTGAGCGTGCGGTCCGCATCCTGAGTCTTGCGCTTGTAGGCAACCAGCACAGCAGTGATGGCCAACAGCAAGAGCCCGCCGCCCACCGCCAGCCCCACCATGGCCGGCAGAGTCAGTGCCCGCTCGGCCGTGATGTGCAGGGTGCCCAGCCAGAACTCCAGGCCGCCCACCAGCACCTGCAGGAACAGGCCCCTGTGAGCTGACCCTCAGAGCCACCCCGCACTCCCCGGGTGGCTTTCCCACGCCCGCGCACACACCATGACAGGCTGCCGGCCCGTCTGGCTGGGCGAGTCGCACAGCAGCTGCGTGTCTGAGACGGTGAGTGCACACGGCTGGCCCCCGATCAGCACGGTGTAGTTGAGGCGGGAGCTGCCGGCTGCCGCGGGGATCAGATTCTTGCCCTGCGTATGGAAGGCACGGTCCACCAGGGCTCCCCAGCGCCCTGGCCCTCCCAGCCCCTGCACTCCTCCGGCACCTTCAGCACCACGTGGGAGCCAGGCTTGACGTCCAGGACACCAGAGGGCCCCAGTGGCTCGAAGCTGGGGTCCGGGTAGTAGGTGAAGGCAGACCGGTTGAGGGAGCGGGCTGTCTGGACGTGGTCCAGCAGGAAGCCAAACTCGTCAGGGTGCTCGCCCTGGGCCTGTGGCTGCGGCCGCCCCAAGAAGATGCCAGGGGCCTTACACAGCATGGCAGTGTCGTTGATCACCTGGCACGTCTGTGTGGACAAGGGCGGGTAGCCCAGCACATGAGGCCACGGGTGGCAGAGTCAGGGGTGGGGCGAGGGCAGCTGGCACTCACGTTGGTGGTTTCGATGCCTCGGTACTTGGCCCGGACCCGGGGCTCCTGGACTGTCAGCAGGTGGGTCCCACTCACAGTGATGGCAGTGCTTCCACTGGGGACGGGAGGAGGGGCCTCAGTCTCTGTCCGCCACTGTCCCCAGCCTGGCCCTAGAGAGCTATGAAGGCTGCCATGGGGACCTGGGGCTTCCCATACCTGGGTTGCTGGGCAGGTGCCAGGTGCTACATAGTTGGGAGGACCCTGCCCGCTCTGCCAGTAAGGGCTCAGGTTCAGAGTCAGTGTAATTTGATGCCCAAGGTTCCAGTCACCAGGCAAAGCCCAAGGACAGAAGCTCAGGGACCCAGTCTCCCTAGAATCTTACTTGATGATGCTCCAGGTGGGCTCAAGGCGAGTAACAGTAGGGTCCTGGGTGTAGGTGTAGAGGACTCCGGGACTGGAGATGTTGGCGCGGTCGATGGCCAGGGTGATGGGGGCCTGACTGGGGCCCAGCGTGGAGACGGGCGAGATACACACAATTGCCTCGGCATCTCTCCTATGTCGGTAAGCAGGGCGCTTGGAGCGGGTGGCCCAAGGCCCTCACTGGCCCCGCCCCATCCCTCTGGCCCCCGGTCCAGTGCCCAGCCCAACACTGGCAGGGCCCTACCCACCTCACAAACTGGCACTCGCCATCTCTCACAGTCACCGTGACCCTGCTGCCAGCATCCAGGGAGCTTCCGGAGATGGTGAGCCGCGTACCCCCGGAAGCTGGGCCCCGACTGGGACTTACGCGGTCGAACGTTGGGGTCTGTGGGAGAAGCAGCTGTGAGGCGAGAGAGGACGCGGCCCAGCGTGGGGTCACACCCCCTCAGAAGGGGTGGGCGTGGGAAGAGGCAGGCAGCTCACACACCACAAAGCTGTAGAGCTGCTCGGACTGCGTGCGGAAGTCAGCGGAACAGTCGCCCACGCAGAGCTCCACGGGCCCTGGTGGCGGGCTGGGCACCAGTGACTCCTCCATCTCACACACGATCCTAGCGGGGGAGAGAAGGTCAAGGCCAGCCTCGGAGCACCAGCCTGAGCACCCGCACAGCCACACTCACCTCTCGGCACTGACGTACTCGGCGGGGATGGAGTTGCAACGCACGCCGGCCACCCGCAGGCCCACCTCTCGGTAGGTGAGGCCCAGGTTCTCACCCACGATGGTGACCCGCGTGCCTCCCTCCTTGGGCCCCATGAGTGGATGGATCTGCAGAGCAGGACGGGAAGGTGAGAGGGTGGGCCCAGAGCCCCGGGTGCCCAGTGGGCAGAGGGTGGCAGAAGCTAACCTGGGCGATGCGGGGGTGGCTGCAGCGGCTGCCCTTCTGGCTCGGATGCATCCAGTTGGTCTTGGGGGCTGGACAGTGGGCCCGCAGCTGGCACCTGTGCTCCGAGATGCACCAGCCACAGCTGAAGCGGGGGTCAGCCTTGAGGCAGAGGCCACAGTTGGGTCGCTGTGCCCAGCACTTATACAGGAGAGCTGCGGGCAGGGAGGGCACTGCTGGGGAGCATCCACGGGGAGCCAGGGCCTCTGCGGGCCCTGACAGAGGGGCCCCTTGTTAGACCTGGCCCCAGCTCATGCCAACTCTGTCCCAGGAGGCTAGCTCCTCAGCCCCATCTCGCCCCTCACCTCGGAAGGTGGCAGGCTTGTCAATGGGGAAGTCTCCATCCCAGACCACAGAGAAGTCCAGCTCGGTGTCGCCGTACTCGTCACCTTCATAGGAGTACTGAAGGACAGGGACCACGTGAGCCCTCAGAAGGTCCCCTGCCACAGCCACCTGAGGCTTCCAGACCAGAGAGCGGAGCACAGGCCCGGGGATGGCAGGGAGGGGGCCTCACCGACGCATTCTGGCACTGCACACTGCTGCTGTTGAAACGCACGGCGGGCACGCGCTGCTGCCGCCCCTGCACGCGGACCACGCACTCGTAGTTCTTCTGGCCCGACTGGGGCTGCGGCAGGTTCTTGGCCCGCAGGGTAAGAGGCTGCATGACGCCGACTGGGATCAGGAGGTCCCCACTCGGCAGGATCTCGGGGCAGCCCTGCGGGGGAGAACGCCATCAGCCACACGCCGACCGCGCTGTCCAGGCCCAGCTGGGCCAGCCCCGCATCGAGGAGGCTCCAAGAAACCGATGAGATCAAAGACAGAAAAGCCAGAGGCGAGTGCATGCGGAGCCCAGCCCCCTCGCGCACGGCTCCCGCCTCACCTCGGGGCTGTGGACCCTGCCCTCCTGGAAGGAGCACTCGTGGGGGTGGCTGGTACACACGTGGCGGTACTTACACCAGTGGCAGGGGTAAGGGCTGCCGACGCAGGACATGCACCTAGGGGGGAGAAGCTTCAGAAACAACAGAGAAGACCTGGCCTGGCCCCCTCAGCATTCCTCCTATGGGACACATGGGGAACCAAAGGAAGAAGGCTCCAGGACCCATCCGAGGTCTGCACGACATAGCAAGGGACAACGAGACGTGCGGACAGAGATCGGTACTCACGACTGAAGGACACTACAGTTGTAGAAGACAAAGTCGGCCCCGGCGAACCTCACGCCGGTCTCCTTGGAAAGCAGTTGCAGTCGCACGGTGCGGGTGGCCCCTGCAGCAAGCCCAAGTGCGGCCGTGAGCCAGCCGGGGACAGACAGTGCCCCCATCCCGAGCAGCCCCAGCCACTGACCGTGCCCCCTGGTGAGAGCCTGGAGCTCCTGGAGGGAGGGCGAGGGGCAGCGCAACTCCCCGGAGGGCAGCAGGATGGCCTCATTCTCCGTCACCTCCTCGAAGGCACAGCTCACACCTGCGCTGAGGTCTGGCACATTGCGCATGGCCACGGTCAGCTGCGGGAGACGGAGCACTCAGCAGGGTGCACCCCGCACACGCGCACACATTGGGCAGCACAGCCCACACCCGCCACACCACTCACCTGCACCCCGGGCGATGTTACTGACACGTTGTTGGGCCGGACCCGCACCTGGACACACTTGCTCAGCTCCTCGGCAAAGCCATGTGGGGCTGAGGCGCCTGGACAGGCCCCCTCGCGGCAGCATCTGCGTGGGGTCAGGCCAGAGCCCATCGCGCATTTGCCCTGGGAGGGCCCTATCCAGGGCTCCATGGGGGCCTAGCGGGGAAAGGGCCCAGCCGGCCCAGCCCACAGTGCCAGGCAACAGCGTGCCTCAGCCTTGTCCCTGGGGTCTAAGGGACGTCATTTGGAGTGGAGGTTCCGCTCATTAGCTGGAGAAAGTGGAAGGGGAGGGCGGGGAGGGCCATAAGGGCACAGCTGGGAGAAGTGAGCACATAGGCCAGGACAGGTGCTGCCCCCACCGACCAACAAGAGGCCCGGCCAGATCTTCCAGAGAGCAGGGCGTCACTGAGCCCGTCGTCACCACCCATCCCTTTTCTGGGACCCTTACCTGTGCTGCAGCACACACCAACCACAGTGTGGGTCCCCGGAGCCCAAGCAGGCCGCGCAGCTCAGGTACTGCTCACAGGTCTCCACTGGGAGCTGGCTCACCTGGGGACAGCCTCGTCAGCACCCACCTCGCCCCCACACTGCCACCCGCCTCCTCCCACCACGGGCCCACCTGCTTCTCACTCAGGAGGTAGATGTGCCGGTGGTCAGGGCTGAAGAGCAGGTCTCGCAGAATACGGCTGCCATCCACCACGGGCACCGTCTCGTACAGGTGGGCATCCTGGGAGCCATCGACTCGCACCTGGGCCGCAAGGCCAGGGAAGAGGGGTGACAAGCCAATGTGATGCCACAGCAACACCCCACGCACCCAGGGCGTCCTCTTCTCGAGCCAGGAACTTTCCGGGTTGTGGTTGAACTGAAGCTGGGGCCTGGAAGGGCTCAGCCCTTGACCTGCCAGCCCCACGATCCCCATGGGCAGGGGAAGGAGGGCTCAAAGCACCCCCGCCCCGGAGGCCCTTGGGGGCAACTCAGCCAGCCAGAAAAGGCTCCCAGGAGACAGAGACAGAGAGATTAGCGATGCCACAGATGGGGGATGGGGGAGAAGGCTGACATCCAAAGGGGAAGGGGTCTTTAGGGTGATGACAGTGTCCTGGAATGAGAGAGTGGTGACAGTCGCAAAACTCTGCAAACTCGCTCAAACCACTGGCGTGTCTTTTAAGCAGGGGAAGTATATGGGATGGGAATTATACCTCAATAAAGCTGTTACAAATGACAGAAAGGACCCAGGAGGGGAGCAGGCCCAGCACAAGAGCTCAGCAGCCCTCTTCGCGAGCCCTCGCCCGGCTACACGCTCGCGCCCGACCTCCCCAGGGATCACTCCACAGTCTCCAGGTGAGAAGAACGACAGCGTGATGGCTGTCCTGACTTTTGTCCCTTTAGGACACATCAGAGCTCCCAGGAGCTCATCTCTCACTTTCACGCTCCCTCCACTGCCAGGACAGAAGCAGCTGCGGCCCTGCTGCCCGTGAGGGGACACAGGGCGAAGGGGGTTACGTCTGCATCCATTCCAGTGAGGATCCAGCACTGACGGCTGAGCCGCTGCCACCTGCTCTCCTGGCAAGGAGACCCTGAGAGAGGTCTGGTTTCTGTCCCCAGGGCCACAGGAAGCCGGCAATTCAGGCCATAGTAGGCAGTGGTGCCGGAGCCGGTGGATGGCCATGGGAGCCTCTTGGGGAGCATGGCCGGGCTCCTGGGGCCCTGGCTGGGAAGCTCCCTTTGCCCTACTGAGTGTGCCCTGTCCAGAGTCTCACAGGGCTTGTCTGTACATTCTTGTCCGTGACTGTCATCCCATATCTCAGAGTCTGCCCCAATCTTCACATGGCAAGGGGGCCAGGGCCTACCTTCTTCAGACTGCCGCTGCGAGTGCCAATGAAGACCACAGAGTGCTCGTGGTAGGTGTAGGCCGCCACACTGGCCATGCCGTCAGCGCCATCGGCCAGCAGGGGCAGCCCCTCGATCACGTGCAGGCCGCCCAGTGGCTGGTTCAACACCAGCCCGCAGAAGTTTCCATTTATCTGCATGGGCTAGTGAAACGGGAGGGATGCACGTGACAGTCAAAGCTTGGGGGGACAGAGGCCATGAGACCCCATGTTCTAGAAGGGAGCAGTATCTGGAACTTGTTTCCCACCAGCCGAGACCAACTGCTGCCCTGGACCCCACAGGAAATCGGGGGGCTGAGGAGGGAGACAGAGGAGGGAAAGGAGGCGGGAGTAGGGGCGGAGAGCGAGGCCTGGGCCTACGAGATGGGGACGGGCCGGGAGACTACTGCTGACTCAGGACAGTGAGGGACACTCGTGAGTTGGAGCAAGGAGCAGCCGGCTGGGAATGGGTGGAGGAGCAGGCAGGGCGAGAGGCGGCCCACGAGCAGAGAGCGCCCGCCCAGAGCGACGGTGAGGAGGCAGGCTGCGGGGGGGCAAATGCAGGGAGAGGATGAGAGGGCGGGGGTCCCCAAGAGGGAGGCGCGGCTATTCCGGCTGAGGCCGCTGAGCTCACCGTGTTGATGCAGGGCAGCTCCTTGTTGAGCAGCCACGGCAGGGCCAGTGTCCCCTCCCCGCGATAGCATGACTGGATGCGGCGCCGGATGTGCGCGTTGATGGTGCTGAGGGTAAAGAGGCAGAGAACAGTCTGCCGGGGCGGGCTGGCCCGGTTCTTCTGGCCCTGAGAGAAGATGGTGAAGAGGACGTCCTCGTCGGCCGGCACGCCCAGGGCCTGGGCCAGCAGCAGGCCGGGCTTGGCCAGGTGGGCGCTCTGCACCAAGCGGTACTCCACGCCGCGCCAGGAGCAGCCGATGGGAAACTCCACGTACGAGTAGAACTCGGAGTCCCCCGCGCACATGCGCACGATCTTGGACGTGAAGAATTTCTCGCCCGCCGTGTCCAGCAGCGTCTGCTGGGTGTCCAGCTGCAGCGTCAGGAAGTACACGAAGGAGGCGCTCACAAAGCCGTAGATGTAGTAGATGTCAAAGGCGGGGTACAAGGACAAGGTGTCTGAGGGAATCTTGATCTGCGAGGAGACAAACTCATCCTGGTACACCTGGGGAGCAGGATGAGGAGACAGCGTGGGACAAGGTCTGGGTCCATCGTCAGTCTCTTAATCCCTGGCCCTTCGACCCCCACAACACAGTCTCCCCAGGGCTTCCTCTCACAGCACCGCCCCCCCTGCCCCACCAACATGGTCACAGGAGCCCAGGCCACAAGGGTAGCAGAGGGCAGGGCGAGCAGCCCCGTCCCGCGCTTCAGCCCACCCTCCTGTCTTCGGCAGCTCGTCCCTCCTTGGACCAGGGCTCTTCCAGAGGTGGAGCCAGGACAGAGAGAAGACAGGAGGGAAACAGGTGCCGGCTATTGAGGCGGGGTGTCGGGGACAGGCAAAGGGAGGAGGGGGAACGGACTGGCCAGCTCACCCACCAGACTAAACATGTCGGCACTGTCCTCGTCGCGGATGAGCTTGCGGGAGCTCAGAGTGGGGAAGTACTCGGACTTGCCGTCCACGGCGGTGCCCACGAACAGCTTACTGGGCCCCTGACCCTGCTCCACGATGACACCGGCCATGGAGTCAGGCTCCTGGGCCCCTGACAGGTAGTGCTCCTTGCGGTGGTGGGGCTCGCCCAGCTTGAAGAGGTCATCCAGGCGAAGAAACTGGCAGATGCCTTGCCAGATGCTGCCGCAGGCCACCAAGCGACGGGCAGCATAGTCTATGAGCAGCAGCTTGTTCACGTTGTCCACGGGCGCCAGGCGGTGGGTGCACACACGCATACTGGGGGGCGGATAGCAGCGAGCATTGTCCTCAACGGGCCCCGTGACATGGGCCCGTAGCTCAGTCAGGTTGGGGGCCAGCTTGAAGACACGGTTCACTGCGCCCACAAATACCTCCCCGGTCACCCGGTGCACAGCCAGGTGGGTGAGTGTGGTGTCTGTCACTAAGAAGGCGGGGAAGGGTCTGTTGCGGCCCAGGACCCCCTCCATGGTGAGGGGTAGCAGCAGGAGGAGGCAGACAGTGGGCATGGTCGGCGGCTGCACCTGGGACGGGCCTGAGGAGAGATGGCAAGTGCAGGTCAGAGCTCCCCGGCCCAGGCCGCCAGTCCTACCGCGCAGCCTGGCCTAGGACCCCCAGCAGGCCAAGCTCCGTGCCACAGTGGGTGGAAGCCACTCACTCGCCCACCACCACACCAGAGCCGGAGCCCCAGATGGTGACCACGGCCGGGAGAGGAGGGGCCTCCAGGGCGCATGAGTGAGCAGTAAGCGCAGGCAGACTTGGGGGCCATCAATCATCCCCCAGCCCCCCACCCCCCTGGAAAGGAGCCAGGAGGCCTCGCCTCAGCTGGGCCACACCCAAGGGGGCAGCAGAGCCAGATGCTGGGAAAGGCAGGGCGGGAGGCCGTCCTGGAATGAGACCCCGAATGCCAGATCCCAGAGCTGAGGACGGCTAGCCGCATACAAGAGCCACCACAGGCAAACCTCAGGCCACAGACACCCCACGCCCAAGCTGGGGGAAGGGGAAAGGCAGGGAGAGAACAATCACAAGCCGAGGGATGGGGAGAACAGCACCCCAGAGTGGCACTGCCACCAGGAGCCCCAGGACAGAGGTCTGAGGCATCAAGGCCTGAGAGTGGACTCGGCACCGCCACATTCCCACTCCTGGCCCCAGCTGCCTCCTCACCCCGAGGGCCTCCCTCGGCTGGCTGTCCAGGAGCCTGCTGTCTGGCCTACCGGCTGGGCTGCAACACAAAGCCGAGTCGCGCCTGCCCCCACAGCCAAGCACCACGGAGACAGACATAAGTCAGGCTCTGCTCAGGCACAGCCAGACAGATGGCCCAGGCAATCCTGTACGGTTCTCCCTCCAGACCCAGAGGTTAGCTGGAGAAGGGGAGGTGTCAGGGGGTCCAAAGAGTCCTATGGAAGGGAAGCATCGTCCCCCAATACAGAGAGACCTTGCAGAGATGGGGCAGAGGCTGTAGGGACAGTGCCCAGCTTGGCCGGGTCTTCGCCCCCAGGCCACACCCAGCTCTCCTGCCAGCTCCAGGTGGCAAAGATAGCAGAGCAGTGTCGTAGCAGCCAACAGGATAGGGCTTAGTGCTACCCTCTCAGTGCCCAAGCCCCAAGGGAGACACGAAGTACCCAGCTTGGGCGGGGGGGTGCAGGGAAGCAAACCAAGGAGGTGCAGAAGAAGGAAAGGAAAAAAAATGCATTTGCTAGAACAAGGAACAGGCCCAGCTTGAAACTGCAAAGTTTCGGCTTAGACTGATCACCTCTCCAGGGCTCTTTTGTCAGGTCGGAATCCTGGGCCCCTAATGCCACAGCCAGAGAAAAAAGGAAGGCGAAAGAGAGGAGAGGTCGCATCCCACCCTCACCTCCTCCACACCCTGCGGGAACACAAGCCCAAGAATGGGGACTGGAGGGGTCACCGGCAGACCCAGAGAGGCAGGATTTGCATCCCAAACCCCTATCCGAACCTCCACCTGTAAGTGGGAGCCTAGGGCATCCCAGGCACACCCAGTCCGTCTGCTACATCCCTGCCAGCAGAAAGCCCGGAAGATGGAGACAGTCCCTCACAGAGACACGGCTCCAGCACCCGCTCCCCAATGCCCCCCCCCAGCGTGCTGCTGGCCCGGCTCTCCCTGCCCCCACCAGGGGCACCCCCCGGCCGACCCACGGGGACCCTAGTGGATGGAGGCGCCACAGCAGTCCTTGGAGAGGCCGCTCCTCCGCCACAAAGGGTCCCCATCGGGCAGGGGGGCTGGGCTCAGGCTGGCCGTCCCTATCAGCACGGGGCACGAAGGACCAGTCAGGCCGGCAGCCAAGGGGCAAGAGGAGAGGCAGGGCCCGACCCCCTCAAGCCGAGAGAACCCACAGACTGCCGGAGCTTCGAGCTGCCGAACAGGCTAGCCCCGCACGGGCGGTG
>NW_006438082.1:898836-904112 GCF_000325575.1 Pteropus alecto | reverse complement strand
CTCCGAGGCAAGTAGCTGCCACCTGCTGCCGGCCAGCGACCTCTCCAGTTCTGGCCCCTCAGGTGCGCACCAGCCGAGGACTCGCGGCCCGTCCTTAGGACACTCTTCCTGATGGTCCATAACCTGGAGGGCCCGCGGCTAATATACAAATGCCCAGCATAACGAGGACTCGAGAGTGGCCCCTTTCTTACCCGGCCACCATGGCCTGAATCTGGGGGTCTCAGTCCCTTGTTTTCTTTTTCCTTTTTTTTAAAAACAACTTCGAGATGTAATTCACCTATCATACAAGTCACTCGCTTAAATCGTTAACATTCAATAACAGTATAATCAAAGCTGAGCAACCACCCACACTATCAAATCCCAAAACCTTTTCCACACCCCTAAAGGAAACCCCACTCCTCAGCCCCCTCCCTTTCGTTCCCCGCAACCACTCATCTACTTTCTGACTAGGATTCACCTGTTCTGGACGGCTCATTGGATGGATTCATACAACATGCGTGTGTCTTTCGTGTCTGGGTTCTTTCACGGAGCATAATGTTTTGAGGGTTCATCCATGTTCTAGCAGGTATCAGTACTTCGTTTCTTTTTAGGGCCAAATAATATTTCATTACATAGATATGCCACATTTTATGTATCCTTTCTGAATTGGTAGACATTTGGATTGTTTTTATCTTTTGGCTACTCTGAACATTAGTGTACAAGTTTTTGTGTGAACACATTTTTCATTTTCCTTCTACCTAGGAGTGGAATTGCCAGGTCACATGATAACTCCATTTTTAGCTTGAGAAAAATGGCCAAACTGCTTTGGAAAATAGCTGCACCATTTTACATTCCCACCAGCAGTGTATGAGGGTTCCAACTTCTCCACATCCTCACCAATACTTATCTGATTTTTTGTTTCCGGCCATCCTAGTGGATGTGAAATGGCATCTTGTATTTGGTTTGCATTTCCCCAATGACTAATGATGTTGAGCATCTTCTCAGGAGCTAACTGGCTATTCGTATGTCTTCTTTGATCTACAAAGAAATCTGAAATGTCTATTCAAGTTCTTTGCCCATCTTTTAATCAGGTTTCTGTTGTTGTTCTTGTTGACTTGTAGAAGTTCTTTGTGCATTCTGGATATTAATCCCTTCTACATGTGATTTGCGAATATTTTCTCTCATTCCGTGGCTTCTATTTTCATATTATTGATAGTGTACTTGAATGCACAGAAGGTTTACATTTTGATGATGTCTGATTTATCTTTCTTCTGTTTCTTGTGCTTTAGTTGTCATATCTAAAAAACCATTGTTTCATCCAAGGTCACGAAGATTTACTCCTACGTTCTATTCTAAGAGTTTTCTATTTTTTGCTCTTCAATTTAGGTCTCTCATCCACTCTGGGTTAGTTTTAGTATATGATGTGAGGTTGTGCTCCAACTTCATTCTTTTGTATGTGGCTACTATTCAGTTGTCCTAAAACCATTTCTTGAAGACACTATTTGTTCCCCCACTAAATGGTCTTGGCAGCCTCATCAAAAAAATCAATTGACAATAGATACGTGGGTTTATTTCTGGACTCTCAATCCTGTTCCGTTGATCTATATGTCTATCTTTATGCCAGTACCACACTGTCTCGATCGCCATAGCTTTGCAGTAAATTTTGAAATCAGAAAGTGTGAATCCTCCAAATTTGTTCTTTTTCAAGAGTATTTTGGCTATTCAGGGTCCTTAGCAATTTCATGTGAATTTTAAGGTGAGTTTGTCAGTTTCTGCCAAAAAAGCCAGTGGGAGTTTGATAGGGATTAAATCGAATCTGTACGTCAATTTAGGAAATGTTGCCATCTTAACAAGATTAGGTCTTTCCGTCCATGAACATGGGATGTTGTGATGTTATGTGTTCATTAATTTCAATTTTGCTTGTCTGTAGTCCCAAGCGGTTTCACCAAACACTCATCTAGATATTGCTGTGAAGATATTTTGTACATGTGGTCAACATCGAGTCAGTTGGCATTAAGTGAAGACGACCCTCCATAACGTGGGTGGGTCTCGTTCACTCAGTTGAAGGCCTTACCAGTAAAAATTGAAGTTTCTTGGAGAAGAAGAAATTCTGCCTCAACACTGTAATGTAGAAAGCTTTCCTGAGTCTCCAGCCTGCTGACCTGCCCTACAAATATTGGACTTGCCAACTTGCCAGCCCCCACAATCTCATGAGCTAATTCCTCAAAATAAATTTGTGTGTGTGTGTGTGTGAGTGCGCGCGTGTGCGCGCGCACGCGTGCATGCACACACGCGCGTGCTCTGTTCTGTTTCTCTGGAGAACCCTGACTAAGCTGTTCTGTTTCTCTGGAGAACCCTAAACAGATGTCTTTATTTATTTAGGTCTTCTTCAATTTCTTTCAATGATGTTTTGTAGTTTTCAATGTAAAAATCTTGCACTTCTTTTGTTAAATTTATTCCTATGTATTTTATTCTTTTCGATGCTGTTTATTAATGGAATCGCTTTCTTAATTTCATTTCAGATTATTCATTGCTAAGGTTTAGAAATGCAATTGATTTTTGCGTAACGATCATTTATCCTGCAACCTCGCTGAACTTGTTGATTAGCTCATAGATTTTTAGTGCATTTCTCAGGATTTTACCTGTACAAGACTATGCCATCTGAGAATAGAGTTTTACTTCTTCCTTTCCAATTCGAATACCTTTTATTTCATTTTGTTGCTTAATTGCCCTGGCTAGAACCTCCAGTCAAATGTTGGATAGGAGTGGTTGCTTTCTGTTTCATTTTCTCATTTGAAAGTATTTCAGACTTACAGAAAATCTGTAAGAATTGTAGAGAGAGCTCCCATGCACCCTTAACCCAGATTCACCAGTACAGGCATACCTCATTTTACTATGGTTTCTTTTTTACAATCTGAAGGCAAGACCCTCCACCTTCAAAAAGATTATGACTCGCTTTATTGCAAACCCATGATATTTCTGAGGTTTTCCTGAAGTTTGTATTTTGCCCCATCTGCTTTCTCATTGTCTCTCACACACACGTGTGTGCATGTGTACGTATATATTATATATAAAAATGATATTTTAATGAACTATTTCCAAGTAAGTTGTAGATACCTTGCCCCTTTAACCCTCAATACTTTACTCCGTATTTTATAACCCAGTATCATTACTATATCCTCTTACGTAATCATGGTATAACTATCAACATCGAAAATGTTAATGATACGGTGACATTATTCAATCCAAAGTCTTATTCAGATGTCACTACCTGTCCCCACAATGTCCTTCCTTCGTAGCTTTGCTTTTTCTCATCCAGGATCCAGTCTAGGATCCCACGGTGCATTCAGTCATCACGTCTCTTTAGTCCCCTTTAATCTGGAACATTCTGCTTTTCTCAGCCTTTTATGACATAGATATCTTTGAAGAGTGCAGACCAGGTATTTCGTAGAATGTCTCCCAGTTTGGGTTTGTCTAATTTTCTTCTCCTGATGGGATTCAGGCTGCGCGGTACTGGGAGAAAGCCCCGCCCCCTGGTCCTGAGCCCGGGGCCCTCTCACTGCTTATCAGGGAGGCATGCTCTGTCTCCTTATCCCTTCACTGCGTGGCCACTTTGAGCGCTTGCTTTAAGGTCATGACTACCAGTGTCTCAAGTGGCTACTTATTATTTTTCCCTTTGTAACTAAAAAGTAGTTTGTAGGAGATACTTTGAAACTGAGTAAATATTCTGTTCCTTGTCTCGCTGTCACCCAGTCATTCTTGCCTGCATCAACGATGACTCCGATGGTTGCAAAATAGTGATTTTCTCCCTCCACGACACCTCTTGCATTTTCTGTTGACATTCTACTGTCAGAAAGATCTCCCCTGTTTTTCTGTGTATTCATTATCAGTATGGACTCCTTGATATTGATTTTATTCGAGGGATTAGAATCCATTATCGCTAACTATTCATTTTGATGCTCCAATTGTCCAAGATTTGGCCCCTTCAGGCTGGCTCCTGTGCCCTTCTGACATGTCTCCATCTTTCTGTAAACTTTATTACTTTTGGCACAAGAATTTCTGGGTGCTTCTTGTATTTTCCTTCCCCCAGCCCTGGAATCAGCCATTCTTCCAAGGGGCCCTGGTTCCTTTTAGGGAGGATAATATTTAGAAACCAAGATCTAGGGGCAAAGTATAATCACTGCTAGTGGGATGTCATGCTCTTAGGCACTTTCGATGGGCAGAGAGTGGATGCGCGCACGTGCGTGCGTGCATGCGTGCGTGTGTGTGTGTGTGCATGCATGCGTGCATGCGTGCGTGCGTGTGTGTGTGTGCATGCATGCGTGCGTGCGTGCGTGCGTGCGTGCGTGTGTGTGTGTGTGTACTGATACCTCCCATTCCAATTCCACAAAAACGTCTTAGCCTTTGCCCAATCTATAGTATTTGTGTCTCTCTTCTCCAGCAGTGAAAGACCCTGGCTCCCAACATCACCTATGGACTCTTTTGCTGGATCCTCCATTGCGTACAGAGCCCTTTCAGAATGACCATACCCATGTTCCCGGAACAAACTAACCTAGTAATTTGTTGCCTGGATTTTTATGGTTTGGTTTCTTTTGCCTTTAGGCTGAGGGTCTAAAGTAAGAATGTTGTATTTAAACATTGTTTGGATAGTTTTAAATTTCCCTTTAATATAGTTATATTATTCATTTGAAGTACGCTTGGGATCATTTCTGTATTCAATTTTACCCTCCCTCGTCCTGTTGCTCTTTTTTTAGTATACAAAATAGTAACATGTGTCCAGAAGTCAAAAATACACAAGAAGATACACCCATGGGGAACATCACTCCCTCCCATGTCCCTACCACCCCATTCCCTTCCCGCCCCCTTTAGGTAACCAAGTTCAATAGTCGCCTTCTTTTTCTTTTGTTCTTTTAAAGTGAGTGTTATGGATGTATAATTTGCAGACAATAAAATGACCCCATTTTAAGTGTACAGTTCAATGAGGTTTTTTTACAGTGAGAAATTTTTATATTTAGAATTAGCCAGCTGGACTTGGTTTAGATGACCCCAATTTTATTGGCAACATCCAAAGCATCATTTTCGGGAGCCATTCAACATATGCCTTCTTCTCTCCATCCGGCCTGATCAGGGCGTTGACCTTGGCCACGTCAACGTCATAGCTCTTCTTCTCAGCCTATTTGATCTGGTGCTTGTTGGTCTTGACACCCACAGTGAACACAAGTGCGCTGTTGCCTTCTATCTTCATGGCTTACTCGGCGGCCAGGGGGACTCATTGGTGGCATAACGGTTAAGCTTGT
>NW_006438082.1:884589-898688 GCF_000325575.1 Pteropus alecto | reverse complement strand
GCCGTGGACGCCTTTCAGCTCTGCTTCTTTGCCTTCAAAGCCTTTGCTTTGGCTTCAGCTTTCAGAGGGGCCGGGGCTTCCTCCGTCGCTTTCGGCGCCATCTTTGGGAAAAGGCCAGTTCAATGGGATTTGACAAGTGTATATCTCTTTTTAACCGCCCTAGGTCAAAATATGGACCATTTCCATCAGCCCAGAGGCCCGTCTCCCGTTCCCTCACAGTCAATGCCCCTTCGCCCAGCTCCAGGTGGCTGCCGGTCTGCTCGATGTCACCACGATGACAGCGTGCATCTTTTCATACACTATTGCCATGCTATGTAGTCTTTTGCCATGCCTATTCAAGTCTTTTGCCTGTTTTTAAAAATTAGGATGTTTGTCTCATTTTTATTGACTTGCAGGAGTTTATATATGTATTGCATATTCTGGATACAAGCCCTTTGTCATAAAAATATTTTTCTTTTCTCTGAGCCAGTGGCTTTTCTTTGCATTTTCATAATAGTATCTTTTAAAGGGCAAAAGTTTAGAGTTTTGATAAAGTCCAATTTATGAAGTTTTCCTTTTATGATTAATGTTTTCTGTACCCTGTCCAAGAAAACGTTGCCTCGTCCAAGGTCACAAAGACTTTCTCCCATGTCTTATTTATATGTTTTGTTTTGTTTTGTTTTGTTTTTTGGTTTAGCTTTTACTTTTAGGTCTACGACCCATGTCAAGTTCATTTTTCTGTATGGTTTAAATAAGATGTGTGAGTTTCCTCTGGCTACCGTAACAAAGTTCCAAAAAAATCCGAGTGGCTAAAACAACAGATATTTATCCTCTCCCGGTGCTGGAGGCCACTGACTACCATGGAGGCGGTGGCGGGGCCACGCTCCCTCCAAGCCTAGGAGAGGGTCCTTCCACGTCTCTTCCAGCTTCTGGTGGCCAGCAAGCCTCACATTCCTTGGCTTGTTGATGCAGCACTCCAGCCTCTGTTGTCACGTGGCATTCTCCCTGTGTCTGTCCATCTGTCTCCTCTCTTCTTAGAAGGACACCAATCGTATTGGATTTAGGGCCTACCCTCCTCCAGTATAGCCTCATCTTAACTGGATTACATATGCAAAGACCTGGCCTCTGCATCAGGTCCCATTCACAGGTACTAGGGGAGAGGATGTGGACATTTCTTTCTAGGGCACACAATTCAATCCATAGCATCGGGATTAAAGTTTACTTTTTCCATTCAGATATCTGACTGCTCCTGCAGTATTTCTTAGACACGTAAACATGAGGATTTATATCTGGACTCCTAAATCTGTGCCATCCACCTATATGCCTATCTATCCTTACATCTATAGTTCGCTGCTTCCATTACTGTGGCTTCATAGTAAATTTTCACATCGGGTAATGTGATCCCTTCAACTCTGTTCTTTTTCAAAATCGTTTTGGGTATTCTAGGTCCTTCCATATAATTTCTAAATAATTTGAGGGTCAGCCTGTCAATTTCTATGGAAAAGCATGCTAGGATTTGGGGTAGGGATTACATAGAATTCATAGATCACTTTAGGGAGAGTTGTCATTTGGGGGCAGAATTCTAAGATGGCCTCAAAGTTCCCGCCACCTAGCATATGAACCTATACAATCCCCTCCCCCTGAGGAAGAGCAGAAGCTTTGTACATGAGGAGACATCACTCCCATGGTTTGGTGACTAACCAGCTGACTTCGAGTTCATCAAAGCGGAGCTTATCTGGGTGGGCCTGATCTATTCAGATGAACCCTTAATGGAGACTGAGACCTTCCCGAAAGGAGAGAATTGAGGCATGAGAGGGGCTATGGAGGGGACAAGGTGGCAAGGAACCTCAGGTGGCCTCTGGGAGATGAAAGCATCCCAGCCAATAGCCAACGAGAGGACGTACGAATGTCCAACAAATACATGAAAAGATGCTATTAGGGAAATGCAAATCAAAATCACAATGAGATATCATCTCACACCTGTTAGAATAGCTATAATTAACAGAACAAGTAATAACAAGATAATAATAACAAGTAATAATAACAGAGGATGCGGAGAAAAAAAAAAACACTCATACACTGCTGGTGGGACTGCAAATTGGTACAGCCACTATGGAAAACAGCATGGAGCTTCCTCAAAAAAACTACGAATTGATCTGCCATATGATCCAGCAATCCCTCTACTGGGCATTTTTACCCCAAAGACTTGAAAACTCATATCTGAAAAGATATTTGCACACCGATGTTCATAGCAGCATTATTCACAGTGGCCAGGACATGGAAGCAACCGAAGTGTCCTACGATAGATGGTTGGCTAAAGAAGCTGTGGTACATATATACAATGGAATATTACTCGGCCATAAGAAGAGATGAAATACTGCCATTTGTGACATGAATATACCTCGAGATAATCATGCTAAGGGAAATAAGCCAGACAGAAAAAGTTGAAAATCATCTGATATCACTTATATGTGGGATATAAACCTAAAAGCAACAAATGAACAGGACAGAGACTCATGAACATGGACAATAGACTAGCGGTTACCAGAGGGTAGGGGGTGGGGAAGAGGGGGGTAGGTAGATGAGATAAAGGGGATCAAATATGTGGTGACAGAAAGAAATCTATGGGAAGTGAACACACAGTGTAAATATATATATATGCCTTACTGTTAAAGAGTACGTCTGAAACTTATTAGATTTCATTAATCAATGTCACCACAAAAAATTTTTAAAAAATCGTATACGGTAAAATTGAAAAAAAAAAAAGCCAACAAGAGAACAAGGACCTCAGTCCTACAGTCACTAGGAACTGAATTCTACCAAGAATCATGGCGAGCTTGGGAGAGGACCCTGAGCCTCAGAAGAGAAGGCAGCCCAGCCACCCTCGACTGCAGCCTTGTGAGACCCTGAGCAGAGGACACAGTTCCGTCATACCCAGAATTCTGACCTATGGAAACAATCAGGTAATAAATGAATGTTGTTTCAAGCCTCTGAGTTTTCATTAATTTGTCACATGGCCATAGTCACCCCGACAATATTATCTTCCAATCCATGAACATGGACTGTCTTTCCATCTATGTAGATCTTCTTTAATTGTATGATTCTATTTATGTGAAACTTCCAGAACAGGCAAATCCATACAGGCAGAAATTAGATTAGTGGCCGCCAGGGACTGGGAGAGGAGGAACAAGGAGATACTGCTTAACGGGCATGGAGTTTCTCTCTTTTTTTTTTTTTTTTTTTACCAAAGTCTCCTTTTGAAATAATGAAAATGTCTGGAATTCGACAGAGGGGATGGTTGTACAACATTGTGAATGTACGAAATGCCACCAAAATGTACATTTTTAAAATGGTTAATAGTTATTATGTTATATGCATTTTTCCTCATTTGAAAAAAAAATTTAAATCAAAAACTAAAACTCACGCAGAGAGATCACTTGTCCCATCTCAGGTTGCATATGTCCCCTGGTGGGGAGTGACAGTACCCTGTGGGTGAGGCTCGGGAGAGCCAGAATGCCCACCTGCTGGGGGGCTGCAAAGTGGGACAGGCTCTAGAGAGTGAAATCATGCTGCTTTAACAAAGATGTGGAGGCTTGGACGTGGCTCCATAGCGTAGCGGTGAGCACATCTGCTTTACACGCAGAAGGTCCTGGGTTCGCGCCCCGGTGGAGCCACGGTCCATGGTCTATGGCCATGCCACCCTGAACAAGCCCGATGTCTGATCTGGGAAGCTAAGCAGGGTCGGGCCTGGTTAGAACTTGGATGGGAGACCGCCTAGGAACGGCAGGTGCTATAGGCATGTAGGATATTTGGATGTATTAAGTGACACGTGTGTTGGGGGCATGTGGAAACTGGGCCGGGAGGGCTGGGGAGAGGTGAGGCATCACCACGTCCACACCCCTTTCGTGCCGATGTGTGAGCAGGGAGAATTTCTGGCCTCTGCAGAACAGTTCAAAGTGAATGAGAAAAGGTCAGTATCCCCCGTTTCCGCTCGTCTACGCCGTGACCTTTGCCGCCTGCCTCTCCTTCTCCTCCCCCTCCCCTCTGTTCTAGTCCCGCTCGCCTCCAACGTGCCCACCAGTGTCTTTGCGCCTGGAACACCCCCTGCCTTGTTTTGGAATGGCTGACTTGTCATTCTTGTCAGCTTCCACGTCACCACGCCAGAAAGGCCTCTTCACCGTGCTTGTTCATTTTTTGTTTCCCTATTTGTTGTTTATAGCCACATACACTCGCCCGCACAGACACACACACGCACCTCATGAATGAAGCCTGGGCAAGCGAGTTAGGGCTGGCCTTCCTCTCTGCAGTTTGTCTTCGGGACCTAGCCCACCTCTGGCACACCGGACTCCAGAAATATTGGTGACCACTCTGACCTTGGTGACCTCACGTCATTCCACAGCATCAGATAGCGGCTCCCCATGTCTCTTTGCAGCTGCGCAGTGCCTTCCCTGAGCTCCACATTCATATGCATCCAAGGTCCCAAGGAGAGAGCCCTTGGCGCTACACAGTCCCCCGCTCCGGCCTGTGCCGGCCTCCAGGAGTAAGGCCGGATGCCCCCAGTGGTACAACTGCAAGAAGTTTGCCCCACCAATACTCTTCCAGCAAGCCTTCCAGACGGCCGCCATGGTCCTTACTTAGGACAAGGGGCTCCTCCCTTAGGCTCCCCCACCGTGGTGCATCCTTTTCCATGTCTTCGCTGGCCACAAGGAAGTGGGTCTCCTTCCTTGACAGTCCCCCTGACCTCTTGACCCTGACTCTGAAAGGCTCTCCGCTGCCCCAGCCCAACCTGCCAGGGACTTAGGGCTGCTTCCAGAAGCCAGGTCCTGCCCTGCCAGGACCCAAGATCGGGCCTCAAGGAGCCTGTTTTCCAGAAGCTGCGAGGCCGAGGGTGGCTCCCTCAGAAACCATCCGCCATTGGGTGAGCTGGCTGAAAGGGGCTCCCTTTCCACTGAAGCCTGCTCTTCTCGAGTCTTCTCAAAGAAGGCAGGAGGGGGTTGGTGCAGAAGGCCAAACGATCCCCTCGCCAGGGTTCCCGGAGCCAAACAAAAGATCCCATTGAGGTCCCCAGACTTGTCCAGACCTAGGGTCAGGCCTGGCCACCCCCTCCCTGCTGTGCCTCAAAGCCTACTCTACCCTCCTCCCTCCTGTAAGTGACCCCAGATGGCCCCGTCCCAGACCCAGGGCCTGGAAGCCTGAGCGACAGCTCCTAGCTGCCAGCATGTTATAGCTGAATGGGACACAGGGCCCTGTTCACAGGAGGAGGGCGCAAGAGCCTGTGCACCCAGCAAAGCCCATGTATTTGCCAGTGAGATGGGGCCAGACTCAGAGCTGGAAGCTCCCCACAAGCCAGGGGTTGTCCCGTCCCCACTGCCTGGCCTCAGGCAAGGAGAAGAAGGGCGGGAGTCGGGAGTGGTCAGTTTGCCTTCCTCAGCCTCCTGGAGCCAGGCCTGCCTGCCTCAGCTTATCCAAAGGGAACTGGGGAGCACCCGCCTCCAACAAGATTCTCCCATGGGGCCGCGACAGGGACCAGCCCCAGGGCAGTCCGAGCAGGGCATCCATAGCAGCCTTCCCGTGTCGCGACTGGGAAGAGACGCAGGGAAGGGCTCAGAGCAAGGAGGGCAAGGGTGGGTTTGCACAGCTATGGCAGCGATGCGGGGTGGCTGGGAGCCACAGGACAGCCTTGTCCCGGACGGAATGGGCAGCTAGGAGACAAAAGAGCCCAAGGGGCTGGGAGGGAGGCCTGGAACGGAACGCCCCTCCCACCCACAGTAAAGAACCACAATGCCACGTAGGTGCCCTGGGGAGGATGGGCTGGCTGCAGGGCCAGCTGGGCCTGCCTGGCCTGGGTTGCAAATGCCCCCCCTTCCCCCTCCAGACACATTCCTGCCCAACTCCCTCCCACGCTCCCCAAACACACTTTCTTGTCAGACACAAAGACCACAAATGCTGTATGACTCCACTTAGGCGAAAGCTCCAGAACAGGAGCACCCAGACAGCGGACTAAGGGGTGCCAGGGGCTGGGGCGGGGAGACTGCTAATGGGTACGGGGTCTCCTTCTAGGGAGCTGGAAATATTCTAGAACTAGAGGTGATGGTTGCAGAACATTACGAACGCACTAAATACCCATGAATTGTACATTTTTGAATGGCCACAATGGTGAACTTTATTTATCTCAAAAAAAAGGTTTTTTTACAACAAAACACGCTGCGGGTACTCCAACTCTGACATGTGCATTTCTTTATCTTGAAAGAAAAACGCAGTGAACGACAACATCACGGGCAGGGGTAGGTCAGTCACTTCACGGGAGGGGGAGCCGGGCACCGGTTGTCCAGGAGGCCCAGGGGGTGGGGAGGCTGGTGGGAACCGGGGAGCCGAGGCTGCTCCACCTCTGCATTCACCGGATCTAGTGTGAGGACGAGGAGACAGAGACGGGAAGCCGAGCTGAGCAGGGTGGGCCGGCCCGTTGACCGTGGTTCCCGAGCAGGCCAGGCCAGCTGCCACCCCCCGGCCAAGAGCCAGGGCCCCCTCGGAGGGGCCTCCTCACCGTGTACTTGTCCCACTTCTTCTCGGGGTCGTAGGGCTCCCAGCGGCTGGCGGGGAAGATGTGCTTGTTCTTCTCGTACCAGCTCCTGAGCACCACCTTGCCCGCGTGTGACTAAGGAAGGAGGGCCAGGCCTTGTGGCTCAGGGCCGCCTGGGCGCCTGGCTTCTCCGCTTGTCCTTCCCCCCATGCTCCTCCCTCTCGCGGCCCAGCACCCCTGCCCCGCTGTACCTCGTCCTTCTCCACGGTGGCGTCACTGAGCAGCCGCACGTCATCATGAACGTCGAAGTTAAAGAGGGGCCCTGCAAGGGAGAGGCGGCCGTTGCACCCTCAGGCTGCTGCCAAGGCGCTGGGGAAGGGGGCTGCTGGGCCGGGCGCACTCACCACTCTTCCCTCGTGCCTTGGTGACGATGAAATCGTAGAAGCTGTGGTGCTAGAGCCAGGGACGGAAAAGCCATGGCTGATGACCCATCTCGGTCTCTCCCACCCGCCCGCCCGCCCGCCGGCCCGCAGGCTGGACACAGGCCTAGCTCCGCACATGGCGCCCCACCCCAGCCCGAGCCAAAGACCCAGCGTGGAGCGGAGACTGTCCCGAGAAGTCCCCAGGCACACCAAAGCCTACCGCGCCTCCCACTGCCACCCTGCCCAGGGCTTCGGGGAGAGAGGAGACTCACGTGGGGTATGATTAGGTCCTCTTTGATGTACATGAGCTGCTCCACCCCTGCTGACCTGAGAAAGGCAGGAGGGCGAGGAAGGATGAGGAAGCAGCCAGCCAAGGAGACGGGCGCCGGAGCTGGCAGCAGCCCCAAACGCTTTGAGGCCGGCTGCTAGGGTCGGTGAGCCCGGCACCAGCGCCCACCGTCCTCCACCTCTGGGTAAAAGAGCTAAGACCGACGCTCCCGCCTGAGCTGTGTATGGTGACAGGGATGGAGAAAGGACCCTGGCCCTCTTGTTGGGAACGCAGTGGCAGCACGCCGCCTTCCTATCCAGGGAGGAGTCATCCTGATACGCGCGTCACAGGCAGCAGCAACCACTGGTATCAGGGTCAGGACTGCAGGCTCCAGATGCACATGCACGCGCGTGCGCACGTGCACACACTCCGCACGCACGCGCACGCACTCCTCCACGCGCACGCACGCGCACGCACACCCACCTGAGCTCACTGAAGTCTTTGCGCAGGATCTCGAGCGCCTTCTGCAGGAACTGCTGCATCGTGTTGCCTTTCTTCATCTGCGCGAGTGGGTCCAGGAGCCGGCAACCAGGTCACCACGGAGTTGGGAGGGGGAGATGGTGATGGGCTCTCGGGAAGGCCTGGAGGCCCCTGCTAGGGTCCCCAGAGCCCTCGCTATCCCACAGGTGGCTGGATCCTCTTCCTTGCTCCTCCCAGGGGCCACCCACATGAAGGGGCCTGCGGGCTTCCCAAGTTTGGATTAAAGCTCTTCCTCCCTGAATCCGAGGGGCACTGGGAGTGGGGTGCAGCCCCCCGCCCCCGCTGCCCACCTTGACTGTCCGCCGGTGCCCAGAGCCATCCCAGTAACTGAAGGTGATTTCAATCTCCTCGCCTACAAAGCAAAGTGTCACGTAGCCTCCAGAACCAGGTGTCCCTCCCCCACCGCAAGCGCCCAGCCCCAGCCACCCGCTGTCCCAGCACCCCAGGCGGGCCATGCGGTCCCACTTGGCGAGCGCTCACTCTTGATCTTCTCCTGCTTGGCTTCCCATTCTTGCCGCAGCTCTTCCCGGAGCCGATTCTCCTCCTCCTAGGACAGGAGACAGGTACAGGAGGGAGGCCCAAGGTACTCAGGGGACATGCAGGGCGCTGCTCCCTGAGCAAAAGCCTCTGCCAAGATCAGAGCCAGGGTCAGGCTGCCTATACCTCGCGGTCTCGGTCAGGCAGAAAGCTTGTGTCCACATCTGGGTTCTTCCCCAACTTCCTCTTCTTCGTGGTGATCTCTGAAGCCAGAGGAAATGTAAGAGTCAGTGGCACGATGGCCCCTGCCCGCAGGACACCCCGGACCTTTGTCGCTCAGACCTCAGCTCAAACGCCATCTCTTCAGAGGCCTCCTGGACCATCCTGGCTGGGACACACTGCCCTCTGCTCTCAGCCACAGTGGCCGGCACCGTCTTCTTCTCAGTACTTATGGTGACCTAAAAGGCGCCCTTGCCAAACGCCTTCACCTTGGTCTCCACGGCCAGTAGCTGGACAGGAGACCGAGCACTGCGTTCTTCTCCCAGCGGCCGTGACCTGGAGTACCTCGGAGGACTTAAGGCATCAGTTCTAGCGCCTGAGGGGGTAAAGGCTCCTTTGCGCTGGAGAGACAGGGCACCTGCAGAGGGGCGGGTGCTCGGGGGATGATCCCCTGTGCCAGGAGCTGTGCTCGGCACAGTTACATGTCTGATGTCTCTAATCCTAAAGGGGCATGCTGTTTCTTTCTCCCACGAGGAATCTGAAGCCCAAAGTCCCATGACTACTGAGACCAGAGCCAGCAGGGAGAAGAGGACAGCCAGCCTTGCCAGCATCCTGGACTCTGGGCCGAGGTTTCTCCAATGAGGACATGGATGAACTAGAACGGTGGCTTTTCAACTTGCCGGAGTCGGCACCTGTGAACACTCTGACACGTTGCCAAGGACCCCAGCGAGCTCTTGTCTAGGGGACTGTGGCCACCGACATTCGCCAAATTAGAAAGTAAGCCTGAGAAACACCGAAGACTTCAGGACAGAAAAGCGAGCACTCTGTTAGCTGTTGGACATGTCATCACATGTCACGTGGCTCCTGGAAAACTCCATTGCACACTCATGAAAGAACCAGAATGCAAAAAGCCAAAGATGTCTTTGTATGATTACAAAAATGTTCTTGACCTTGCCTACCCTCCAAAAGGGTCTCGGAGACCCCCAGGGACCCTGAAGCACCCTTTGGGAACTGTGGACCAGGAGATAAGCCTGCATTCCAGCCTCCTGCTCCAGGGCTGGGGGGTCCAGAGGCTGGCTGCACATCAGAGTCACCCAGAGGGCTTTAAAAAAATCCTACGCCAGCACCATGTCACCAGGCCCCTGGAACAAAGCCTCTGGGGTGAGGGAAGCCCCCACGAAGCCCCAGTGACACACGGCCTTCCCCCAGATCTGTGCTGTCCAAAATGGTGGCCCCTGCCACACAGAAGCATAGCTTATGTAACGTGTCACCACTAAACACTTACTACCAAATAGTACTGAAATTGACCGCACCTGTTTCTTTTCACATGTTTTACTATGGCCCCTAGAACACAGAAAACCCCAGGACGCTCACAGGCTTCCTCCTGACCGCATCAGCCACTCCCCTCAAAGCCATCACACCCAGCCTGTCGCCACACCAAGCAGCACCATCCAGCACCATTCCTTGGCCATCAGGCTTTCTAAAGCAGCCCAGGCCTGCCACCGCGCCCTCCCAGTCCTCAAATGTGTCTACTCCTGCCGCTCCACTTCTGCATCGACTGCTCTCAGCAATCGACTCCACGTCTTTCCCCACCCGTGTCTCTGGCCGCTAATGAAATATCCGCATTCTGAAGGCCCAACTCAACTGACCCCTGTGGGACACTTTCCCTGGGCCCTGGCCTGGCCCAGGCCCTGGCGGGGTGCATGCTAACCTGTGTGACTCTGATGACAGGGACAGTGCCCTGCTTGTCAGTCTGCCTCAGCCCTGGCCCAGCCTGGGGCATGGGCATAACACACGGAGTCCCCATGTTGGCTTTGTCCTTGCTCCCCAGCCTTCCCAATTTGTCCCTCTGACCCCTCGTTCCCTTGGCTGAGAACTGCACTGTCCAATTAGTAGGCACTGAATTTCTGTGGCTGTGTCGATTTACACAGAAATCAATCAAACCGAATTTAACAACCTCGTGCCCCAGTCAGGAGCCACATGCTCAATGGCCACCTGGAAGCACAGACACGTACACGTCCATCATCACGGAAAGTTCTACCGGCCAGCCTGGTCTAGACCATCCTCTCCCCTCCTCGGTCCATCCTTCATGGCACACACAGCAGCTCGCCCTGGCAGGCTCTCGCACCAAAGACCCCACACCCCTGCCCAGGGGATGTACGCCTGGCTCTGACTCACTCTGCCACTGAAGGCGAACCCCCACCCCAACTCAGCTTTGCACGCACTGCAGACTTGGTCTTCCTCTCCTGCCCCGACGTGTGAGGTTGGGGACCACGAGCACAGTGGGCAATCAAGGTTGGGTGGTGGATGTTCACTCTAGAGCCAGAAACCCGGGACAGAGGGCTGCAGGCAGGGCCCCTCCCTGGTGCCCCAAGCCTGCCCTCACCTTCCCTGTCCAGTTCCTCCTCATACATAGCCATCTCCTCCTCTTCCTCGCCTGCCTCCTCTTCTTCCTCCAGGGTGAAGGACAGGCTGGAGATCTTTCGCTTGGCCTCCTTCTTGCGCTCCTTCTCTCGCAGCTTCTCCAGCTTCCTGCCAAGGTACGGACAGCCATCATGTACCATGTCCCCACCCCGTGACCTCTTCCCTGACCCACAGCCACCTGTGTGCTCAGCATGGGGCCCACGTGGTACAGACCCTGAAGAGTCCTACTGCCCTGGGTCACTTCAAGCTCACGGGCAGGGTTCTCATTACGACACAAAGATTTCCCATTCGAGGTTCAGGAACAGCCTGATCTGACCCAAAGCACTAGCTACGTCTCAAGGGGAGGGCTGCGGGTGGGGATGGGAGGACCCACAGCTGCAGCTCCTTCGACTGCTCCTTCTTGGCCAGCTGCTTCTCCCGCTCCTTCACCAGTGCCTCCTGTTTGGCCTTCATATCATTCAGGGTCACAAGTCCTGTGAGGCAAGGAGACATGGGGTTAAGGGTCGGTCAGCCTGGAGCCAGCAAAGCAACAGATGTCTGGGTCCAGGACAGGGTGGCAGGCGCTTTGCTCACCCACGGTACTGGACTTGAGCTCCGCCTCCACGGCGTCGTAGTGAGCAGAGAACTTCTTGTCGATGTTGGATTTCATTATGTTCTCCTGTCGGGGAGGGAGAGAAGCAGTGAGGGCCACCCATAACCCATGACCCCACCATGGAAGTGGGGACCTGGGCCTGGGTCCTAGTCCAGATCTGCCCCAGGCCTCACTACGCAATCTTGGGAAAAACATGTCCCCTCTCCTTAGTTGATGGAAGGTTCCACAAGGGCTGCGAGGGGCTCTTTCAGTGCTGAGGGAGCCGAATGGGGTCGTTTCCTTGTGACCTCTGAACTGCTCTGGCCCCTCCATGCCTCCCGATGGGGACCAGAGCTCCCCCAGCGGTCTGGAGTCATGGGCTCTGCCGGCCTTTGACATTTTTCATACCCAGCCTTTAAGCTGAAGCTCTGGAGACCCAAACCAAGGGGTGACAGGAGAGAGTGAAGAGTGGCCAGGAGGCCTAGTCCCTCACTGAGCAAAGTCGCTCCCTCCCTGCTCCAGATGTTACTAAGCTTCTCGTGAGACCTCCTTACTCCAGCCCAGCCCCATCCCAATAGGTCCCCCTCTGGCCAGCGGCCTCCAGAGATGGCCAGCTGAGAAATGTACCTCTGGCTGGCGAGAGAGTGGGCACTGGGATGGCAGGGCCGGGAAAGCATGAACTGGGGCCACTTCTTTAGGCCTGGCTGCCACAGTACCTGCTCTCCCCTCGCGCTCTGAGTCCACGCTCCTCCAGAGTCTCCCGCAAAGGCCCAGGCGGAGGACTCCTTCCTACCTGACTGCCCATCGCCACTCGCTAAAGCCCTTTACGAACCACTAGCACCTCTGATGCTCGCGCACGCTTTTGTTGCAGCATAAAGGGCTCTGGAGTGAGCCTCAGCTGCCAGGTGATTGGCCGAGACCTGAGGGGCTTGGCCTTCCCAGTATCGATTGGCTCTGGGCAGAGACCTCGCTCTCAGGGCTGAGGGGCCAAAGCCAGGATGCTTTGTGCCCGCGAGGGGCGCTCCAATGGGACCGACCGTTAAAACCACTGATTGTGGCTCCCTCCAGCGGGAGGCTTGTCGCGAGCTAGCTCGGCACAGCCTTCTGAGCCCATTTTAAAGATGATCAGACTCGCCGGCTCGTTTCTGCCTCTTGCTGGAGGTCAGGGAGCAAGGGTTCTGCCCCGGCTCGCTGCCGGTGCTCTACGCCTGCCGCCCGGGGACGCGCAGGGCCCCAGGGGGTCGGGGCAGTGGGCAGCGCGCATGTTTCCAGGCTCCCCGGCCTGGTTCGCACCTCGGCGATCCGCTGCTTCATCTGCTCCATTTGCTCGCGGTGCTTCTCCCGCTTCTTCATCAGGTGCATGGCGCGGCCCGCCTCGCTCGCGGCACCCTTGTACTGAGCCATGGCGGTGGCAGCCGCGGCGGCAGCAGAGGTAACAGCAACAACAACCCGGCTGAGACTCAGCAGCTGCGACGCCGCGGTCCGTGGAGTCAGCAGACGCCCGCACAGTGACGTCAGCCGCTAGGAGACGCGCGGGCGCCCAGCCCCGCTCCGCGCTAGCCACGTGACCGCCTGCTGCCCCGCCCCCACAGACAGCCCCGCCCCTGCGTGCCGCTGGGCACTGGCCTGGGGGCCCCTCTGCTCGCAGTCCGCCGTATTCCGACCCCCTCGTGCCCAATCCTTTGATTCCCCGTTAACTCCAGGACCAAGGCTGGGTCCCTACTCCTACTGCCTCCTCTTGACTCCAAGGCTGGGCTTCTGAGCCCTCCACTTCCTTGATGTCGACCCGGCCCAAGGCCAGACACCCCTCTCCCCTTGCTGCCTCCCAGGCTGAGGCCTCCTTAGTTTCCTGTTTCCACAGGTTTGACCCTCATCCAAGACCGAGCCACAGTCCCCGTTTCCTCAGACCGTGAGGCTGGGCCTGGGTCCCCTCAGAGTCCTCCTTGACCTGGAGGCAGAGGCCCAGCTCCCTCCACTTCATCCCCCACACCAGGCAAGACCCCTCTCCCTAGTTCCTTCACGTTGACCCCCAAAGGTTGCAGTCCTGGTGCCAGCACTAAATCATTGGGTGGCCCTGGGCAAGTCGATGTGACTCGTTTCCTCTGTATAGGCCCTTTCGGTTCAGGAACTCTGTATTTCCCTGATGAAGAAAGTGACCCTTTTACAGCCATCAATAGCCAAGCTTAACCAGTCTGACTCAGACACGGATAGCATGATAGCCCAGGAAACCAAAACTCCACCCAGGGCCCAGCTTCTGGAGAAGAAAGCTAAAGATGTGGGCTCAGGTTTCAACACGGTTTTATTGGGAGCTTTTGTTTTCTGTGAAATACACTAGAGGTTGGGGAAGGGCACACATTCACTTTTCAAGATAAGGGTTTCCCACCACTAAGGGAAAGGCATGGGGCGGGGCACACAGGGTCTGGAGCCATTTTCCCACCTCCTTCTGCTTTGCTCACATTTTTTTCTCTCAGCAAGTACCAGAGGGCACAAACAAAAACAAGAAAACAAAAGGGCAAGATCATTCTCCAACGGGGCCACACCCAAGCCCTCTCCCCTCCCAGGCTACCCAGCTGGCCAGAGGAGCTGCTCCACAGCCCCAGGCCTCACCAGCAGCCATGGAGGGAGGAGTGCTCCCTTCTCAGACAGGGCGGGCAGAAGTTAATAAATTAGAATAAATTA
>NW_006438082.1:880636-884562 GCF_000325575.1 Pteropus alecto | reverse complement strand
GAATGCAACTTTGTGCTGGGAGGGCCCCTTCTCTCCAACACGCAAGAGAGTTGGTGGGGGGAGGCAGGGGGCATCTCCAAAGGCCACTACAGTAGGGGTAAGGGCAGTGGGGGCAGAAGTCAGCTTTTCTTCCATGTTCTTCCCAGACAGAGCAGAAGAATTATAAGTGGGGGGGGAGGGGGAGGGAAGAGACACACAAGGAGAGGAACCCTCTTTTCCCAGGATAAGGAAGGGCCGAGAAAGAGGATGCTATCCAAACCCCCCCTCCCAAACCAACGCTAAGGTTAAGGATTTGGTCAGTGAATCAATGAGGTGAATGACAGGAATGTGGTGGGGGAAGCAGAGGATGCTGGAAATAGGGGTGCTTAGTCACGCCCATTTCCCCAGCCCTGGAGAATAGACACGGGTGTGGGGAGAGGGCACCCGGGGCTGAGGGAGGGTCAGCAATCACTGGTCAGCTTCCCCAAAGACATCGTTCTGTTTGCGCTTCATGTTCTCAAAGTCAAAGGCGGAGCCTGCCATGCGCTTGTAGATGTCTTTGATGTCATTGCAAGTTGTCTCGAAGTGTGTGGTGGCATCGTAGGAGCAGGAACAGAACACCTGAAAACAGCCGGAGCCGGGGCCCGGGGTGAGTTGGGCAGGGGCCCTGGGCAGGCAGCCAGGAGCCGGGGCCGGGACAGGCTGCTTACCTGGCTCTCAGAACCGTCATCGATGGGCTCATACAAGTCACTGATGGCCACAAACCTGAGGAGCAGATGGAGAAGAGAACAGGCCTCACAACCAGCCTTTCCCTCCCTGGTCCCTGTCTCCCAGTCCGCCAGCTCCTCGGCTCCCTTCCTTCCCCTAGCCCCTCACTTCTGGTCAATGGGCTCCAGCAGCTCCAGGGCTGGTTCAACTTCCTTTTCAGGCTCTGCGGTCTCCACTGTGGTGCTGGCGATGGCGATGTACTTGCCCTGAGCAGCCACGTTGTGTGCGTAGGAGATCATGCACACGTAGATGTCTGCCCGGAGGTAGGGCTCCGTTAACTCAGGCATAGAAAGGGCTCCCCGGGGCTGGGCTCGGTTTGGGCCTGCCTGCCCCTCCCTAGCCCCAACAGAAAGCAGCATTCAAGCTGCCACCCCCATGGAGAAGAGTCCAAGCCACCCAATCCCTAGAGCCCCAAGTCATACGGACTATGATGTGGGTCCCTGTTCTTCCATGAAAGGACCAGGCAGAGAGCCCCAAGGCTGATGGGAAGAGGCAGAGTCACCCCAAAGACAGCACACTGGAAGAAGTCACGTGGGGCCTGGCCTACCTGACTTCCTGTTGACCTGGTTCTGGGGGATGATAATTTGGCAAGAGTTGGCATCGTTGGTGTTCTTGATGGGGTGGCTGAGAATACAGATGATGCGGATAACCTGGCCAGCCTTCCGCACACGGTCTGGAATGTAGCTGGGGTCACAGATCAGCTGCTTGCATCGGGCCACCTGCAAAACCACCAGAAAGCCTTGTCCCTATCCAATCACCCCCCCAGGTGGCTGTGGGGATGGGGTCACAGCAGGTAAGATGCTCCTCTGAGCTGTCACCACTGCCCCTCCTGTAGCGTACAGCTCCATCCTATACCTCAGGGAGGTACGACCCAATATGCAGAGCTGGGCAACCCCTTCTGCTGAGACACTGATCAGGAACACTCCCTGGACCACAGACACAGCACATGGGCTTTGAGAGATACCTCTCGCCAACAGGAATGGCCACGTAGACTTCTCCTGGTGCCCCGAGGACATCAGAGCTGAGAAGCAGCAAACCCAGCAGAGCCAGGGTCACCGGGAAGAGCGCCTCCAAGGGGAGGAACAAGCCCCACCCAGACCATCATGACCGCACCGTGGAGGCTTACCTCTCCCTCAGACTTCACACCCACCACCTTGCCATTTTCCATGATGATGTCATCTACAGGCTTGTTCAGCATATATGTCCCTCCGTAGATGGCACTCAATCTGTGGTGGGGGAAAGTGATGGTGAAGTCCCCCAACCAGGAGAAACAAGGACCGGTGCCACTGCACCCTTCTCCCGTCAGCACTGGGGTGCAGAGGAGGCTGCCTTCAGCAGGCAGAGTTCAGGGGACCCAGTGATTCTTCCTAGCTTTGTCACCCAGGGTATCCTGCAAAGAGCTAGCGTAGGGGTGGCATGAGGGCTCGGCTCGGCGCGGAAATGGTCTTGCAAACAAAAAGAAAGAGTCTGGAGAAGCCAACTCAAGGCCCCAAGGCCCCCTGCCCAGTCCTAGCGCTGCCTGACTCAAGGCCTGGAGCCGAGCAAACCTCATCTTTGGTGGCCTAGCTCTTCAGCCCTGCACTTCAGCACACGGCTGCGGCACCCCGTCTTCCAAGGAAGGTGCAAAGTGAGTGAAGGCCGCCATAGGAAAGTACAAAGTGCTACGGAAATGCTCAACGGGGCCATTCCCGCCCTTGGCCTTAGTCCTATGCAGTACTCCCAACTGAAAGAAGCCACGCCCTCACCTTGCAAAGCCCTGAGGCAGCTCGCCAAGGCCATAAAGTGGGTACAAATATGGGCTCTTGCCATACCGGGCCAGGGACTCGCTGTACAACTTAATGCGGTTGATGGTCTCAAGACAAGGCTGGTCAAGGTAGCTGTGAGGACAGGGTCAGGAAGAGAAGCTCTAATAACAGCACCCCTGGTTCCCCCACACCCAAGCATCAGGCCAGCATTCCCCCCCACCCTCCATGGCCTGGGGAAGGCAATGGATTAAACACAGGAAAGGAACAGAAAAGGCCACATGCGAGCGTGTGACTGAGTACAGGAGATGTGCAGGGTGGGCCGAGGGAGCAGGAGTGGACAGGGCCGGGGCAGGCTGGGTGGGGTCAGTTTGCCATGCCAGCTTCTCCTCACTCATCAGTGCGGTAGAGCGCCAGGGCGTGGCCAGTGAAGTCGATGACGTCCTGCCCCAGGTCAAACTTTCGGTAGACTTCGCGCATACTGGTGCTCTGGGGATCGACGCCCTCGAAGGTCTTGGCATCGTTCTCATCAAAGTTGGCCACAAACACCAGGAACTTGCGGAAGCGCCGCTTCTCAAACATACCCATCAGATCTGAGGAGCGGATGCAAGGGGAGGCTTCGCACCGCAGAACCTCTCCTTCCCGCTACGCAGGCCAAAAAGCGGCTGCCCCAGCTCTCAGCCGCGTTCCCTTGCTAACCACCCTGTGACCTGATATTAACACCCCCGCTCTTCTTGGCCTCAGTTTCCCCATCTGTACAAAGAGGGGGTTGGGCTGGACAGGCTTTGAAGGCCCTCCCAGCTCTGACACTGGGGGATGTTTCACTGGTCAGGTGGAGTCCCTGTCAAAGGCTAAAGTCCTTCAAGAATGACACCCCCTCCATGCCCCTGCGTGTGGACTTCCCTCCCGACAACTAGTGTGAGGCACAGCTCGGGGCGGTACGGGGAAGACAGCAAGGGGGCTTCTGGTACCGCACAGAGAATGCGACTTTGGGCAAGGGGCACCCTGCTCTGGGTGACTACCCTGTCCCCATAATTCTCTGGCTCAGGGGACCCACACTCACTGGAAGCCAAGGCTTCGGTCTCCGTGGACGGCACTTTATAGATCTTGCCCCCCTTGTAGACAAAGCTGCCCTCCACTACCTTGAAGTCGAGGTAGCGAGTCACCTCTGTATACAGCAGCATCTTCACCAGCTGCCCTGCAGGGCGGTGACGGAAAGGCAACAACGTCAGCATGGCTCCCTCCAGAAACTCTACCTGCTCTGGCTGCCTCTTCTACGGGAGCCTAACCCTCCTCTGGTCATCGCAAGCGCCCCCCACAATACCTCATTCGTCTCCCTCACCATTGGCCATGAGGAATTTGGGGATCAGGTCAACATTCCAGTCTCGACCACGGCCCATCGACTCGGGGGGCCCCTCCAGCAACTGAACGCTTATA
>NW_006438082.1:879073-880573 GCF_000325575.1 Pteropus alecto | reverse complement strand
AAGCCTGGAAGCCTGGGGACTGCTTCAGTGCCCTCCCTATGTGAGACAGTAACAAGGGACAGGCCTGGGCCCGGGGAGGGGGGGCTCACCTCCTCCAGGGGTGTGATGGAGGAGCTCTCGCCCCCGTAGTAGGGGTTCCGGTCCATGTGCAGTACCTTCTTCCCGTTCACGGACATGATGCCGGACAGGATGCATTCCTGGCAAAGGGGCACATTCGCATGCTCCCACCTGCCCACGTTCCCACCAGCAGCCCTGATTTGTTCCCCACTCCACCCTGGAAAGCAGAGCAGTGCTGGAAGGTCTCTGCCCCAGTGGACAGCTCCTTCCACCCCACGCTGGTCAGCTCGCCTAAAACTAGAGGCAACAGCCGCATCTGGCCACAGTCTCCTTCATAACCTTGCTGGGCAAGGAGGTAAAGAAGACAAATAATGGAGATGTGGACACAGGGATGGTCTTCCAGTGACTACCACACCAAGAAAGTCATCTACCTACATAGAGTCGCGGAAAAAGACAGATAAGACACAGCGAGCCACAGGGAAGACCCAGCTGGACAGAGAAGGGCCCCCAGAGATGAAACGCGGTCCTGGGATCGCAGGCCCCACCCTGGGCTGCTTGGTCCTCCAAGTTGCCCCTGACCCTGAGCCTTCTCGCCCGGCTGCTGGGAGGGGCTTCTGCGCCCCGACTCAGGGAGATGAGTCTCTCAGGGGAGCGGCCCAACGGGGTTTGAGGGAAGGGGGGAAAATAAACACCCTCACCAGTCACTGTCATCAGCCCAAGGACAAAGACTGCAGACACTACTCAGCCTGAGGTCTCCATGGGAAACCGGGGTGGGGTAGCGGGAATGTGGTCACTGCCCCCACTGCTGCTACTTCTGGAACATTCCCTGGGTCTCCGGGGCCCCGTAAAAGACCGGAGGTGCAGGATGAGGGCCCATGGCGAAGCCCCCGACCCGTGGTCCTTCATCCCCACCAGGAGTAACGCAAGATGGGAAGGGATGCCGGATGGGTGACGGGGTGCGGGAGATGGGCGGAGGCAGGGGAGCACTGGGGGGTATCGGGCAGAGTGGGTGTGCATTTTCCGGCCCAGCAGGCCCGGGTGGGGAGGACGCCAAAGGCCGGCGGTAGGGGTTGGGGGAGTCGAGGGGATGGAAAGGAAGGGGGGTCGCTTCTTGGAGATGCAGCCACAGCGGAGGGTAGAGGCGACATCGCGAGGGGAGTGGGCACGGGCTGTTTTTGGGGAGGACCCGAGCGCCGCGGATGGCAGTGATGGGAGGATGGGAGGATGGGTCGGGGGCGGCAGAGCCGAAGGGAAGAGGGGACGGTGCAGGACCCCGGGCGCCTGACGCCGCACTTACGGTGAGGCCGGTGCCCAGCACGATCACATCGTATTCCTCATCCATGGTCAGGCCTCGGTGCCAGCGCCGTGGGCTCCTCCTCCTCCTTCACCACAGCCGCCGCTGCCGCCGCACTGGACCAAAGATGGCGGCGTGCCGGCCGCCGC
>NW_006438082.1:871004-878752 GCF_000325575.1 Pteropus alecto | reverse complement strand
GCCAGGCGCGCGCCGCTGCGGCAGCCAGGGGGGGAGCCTCCTCGAGACGTGAGGGCAGCCATTGTCACGACCGCCTCCCCCAGGCGCCGACCGCCCACGCGCTGTAGCCCCCCGCCCTACACTAGCCGCTTAGGGGCCCAGCTGGTTAAGACCCTCCGCTCTCTCCGGGCTCCCTGGGAGGCAGCGCGCAGGACTCCCTCAGGCATTCCCGCCTCCGCTAGGCCAGCTGCAACCTCTCCCGCAGCCCTCGGCCAAGCGCATCCTTCACATCCAGGGCAGAAATGAGTGACACGAGGCCGAAGCGTGGCGACCCGTCTTTATTTTATTAGGAAGGAAACCCACCGAGCATCCCGGCTCCTGCCCAGCGTTCCTGGCAGAAACCTGCCAGGAACCCAGTGAGCACACTCAGCCCACCTCCGTGGACGGTCCCTTCCTTCTCAAGCCACAGAAATAAACCCCAGTGTACTGCTTATTGTTAGCACATCATCACCGAAAAACAATACCAGCATAGCGCGACAGACAGTTATATAGTACTTCCACCCCACCCCCGAACTCAGGGGACCTCCAGCTCCTGGTTGCTGCTGCAGGAAGCCCCATAAAGCCTAGGGAAGGCGCATTGGCCACACAAAAGCACTATGAACAGCAAGGGGTGAAGGTGGAGAGATGAAAATAAATAAGGAGAAAGGGGAAGGAGGAGGGGGCCCTAGAGTTCATATCTCCTCCCTTCATAATCACTGTGCCTGGGAAATTTGTCTACTATCTATGCAGAATATGTACACCTTATTGGTAGAGATAGGGGGTGGGCAGCCTCAGGGGAAGTCCCTCACAGGTTGAACAGGAAGCAAGACAGACTGAGGGGAACTGGGGGTTCATGCTATGGAAGTCAGGAAGCCCTTCGGTCCAGCATGCCTCGAGGTGAGAAAGCCACAACTGGACACCATCGCACCCTCAATCCTCCATGGGCACAGGGTCACACGATTTGGGTCAAAGTGATGGTGGGGCCCTTGTGGTCATCAAAGCGGTCCATGGTCTTGAGGCTCAGGATCATGTGCAGGCCATAGGTGAAGATGAAAAGCATGAACAGGGAGGTGAGCAGCCCCATCCAGATGCCCGGGGAGAAGAAGCCAGCACAGTCGCTGGCGTAGGAGAACTGCTCACCCGTCACGTTGAAGGCCTGGATCTGGGGGACAGAAAGGACCGCGTGGCCCCACAAAGAAGGAGGCCCAGTAAGGGCTGGAGTTCCCGGGTTAGTGGGGAGTCCAGATCTCCTGGGATGGGAGCACTGTGGGAAGGGTCTCTGGACCACATTCCTGAGCCCAATTAATGCTGAGACTTCGAGCCTCTGTTCCCTCCCCTCTCTACCGGGACCATGCTACCTCTGGCCTGGGCTCGTCCCTGCTCCCTACCTGGAAGTCCTGAAGAGTCATCTGCCAGAGAGAGGGCTGCGTGTCAGGCACAAGGATATTGCCATTGTCACCATTAGTGCTGACGTACTGGCAGTGGAAGGAGTAGATGCTGGGCCCCGTGATCTGGGAGGCATTGAAGTAGACTACGGAGCCATTGCCGTGGATTTCAAGGCGGTCCATGGTAAACCAGTGCCGGGCCGACACTGGGTAAAAGCGGTTCGCCAGAATGAATCTGAGGGAGGCCAGAGGGTGTCAGGCAGCTGAGAAAAGCCAGAGCCCGGCCAGTCAGCCCACACCTCAACCGCCCCTCAGACTCACTTGAATGTCACCGTGGTACCAAACAGTTGTTCATAGGTCAGTGCAAGCCTGCAGGGCAGAAGAAAGAGGCAAGTTGTCAGGTTCTGGAAGGGCCTTGAGCATCTTGGGCCAAGTTGCTCGAGTTCGCTCCGACCTAAGCCGCCCAGGTCCTCGCAGCCACCTGAAGAGGCAGTGTCTCATTTGACAAGCTGGGAAAACTGAGACCTTGTCACATTCTAGGTCAGGAACCAGCACTCAGGTGTACCACCTTCAGCTGAAGCCTCCTTCCTCTGGCTCCCCTCAACCTGCTGCACCTCCTCCTCTCAGCTCCCACTCGGGGTCGCTGAGGTGCCCAGCTGGGCTTTAGGGGTGAGAGCGGTCTCTCACGGGGAGGGTACGGGAGCCCAAGAACTGACTCCAGTCTGGTATGCGCCCCCGTGCAATCGCCTTGAAGTTGCTCAAGGTGGAGGTGTCAGGTTCCCAGGTGACTGGGAAGTATGCACCACCAAGGTCCCAGCCAAGGACTAGAGGGCATGGGGAAGCAGAACTCTGAGCAACCTCTACTCCAAGAGCCTTCCATCGGCCTCACCCCATGACACCACCAGCACCCCGTAGTGCACACCCCCCAACACATACGCCCACCCTCAGTGGCAGGTACTTTGCCCTTACACGGCAAGGGAGTCATTCCAGGAGGAGCCAGTCAGGCTGAACCTCTGGAGGTTAAAGGTGATGAGGGTCAGGTCCTCCCAGCGTCCCCCGTATGCCACCGAGAAGTTCTGGGCCCAGAACAGGATCCGGGGAGCAGTGTCATTGTAACTCACAGGGGGGTGGATCACAACTGATGCGGGCTGTTTTTGCAGCAGCTGGCGACCTAGCCCCCCAGCCACCATGGCTACATCGCGGGTCACCTGCAGAAACAACCCACAAGCCTTCTCTCAACAGCCCTGGGGACAGGCTCCAAACCACGTGGCCTGCCCTCAATGTCGCCCCAGGCACCCTCTCCACCATCTGTAGTCCCACTGGTCATACTCAGAGGCCCTTCTTCCAGGAAGCTTTCCCAGGGTGGCCCCTAAGGGATGTTCCTAGTCCCTCCGATTTAGGATCACTTGGACTTACTGTCCAAGTATGCCAGCCCGTAAGGCTGCTAGGGCAAGGTGGCAAGCTGCGCCTGGAAGGACTAAGCAGAACTTTACGATTCATATTCATTCCCCGACATCGGCCCAGGAGAGAAGCCAGCTCCCACCGAGGCGCTTCGCTAGAAGCCACCCCCCCTCCAGGCCACTCAGCATGCGGCCTCTGCCCACACCCCAGAGCCCCTGCGGAGGGGCACGTACCCTGGAAGGGCGGACCGCCGTGAGGGCCGCTGTGTACGGGACGTCTTCAGACTTGAGTGTGCTCAGCACCTGCCCAATGACCTCATCTGAGGGGCAGTGGGGAGAGCAGAGAACCAGGTCACAGGCAGCTGCTTATAGCAATGCTCCCCACCGCCTGTGAGAAACCATCTGACCTTCACACAGCAGCCGACAGAGGCAAGAACGTGCCCTTCCACGTCCCACATTAGTGCCCTCTCTTGACGGCGCTCAGTGAGATCACCTCACAGAAGTGGGAACCACCAGATGTCTGCACTGTGAGGTGCCCCCACCCCCAACAACTGGCATGTCCTCTGTGGTGGGACACTGAGATCCTCAAAGAGCCAGCGCCCATCAACCTTCACTAGTGTTTTCGATTCCCGTTGAGGATCCCCCACAGCAGCTGCTGCTCATCCTGCCCAGCCCCAGCCTCCCCTGCGACACCTGTGGCCTCAGTCACCGACTCCCTAATGCCAAGCCCTAACTAAGGGGAATGAGACAGAGATGTAAGAAACTCCAAAGCCATCCACAGAGGGTTCCCGCTGACCTTTCCACGGGGAATGACTAGCCTTTCCAACAAAAAGACAAGTTTTCGGAACTGCTTTTTGAAATATTGCTGGTCTATTAAACCCAAAACTACAGGATTCACGCTGCCTGAGCGGAAACTGGCTCCATAGGCTCCCGCACAGAGGACCCCTAGATGCCCCGAAACCTCTGCCAGGCAGGGCCCAGCTGAAGAGGGCGAGGCCTGCGGGCCAGCATTTCCCTGCTCAGCTGCCAGTTGCTCTGAGAAGCAGGGGGCCGCCCTGGGAGTGGAAAGGGGCTGAGGAGCTGTGGGCCAGCTCTGAGGCTGAGGGCGGGACGAGGATGAAAAACGTGCACCCTGCCCGATCCCACTCACCGTTGCCTGTGAGGACTTCCCTTGGCGCCATCAGGCTCGAGCTATGGAAGAACAAAAGCGTCAGAGCCAGAGCCCCCATGATCCGAACAGCTCCCTGCCATCCTGGGCCGCACCTCCTCTAGCGTGTCCTCTGCTCCATGCCACTGTCCTTCCCCACTAGTCCCATTCAGCTCACTGCTGTCTCCACACCTTCGCTCAGATCACAGCCCTACCTAGAAGCCTTTGCCCCTCCCTCCCGCTTCACAGTCCTGCTCCCGTCCCGGCCACCGGCTGCATGAATGGGTCCTGGCTAGGTGACTTGGTTCCCCACCACCAGAGCCCATGTCCGCCTTGTCTCTGGAGGCCCAACAGGCCTAGTATGGAGTGCTGACTCCCGAGTCACAGCGCAGCTGGAGACCCTTCCCACCTCTCTGGCCAAACAGTGCACCTTCTGGAAGGGCTTCAAAGTTCTGAGTGGGAGGACTGTCATCTCTGAGTTATGCTATCAGAGCCCAGAGCCTTGTGGCTGGAGGCTGGGCCATACCTGGCTGTGTAGGGCAGGCGGATGAGCAGCAGAGCCGGGAGGCTGGCATTGAGCTTCAGCTCTCGCAGGGTGGCCAGGTCCACGTGCAAGGGGCTGGCCCCAAGCTTCTCCTGCAGGTAAGTGGTCAGAGTGCTGACTGCGTACCAGTCGACGGCGGGAAGCACCAGAGAGGAGGGGGCCAGGTCCAGGGCATTCTGGGGATGGAAGAGAGGTGGGGGATGAGTTAGCAAAAGTCCAGTGGACTTGGACCAGCCCCCCAAACCTGGCAACCCTCCTCTGACAAGCTACACCCACACCCACACCCACACAGGGGTCTCATTCCAGGTCAGAAAGCAAATGCCCCATGCTCTTGGCCCCATACACTCAGGCCTTTCTACCCGCCAAATCGGCATCTCTGGTTCCTAAGGGGACGGTTCTCATTGTGCTGGCGGAGGGGTGCAGGACAGCCCCCATGGCCCACAGCTGGGAGAGGATGCTTACCTCCAGGTTAGAAAAGGCGCTGTCCTGCTTGTTTCCAAACACACCCCCGTATGCCGTGAAGTCTTCGATGCTCAGCTAGTGGGGAAGCAGGGAAGACGCCTCAGAAGGCTGGGCCAGATGAGGGCAGGGGACAGACACCTTCCCTGTGCATATTACGCAGGGCCAGCAAAATCTCATTTAGAGTCAGATTTGGTCTGGTCCAAAGAGCGAGCAAGGGTGAGCGTGGGGGTGGGGTTTGGGGTGGGGATGGAAGGTTCTTTCTGGTGTTTCGCACCCTCCCGGCAGGGTGAGGATGAGAAAATACGGAAGGCGGTCATGGGGTTCGGAGGAAATCTGCGCGCGGCTGATTTGTGGTAACCTCGGGAGTAAGAGTCAGCTGCCCGCCTGCAGACAAGAGGAACTGGGTAGGGAAGAAGGAAGCTGGGGGAGGGGACAGGGGGCAGTTAGGAGCACTGACTGCATGCTCCCTGCCCAAAGGAAGTCACAGAAAAGGAGAACCTGCATGACAGTTGCAACAGCTAGAGCCATCTATGCCCAGTGTGGACGGGCCCTTTTTGAAAGGAGAGTAAGAAGTTCCCCTCCCCGCCTGGTTCCGGTGGAAGGAGAGAGAGAGGTGGAGATCTTGGGATGTACTGGAGAAAGCGCTGAAGTCTCCTGAGCTCTCACGACCACAGTAACCCTGATGCCCACTCCTTTTCGTCTGCGACCTAGAGATGTCCTTCGACTCCTGCCCTCCACCCCAACTCCCAGCTTCCTCTGGCTTTTCCCAGTTAAGCCCAGAGGTGACCTTAATCAGCTTCCCTAACCTCATTCTGTTTAGTATACACACTTGCCCAACGTCCTCTCCCTTCTTGGCAAGAATCCCCACCCTGTTTGGCCGCCTGGGCTCTCCTTCTGAAAGTCCCAGAACCACCTCTATCTCCCTGCTTGAAATAACCCAAGGCTTTATGCCACACTTAGAACTGCAACCAACCTTTCCCTCCCCACCTCCTGGCTACTGGCTGACCACCTCCGACCCCTTTCACTCACTACACTCCAGCAACACCAGCTCTTCCATGGGATCACTAAGAGCACTTCCTGCCCAGGGCCTTTGCACCTGCTGTTCCCTCTGCCAGGAACACCCTTCCCCCCATAGCCACATGGCTCTATCCCTCCCTCCATTTACGTCTCTACTCAGATATCACCTGCTCAGTGAGCCCTTGCCTGATCACCCTTATCTTTAATAGGGTTGCCAGCCACTCTGTCCCCTTAGCCTGCTTCTTTCTTGTCTAAACACGATAGCGCTAACATCGTATCATATATGAACTTAGCTTTTCCTTGTCACTCTCATGAGAAAGCTTCCTCAGGGTAGGGCCATGGATTATTCTGCTCACGGCTATGTCCCCAACATTTAATAACTGGCGCATAGTAGGCAGTCCAAATTTGGTAAATAGGTGAATGCCATAAGACAGGGGAACCCCAGCTAGATGTTTTACATGGATTTTAAGAATTGCTCCTCCCAGCCCTCTAACGTAGGTTACAGTATCTTTATTTCACAGATACAGAAACTGGCATTCGTAGATTACTTCACGCATCCAAAGGCTGGTTAAGTAGTAGAACTAGAATTGAATTCCAGTCTGACTACATTATTTACCACCTCCTGGAAGGACTACAGGCCAGCACGACCGACCGCCACAACCTGCCCACAGAGTGACGGGGCAGGACTACAATGGGAATGAGACATACAAGCCACCAATGAGGAGGGGACAAGCAGAGGCTCGCTAACTTCCCAAACACCAATCCTACACTGCCCTAGAATCTTCTCATGGTCTACATGTCTGGTTTGGGGGCAGAGGAACCTGAATGGGGAGGGAAAACAGTGTGCCGGTTATAAGCACGAACTGGGGGGGGGGGTCCAACAGACTCAGGCTGGAACCAACTGTAGTATGCATAAACCAGCCAATCGTTGCACCTCTACAAGCCTTAGTTTCCTCCGCCGTAAAACGAAGATGATATCAGCTTAGCACGGTATATATGAAGCACTCAATAAGTGGTCGGTTTTTGATTACCTCTATTATGGTCATTACAAGTTAGAATCACAACTCTGCCACCCATTAGCTGTGTGACCTTGGGCAAGTCACTTCCGCTCCTTGGGCATCAGTCTTCTCATCTGTACACAGGGTCGGTAATCCTTACCACGTAGAGTAGGTCAGATAAGTGCTCAGTACCCAGTAGGCATCCAGCCTCTGACCCCTTGCTTCCCCTAATCAAGTTGATGCCATTTCCAGGTCTTCACCATTCCCACTGAACACTCTCCTCCAGGCCTTCCCAAGAGAGGAGCCACACCTCCCAGCAGTTGAGAGAAGGTCACTGAAGCTTCCCTTGGGGAACGGGCCTCAGTGTTCTGGGGAAGGGGGCCTGCCTGCCTCCTGATGACCGAGGGAGAGGGCTGGGGCAGGCGCACCTTGTCCTGCAGGAACAACAGCACATTGCGGGGGCCCAGCTCCAGGGCGGGGTCTAAGTAAGTAGAGAGCTGCATGTCGCTGGTGATGTGGCCCTCGTGGGTGTCGACCGCAGGAGCCCACAAGTCCCTGCCAGGGGACAGAAGAGGTGCTGTCAAGCGGAGGCGCATGGTTTGAAATCCGAAGCCCATGGGCTCCCAGCTTGATGCGTGGGGCCTGGAGCTCTGACCTGGCCGACTCGCTACGGGCCGCCGAGCAAGAGACGGTCTCCTCCGGGCCGTGCCGCTCCTCGCCGAAGACAGCCCTGGACTCGGGCGACCGCACCTCGGCCGCCGCAGCGCAGTGCAGCCC
>NW_006438082.1:869708-870807 GCF_000325575.1 Pteropus alecto | reverse complement strand
CGCCGGGACCCGCCGCGGCCCCGTCTGCATCCAAGGCGCCGCCGTCGCCGCCATCACAGCTTCGACTTCAGCCTCCTCTGCTTCGGCCACCGCTGCCACGGCAGATCAGGTGACCGTCGCCCCCGCCCGAACTCCGCCCCGCACCACCATTGGCCGGGGTGCAGGAGCTGGCCAGGGCCGTAGATGATTGGACAAAGTGCATGCCACTCACGGCCACCCCTTTTTACTGATTGGCTATACGTGTCTCCAGGCGCGCACGTTCCAGGTAGAAAAGGAGGCAGGGCCGAACTCGGCCAGCTCCCTTAGCTGGGCGGCAGGCTCCGCGGGCTTCGGGAGGGCGCGAAGGGCCGGGCGGGGCCAGTGGGGTGCCAGGGAGGGATGTGCTTTACAGGCTCCCACGCGCAGGGCTTCGCCCTTGTTTTAATCTTCTTTCTGCTTAAAATTGCAAGAATGGTTTCTTTTTCCTGCCGATGCACCCTCTGTGGGAAGAGAAGAGAGCCCAGGATAGCATCGGGGAACACCAGCACCTAGGGAGGAGGAGGAGGAGGAGGGTCCAGAAGAGAGATCTAAGGAGCATCAAAGAGAAGGGGAAAACCCAGGGCGAAAGCTTGGTTTCAAGGACACCATGATTTACTATGTCAGTGTCAACTGCTGCCAGGAAGCAGGTAAGATGAGGACAGAAAACTGTTTCTTGGACTTAGCAACAACCAGAGACTTTGACAAGAGCGAAGCTTGCCTTAAAGAGAAGAGACAGTGACAGCTAGAGTCAGAAGATGGGAGACACCGCCTCAAATGAATTGGGAGACTTTAATCTTTTTCTGTGCCACTTTTTGATCTCTCAGATTGGTGATCAGTAGAAACAAACAAAAAAACCCCAATAACTATAGCTGACAATTGAACTCTTGTTAAAAATATGTACACTAACTTATTTAGGAGGAAGTGAACTGATGTCTGCAACTTAGTTTCAAGTGCACTAAAAATAAAATGGAGAGAAGTGTTGCTACAAAGATAGGTGTGTGATGAAGCAATGACAGTAAAATCTTAATGGCAGAAGCTACAGGGTAGATATATGGATGTTCACTATAAGCTTTTTGACCTC
>NW_006438082.1:856110-869689 GCF_000325575.1 Pteropus alecto | reverse complement strand
TCCTTTGGTCTTTCATGCAGTCCCTGCTCCTTCTTTATCGTCCCCCCACGTCCATTCTACACATGGGTGCATACATTCATTCTCCCGTGCATTCATTCTCCCTTCCCTCCCACTCCCTCCCTTTTCCTCTTCCTTTCTCTCTCTCTCCCTCTCTCTCCCTCTCTCTCTCTCTCTCCCTCTCCCCCCGCACACACACATATACTGGGTTGAACAATGTCCCCCTAAAATTCATGTCCATCTAGAACTTGTAATGCCACACACAAGGAAGAATGCCAGTTGAGGACACAGATTAGAGTGATGCAGCTCCAAACCAAAGAACTCCTGCAGCCACCAGAAGCTGGAAGAGTTGAGGAAGGATTCTTCCCCAGAGCTCTCAGAGGGAGCAGGGCCCTGTTGACACCTTGATTTTGGACTTCTAGCCTCTAGAACTGGGAGAGAATAAATGTCTGTTGTTTTAAGCTGCCCAATTTGTGATGATCTCTCTAGGAAACTAATATATGTTTGACATTTTTGATAATACATGGAAAAGAAAGTTGAATAATGCCCATTGTCTGCACAGATTCGGGGACATAGAGGCTCACCTACACAGTGGTGAAGTATCAATTGGTAGAACCTTTTTAGAGGATAATTTGGTAGCATCTAACAAACTGTAAAGTGTGTATGACCTTGAATCAAGCAATTTCCCTCTTAGGGATCCATTCAACAGAAATACTCAGCTGAGCACAAGATGCACACATAGGTCCATTTTGGCACCATTTGTAGTTGCAAAAAGTTGGGCACTCATGACTGGACACTGGGACACCGTGCCCAGCCACAGCTGCTTCTACCCCTGCCCCTCAAACACCAGGATGTTTGTGACTGGAGCCAGAAGGCTGCTGAAGAAAACCAACACTCCCAGGGCTGTGCCTCTCATGGGTAGAATGCAATCTGCATGCAAAGCCCTCCATGTGGCACAGGAAGGCACACTGGAAAGAGAGGCTAGGTGCTGGGGACCACCATACCATGTACACAATGGCTTCCTCCCAGCCTTGTGTAGTGACAGCCCATCGATCACCTCTACTTATCAGAGAAACTGCTTATGACGTTGTACCTGTCATTGTCACAAGTGTGGCTCAGATTAGGACCATGGCAATTGAGCTGGAGAGAGGAAGTGAGCTTCACAGGACATGGTTGAGGAAGACAGAAGCCAATGATGGCTCTTGGGTCTCTCTGAGTTGGAGACTGGGAGATCGGGTCAGTTGGGGACACATACATTTGCAATGTTTGTAGGGCCTTGAGATATTGTGGTTTATGAGATATTTGATCTTCACCCACAGTTTCTGGCTCACGACTCGTCAAACCCTTGGACTTTCCTAACCGTTGAGTGCGGTCAAGGTGTCTTTCATTGTATTAATGAGGTGACGTTGGGAAAGCACCATTGGATGAGAGCTGGTTGCCAATGGAGCCAACCATGTGATTAGAGGGCTGGGACTTTCAGTCCCACTCCCTGACCTCAGGGAGGGAAGACGAGCTGGAGGCTGAGTTCAGTTGCTGGTGGCTAATGATTTCATCAGTCACGACTAGGTAATGAAACGCCATAAAAACCCAGGAGAACAACTAGTAAATCGGTAATCTAGTAAGTAATGTGTTTCTTGGAGTTCTGTGAGCCGTTCTAGCAAATTAATTGAACCCGAGGAGGGGGTCGTTGGAACCCCTAGTCTATAGCCAGTCAATCAGAAACACAGGTGAGAACCTGGGCGTGTGACTGGCTTCTGAAGTGCAGAGCGGTCTTGTGGGACTGAGCCCTCGACCTGTGTATCTGATTCTCTTTCTGGACACATCCAGTCAGAATTGAGCTGAATCCTCAGACACCCTGCTGGTTTGTGGGGAAGCAGCCTTCACACACGTTGGAATGGGGTCCAAGAGCCCCATTCAGGCCCCCAAGTGGCAACGTCCAGGCCAGCTGAGGGGAGAGGTTTGTGCTGGAGCTTAATGTAGCCCCAGAAGCCCAGATGGAGATTGAAGCCCTTGCTCCATGATCTAATTTGTATTTTAAAGCAGCGGTCCCCAACATTTTTGACACCAGGGCCCGGGGCTCCTATGAGAATCTAATGCCTGATGATCTGAGGCGGAGCTGAGGCGGGGATGCTGGCGCTGGGGAGCGGGCCTCAAATATCGATGACGCTTCTCTCGTTGGTCCGCTGCTAACCGCCTGCTGTACGGCCCGGTTCCTAACAGGCCAGAGACTGGTCCCAGTCCACGGCCCGGGGGTTAGGGACCCCTGTTTTAAAGGGCTGATCTGGCTGTGGCGACCAGAACAGATCAGAGGGGATAAAAGTGGCAGCAGGAGACTATTGCCATCTCTGGGAGAGAGATGACAGGGGCTTGGCCAAGGTAATGGAGGTGAAGAGAGAGAGAAGGCAGAAGAGATCGGTGCCTCACTGTTGATCTGGGACAGAAGTTTGACTGGGTGGCATGGTGACAGGACAGGAGCAGGGGCAGCCAGTGGGTGACGAAGGAAGGGATCAGTCCACCGCATGCTCAGGTTCTTCCCTCCACTCGCTCTTGCTCATGGCCTGGGGGCTCAGTTACATTCCCTGAGTCACCGATGTCCTATAGGGCCTACCTGGTAAAGGGCCACAAAAGGGGCCACCACCTCACTACTGCGTTCCAGGTCATTTGGGTTGTTTATCTTTTTCTTATCGATTTATAGGAGTTCTTTATACGTTCTAGGTATGAGCCCTGCATTGGCTATATGTATTACAAATCCCTTCTACTCTGTGGCTGCCATTTTCACTCTCTTAGTGTCTTCTGATGAACAGAACTTCTTAATTTTAATGTAGTCAAATTTACCATTTTTTTCTTTATGGTTAATATTTTTTATGTCCTTTTTAAAATAAACTTTCCCTGCCCCCAAGATTATGGACATATTCTCCTACATTATCTTCTAGGAGTTGTCTTGTTTTTCAGACTTTTATGTATGGTATAAGGTAGGTGTCAAGTTCTTTTTATTTCCATAGGCATCTGCAATTGTCCCAGTACTGTTTATGAGATGAACATTCTGCTTTTGCCGTATAGTAAGTGTCCATCTAGCTGTGGGTCACTTTTTGGGCTCTCCATTCCATTCCAGTGGTCAATTTGTCCAGCTAACACCACACTGTCTTAATTACTATAGCTTTATAATAAACTTTGATACCCAGGAGGGCAAATCCTCCCACCTTATTCTTCTTAAGCTATTGTGCTTCCATAGAACTTTTAAAACCAACTTATTAGATTGATAGATTATTTTAAAGAGTCTGATTACGGTATTTAACATTGTGGTAAAATACACATAAAAGTTACCATTTTAACCATTTTTAAGTGTACAGTTGAGTGGCGTTAAGTACATTGACGCTGTTGTGCGACTGTCGCCACCTTTCATCTCTAGAACATTGTCATCATCCCGAACTGAAGCTCTGTCTCCAGTAAACATCAATTCCCCATTCCTCCCCGCCACCCTCCCCCCAGCCCCTGGCACCCACCATCCTACTCTCTGTCTCTGAAATTGACTCCTCTAGGGACACAAATGGAATCATACAATTAGTTGCCTTTCGTGTCTGGCTTACTTCACTTAGTGTAGTGTATTCAAAGTTCATCCACTTCGTTGCACATGTCAGAATTTCTTGACTTTTTATGGCCGAATAACATTTTATTGCAAGACCACATTTTGTCTCTATGTCGACGGACACTTAATTTGGTTCTCCCTTTTGGCTACGGTGAGTAATGCTGCTGTGAACACTGGTGTACGAAATACATGTTTGAACCCTCTTGATTAGGTTTTGATGGGAATTATATTTAATCAGTGGATCGATTCTGGAGAACCGACACCTTTACTATATCAGGTCTTCCTGTTCATCATGGGAGCTCTCTCCACTCGCTTAGGTCTTCCTTAATGTTTTACAATAAAGTGTTTTGATTTTCCTTATATACGTCGTTCACATCTTCTATTAGATTGATTGCTAGGTACCTTGTAGCTTTTGTGAATGGTGTCTTGTTTTAAATTATATTTTCTAATTCTTTGCTGCTGGTGTTTGTATAGAAATGCAATTGTTTTTTGCATGTATTGGTCTTGTAGCTGGGACTCTCTAAAGCCTTATTTCCAAAAATCTGTCTATAAATTCATTTGGATTTTATCTGTAGAGCTACCATCGGCAAATAATGATGGTTTTGTTTCTTTACAATCATTATACCTTTGACTTCCTTTCCTCGTCTTATTGCTCTGGTACAGTAGTTTTGTTCCAGATTTCGAAAGCTTCCATATCAAAAAAAAAATTGAGTTTTTGTAGATAGTGTCTATCAGGTTAAGAAAGGTTTTTTGGGTTTTTTTTTTTTTTTGTAGACTATCAGACTGAGAAAGTTCCCCTCTATAGTTTGCTAAGAATTTAAAAAATTATGAATATTTTATCAAGTGCTTCTGTATCTATTGAAATAATCATATGGGGTTTCTCCTTAAATCAGTTAATATGGAGAATGGCACTTATAAATTTCACAATCTCAGGACAAGTCAAATTTTGCCATGAACCTAAAACTGCCCTAAAATATATAGTCTATATAAAAAACATCAGATTGTGGAAGCATCCGTACAGTACGATATCATTTAAAGTTTAAAACCCTGCAAAACAATGTTTACATATTTATGAAGATGAATATGTAGCAAATCACAAGTACATAAAAAAATGAAACATTCTACCATTGGTTATAAAATCTGAACTCATCATGAAATGTAATTGCTTTGTTCAAATGGACATAAAATATATACAGGAAGAAGGGATGTTACATTTGAACCTATAAATGTAAACTGGCCAACAGTCTGTTTTTACCTATATTTGCATTTGCAAGTGTTTCCTTTTTTACTCCAAGTGATTTTTTTTCCCTTCTGGTCATTTTTACAAATGTTTCATTTTGAATTAGATACACAGTTGCGATCCTCATCATCTTTGAATATTCTTGCTGGCTCATTTTTGCGGTTCATTTTTTTTCCTTCCAGATTTTGTAACTGCACACAAACTTCGTTTCTTTAAGAGTGTTCTTCTGATTCGGGCAGATTTTGCCGGGATAGCAACATTGTGATTTACTTGCTTTTTCCACCATCCCTCCCTACGTTCCTGATCCTTTAATCTTTAAGCCTTAGGACCTAAGATTTATCCACTCAGGTCTATAGTCACGGGGACAACAAGTTTTTGTTACATTAAGGATAATGTCCTAGCTTTAGACATGTTTCAACCCCAGGCCCATTGAGGCAGAACAACAACAGCCCCACGGGCCACCGGGACCAGGCCCCAGGACCAGACTGGATGGCGCCAGGCAGATTCCAGAACTGAACACAATGATCAATTACGCCAGCCCCGTCCAATCGTCCAATCAGTAGCACCCATGCCCTTAGTTTCCATGGCGACTGATTTTTCCCTATATAATCTGTCCTGAGTCTGGCGGAGGGCGGGGTGTCGTCAAGAGCTTTAGCTAGCTTGCTGGAGTCTCCGTGACCTGCAATTCCCTGAAATAAATCCTTACTTTCTTTGCCGCAAACCTGCCCGTATTTCTTCTAGGATTCGCGCACAGGCAAACAGACCCCTTTTGTTTTGGTAACGATTTCTATGCTAGTATTTTCCACATTCTGCCTGACACTGTCAATTTCAGACCTGTTCTTGTTTCTGCTGCCCATTGAACTTCTTTTCCTTATATGCTTGATCTTTGTGAGGTCTTTTTGGTTGATCTTCACCTATGGATGAACTGGGGGCCTAAAGTGAGCTTGCTTTTCTCTAAAGATTTGCTTTGGGCTTCTGCCAGGAGCGCCACCACCTGGATCCACTTTTGCTCCCATCCAAGGTCCCAAGCTCAATCTAGGTGTTCCCCTTCCCACCTCCCACCACAGCACACTGACTGAGCCGTTGACACCTCCCGCCTCCTGGGAACAGCCAGGGGAGGTCGGAACTGCTACTTGCTTCTTCCTACTTTGCTAGCTTTGGGTTTTGCAGCAAGTCCATTTAGCCTTGCTCTGCCTGTTTTGCAAAATGAAATGAATTCCTACTTTTGCAAGGTTCCGGGGATTACAGACAGTGGCAGAAGTCGATGGCTGGTGTGTGCTGAGAGTTCGATGCCCACCTGCTCAAGGACTCTAAGGGTCCAGCCTTCCCGTCCAGAGGGTCACCTCCCACCCCTCCCTACAGAGAGGTCAGAGGTTAAAACAGCAGGATGCAGAGGTTTTATTGTTTAAAAAATATGGCGACTCGGCCTCAGGGGACTGGAGTGATGCCAGGGACACAGAAAGGACGGAGAAGTTGGTGGGCCCCAGCATGGGGCCAACGGCCAGGTCTCAGGCCCTTGCTGCAGGCTCCGTCCCATTGGGCTCCACTTGTAGCAAAGGGCTGCTATTCTGCCTGCAGCCTGGGGCTGGCTCCTGCCCGTGGTTCCCAGCCCTGTGGGAACCTCCGGCAGAAGGGAATCCGTGATGAGGTGGGGACCAGCCCCCCCACTGCCGGGGCCAGGCCAAGGGCCTGTGGGCCCCTCCCTGAAGCTCAGGCCTAGCCACCTACCCCCCAACTGCCCTCCGTCAGGACGTAGGCCCTGGGAAAGGACACTTGAAGGCAAGAAGGGCAGAGGCCCTGGCCTAAATCTCCTCCTCCCAGAGTGGTCGAGCGGGAAGAGCAGCCAAGGAGCTGGAATGCTCACCAACTAGGGGAGGTCACCCTTTAAGGGTTATGAACAAATCTGCCTAAAAAACCGTATCTGAGCTCAAAGCATCAGTCCATTCCCCCAGCCCCAACTGTGTGCGGGGCGAGATCCCAAAGGCAGCGCTGGGAGCCTGGCGGCTAGGGCTTGGGTCCCAGAGCTGCCTCTTCCCCAGGCCTCAGGAGGCACCTGGGCAGGGGCTGGGTGGGACCCGCCTATCTCCCAGGCTGCAGGTGGTGGTGGAGCTGCTCCGCCTGGGTCTTCAGGCGCTGGAATTCCTCCTGAATGAAGTCGGTCAGGGCTTTGCGCATCTCCACCTGAGGGGAAGGACTGGGGCTGGCCTGCAGTCCTCAAGGGCCTTTGCCCAGGGAACCCCACCCAGGCCAAAGGCAGCCCGGGGCAACTCACAGCCGACTTATTCTCTGCCCGGAGCCGCTCAAGCACAGGCAGGGCACTGAAGGGCTTCCCGATCAGCACAGTGATCTTCTGCAGGGAGCCGGCCAGGTGACAAGAACAGGGTGAGTGCCCACAGCCCCAGCCACATCGCCCTGGGGAGCCAGAAGCCACGTCCTGCCCCTAACTGGCTTTGTGCTCCGTTGAGCCACTCTCCTTCTTTAAAACGAGGCTCGGTGGCATCTAAGGCCCATTCCAGTCCTTGGGTCCATGCGCCACATGGTCCCCCTGCTGCAGCCTCAAGCTCAGCTCCTCCTGAATCTGGCCCCAGTCATGCTGAGTGGGAGACCAGGGGCAGATGGCAGGCAGACAGACAGACTGACGAAGGTCAGCAGCTTCTACCCACCTGTCCAAAGCGCGGGAAGTAGGGCCGGCTGTTAGGAAGGACGTCGTTCATGCCTGCGGCACAGTGGACAGAGGCTGGGGAGCAGGTGTGGGGCGGAGCAGGGTGGCCCCAGCCCCCACCCAGGCACCCTCTCCCTGCCGCCCAGTAGAACACCCCGCAGACACCTCCTACGGAAGCCCGTCTCCCCATCCTCAGACCACAGGCTCGGCCTAAGAGGGACGCTCACCGACATGCCACAGCGGCAGGATGATGGGGTTGAGGTGACACTCGGCAATCAGGCGCCCGATTCCTGCCCCAGGGAGAGGGAAATGGCGTGAGCGCAGCTTCAGTGCCAGCCTCCAGCTGGGGTCACCCCTGCCGTCCCCGTTAAAAGCAGCTCCCCTGGGCCAGCCCTTGTCTGTTCCCTCGCTCCTGCTACCAACACACCCATCCGCCCCGTGTGCCATGGCCCGACCGAGCCAGAGAGGGCCAGCAGCCCTTACCCCACTTGAAGCGCAGGAACTCAGAGCTCATGTTCACTTTCCCTATCGAGAGAGATGGGACAGTGGTGAGGGTTTGAAGGGGAGCCGGGGGTCCCGACCATATTCTCGGGCACGCTCTGACCCTGCCAGCCCCACTGACCTTCGGGGAAGATGTGCACCCAGTCCCCGTGGTTGAGCTTCTCCAAAATGAAATCCATTCCCTTCTGGTAGACGCCATCTCCTGCCCAGAAAAGGTCTCTCCTCATCAGTCCCCATTCTACCGGGGCCCCTCCTCCCCTGTCCCTGGGAATGAAGCAACAGCTCGGGGACTTCCTCTTCTCACTGCGCCGTCCACAGGGACACCCTCCAACGACTGTCTCTCCTGGGCCCCTCAGTCCCAGCCGCACCGCTGTGCACCTCACCATGACATTCTTTGTTCAATAATATCCTTTAAACCTCTGAGCGCCTGTCACGTGCGAGGTAGCGTCACCATCATCTCAAACTGTCTTCAACTGAAATTCTGAACTTGACAAGTCCTCTACTGATCTCTAACCTTACCTTCTGCCATCGGTCACACCACAGCCCCAGCCGATGAGCCGCTCGGCCACAGGCATACTATGCCCCTGGCAGACCCCTGACCCACGCACCGCCCTCCCTCCCCTGCCAAGCTCTTGGAGCCTTCTTTCTCCTTGGGATGCGCCACCCTGGGGGACTCTACATCTGCTGCCTCTGGCCTGGAGGGTGCTGCTGGAGCAAACCGAGTCTATTCATAACTCCAAGCCTCGCTTGGGCCCGATTCTATACAGCAACTCTGTCCCAGGGGCCCGGCCAGGCCGGTTACCGCCGCCTCGCCCCACGGGCCTCCCAGCCCCGCCTGCGCCCTCTGCCTCCTCTGTCCCTCCTGCTGGCCCCTTCCTCACAGGACTCCCCTGAAAACTAGACTCTCCATTTGATGGAACATACGAGTTGGGAAAAACTCAAACTTGCTACTGAGGAAAGTGGGGTTGAGGTGCCCCCCATGCTAGCAACGCTGGCCTTGGAGAGGCCGAGACCATGATACTGGACCCAGGCGGCCCCGCGGTCAGCAACAACGCAGACATGGGTGCCTGATGTTGTGTGGGGACAACCTGTGACCACGCAGTGAGAACTTCATGAACCGCGTCCTTACGGTGGACAGAGACAGAGAAGGGGGCAGTTGAAGGAGCGGGGTTGAGTAAGCGTGCTCATTTTAGCCAGTAGGGACTAGAGAGCCACATCGCAGATGGGTAGTGCCACAGGGCCAGTGCATCGGGGACCGGACGTGTAACCTGTTCTCTGTGAGGCTGAGTCTTTGGAAGGTGCTGGTCAGGGCTCCAGGAGTCAGAGGTGCCGGCTCCTTCTCTACTCAAACCTACTGGTGCGACCCAGCCATCCAGCTTGAAATCAAAGTTTAAAAACAATGCTATGCTTTTGGAGGCTCACTTCATAATGTTTAGCTTTTGCAAACACCCTTTCTGCTCACTTGGAGAGCTCGTACAACATTGTTCCGATACTTCAGGTCACACCACAAAGTCTACGCTTCAGGGAGGAAAGGGGATTTTTTTTTGGAACACAGAAGCGAAGTGTGCCGGATCCCTCCTTTCCTTCAACACACATTCGGATCTCTGCTGTCCGTCAAACACGTTTGATAAAAGGCCTGTCCCCATCCACTTTCTCTCCCTGAAGGTGCTTAGGATTTAGGTTTGGTTTCAGGAGGCAGAAGGGAGGAATTGAGACTCGGGCTGGGGTACATGAGCAGAGGCCCCATCTCCAGAGCACGGTGTGATGAACGCCAAGGTCACCAGCCATGACACTGTAGTCTCTCCTTGTGCTCTAGAGGGACAAAGTAGTTTCCAAAAGCGGCAAGAAGAAAGAGCGCTCCGGGCGGCTGTCTCTGGGGAGTAGCCTGAGGGTTTGTGGGCGCTGCAGCTTTTCATTTTTTTAGGTTACTTGATTGTATTTGACCATGTTTTACTTTGATCGACTAGAAATAAAAATACTCCCCCTTGACACCTCTAACACCCTGGATTCCTTCTTCCTCTCTCTTCCAGACCGACCAACCTCTGGGGGGAAGTGCCCACCCCTGCTGTCTCCCTGCCCCTCCCGCCTCCAGCTCCTAGAAGCTCCCGAGGCAAGAAAAGAGCTTCTCCAAGAAAAGAGCTTCTCCGGGGTCCTGCTTTGCTTCCTTCCTCTCTGGCCACCGCTTCCTGTTGCCTTGGTGACTTGTCTGTCCTTCTGTGCTCTGAGGTGCCCGTTCAGAGCCCCTGCTCTCTCCCTGCTCTTCCCTTCTGCAATGTCACTTCTGTTGGTGACTTCCTTTGCGGTCGAGTCCCCAGTATCTTCATTCTCAACCATCTTTTCGAGTTTCAGAACTGCACACCCCACTGCCTCTGGGACTGCGCCCCTCCTTGGGTGACAGGCTCCTCAGATAAAGCATGTGCTAAACGGGACTCACCTCCCCTCCCAAGCATCACACTGCTTTCCCCTCATCCCATCTCCCCAGTGGCTTGGTATCACCAGATGTCACCTAGTGTCATCTTTGAGTTCTCTTTTCTTTGCCCCTTCCCACACCCGACCTATCAACGGGTTCGGTCAACCCTGCTTCCAGAGCATATCCCAAAGCTGTCCCCTTCTCACGCTTTCCACAGTGACCCTCAGAGGCCCAGCTACAATCTTTTGCTGGCAGAATTGCTGTGACAGCCCCTGACCGGGCTCCGCGCCTGCCCTGGCCCTGCTCCCATCCACCAGCCTCTGCAGCCAGGATGCCCGCGCTCTCTCTCTCTCTCTCTCTCAAGCACAGACAAAAGCACATCACTCCCCGATGAGAGAGCAGAGTCCAAAATCCTTAACATGATTATTCCAGAACCTTCACATTTGGCCTGCAACCTGCATTTCCTACCGTGATCGCTTCCAGCATCTAGAACGCTTTTCCTTTCATTCTCTGCCTAGAAAAGTTCTACTTCCCCAGAGGGAAGAGCAACCTGGATTCAAATCCTCGCTTTGCCATCTCGGGCCCCATGACCTTGGGCCAGCGGCTTAATCTCTCCAAGCGTCTTTATCTGGAGAATGGGAACCGAAATGGCCCCTACTTCCTGAGGCTCTTGAGAGGTGCCGGGCAGCCATTCGATGTTACACACCTCACCTCACAAGCATGTTTGTTCTCCTGAACCCTGCAGCCTGTGGCACATGCCACTGCCATCACAGACCCACGACACCACAGTGACGTCAGCGAGTCTCTTAGTAACGTCCTCGAGAGAAGGGGCTGTGAATAATGCCGCCTTGACTTCTAATGCCACAGTTCTAGGTTCGCGCAGCCGTCAGGTAGTCAGTCACAGAGACTCGAGCACTGTCCAAGAAGCCATCACTCCTCCAGCAGCCACCGCCACCTCTGCTGCCACTCAATGGAGCTGGCCAGCTAGTGGGGCAGCAGCCCCCTGGCTCCCCTTGCTCCCAGGCTTTCTGTCTCACCTGGGCCCCTCCACTCCCAGTGCTGCCAAGCCAGAGGCACTGGCTACCAGGCTCCCTGTCCCAAAGAGGCCAGAGAAGCCTGCAGAAGCACCCTCCTGCACCCACTGGCCCACCGGCCCCTGCAGGAAGAACAGCTCACCTCGGCATACGGGCACGCACTTGCCCAAGCTGAAAAAATGGGAGTGTAGCTCCTTGGTGAAGCAGATGTCTGCGGCTGCAGGAGTCCTGGAGTGGGAACAGACGCGGTCATCCCCGCCTCCCCCGCACCCTGCTTCCGGACCCACCCCACAAGCGTGATGCATGACAGCAGCGGCACTGGGTGACGGAGGCACAGGAGGGCCTGTGGGGCCCCGCCCCGTGCCCTGCCTGGACTGCAGGATGCCGCCTCCTGGGCAGAGGAGGAGGAGGGCAAATCTGGGCAGAGACAGGTGAGGCCGGCCAGGCCCATGGGAGGGGCCCTCTCCTCCTCACCAACGCATCAAGTTCAGGTTCCAGATGTGGCGCAGTTTCAGGATCCCTAGAGGAGAGGAAAGGCTTCATGCCCCAACTTACCTTGTCCCTAGAGAGCACCGTTTTCTGTCACCCCGTTTCAAGGAATGAAGGACAAGGGCAGCAGCACTACCCTTTTTCTATGGCCAAAGTGGCATCTTCCAGAGCCTTGGAGTGGACCCCCACATTCTCCCTGGCTCCTCTCTCTCTCTCTCATTCCCCGTATCTCATTAGTCACTATGTCTGGTCTGGCTACCTCCCTGACATATTTTGACATTACCTATTCTTCTAGACCTCTCTCTCCAATGTCACTGCCACCACCCTCGTCTAGACTACCGGATGGCTCTAAAGCCGCCTTCTTGGCCTCCTGGGGTCTGGCTGTGGCACCCCACAGACCATTCTCTGCCCTGCAGCCACGGTGAGCCCCCAAAAGCTCCAACTACACCAGGTGGCTCCCCACAAGCTGTACGACAGTCTAACCTGCATTCGGAGGGGAAAGCTCTGGGCACCCCTCTATCCAGACATCCAGGTTGCCAGAGCCAAGCAGCTCCTTGTGAAGTGAGTAGAGCAGGAACTTCTAGGTGGGGAACCAGGTGGGCTCCCAGGTGAGGCTGGATGAAGGGTACAAACCCAGCCTGGGGCAAACCTGGAACCAGGATACAGGTCTTCCAGCCCCTAATCCAGAGTTTCCCTGACAGGTCCTCAGATTTGCTCCCCAGACTCTGTGGGACCTTCCATGGCTTACACAAGCCTGCTGAATCACAGTAAATAAGCTGTCAAGACCTTGCCCCGCAGCCATTCCTCACTTCCTCGAAATTTCTGACGCCCTCTCCAAATCGCCTTGCCTGAGAGGATGCTGAAGGGACTACAAATCAAACTGTCACCCCCGAGGCGGGACGCCCCAGAAACAGTCGTGCCAGAGCTATGTGAAGAACCCACTGAGAAGTGGGTTTGTTCGGCTTCTGTCTGGCCCCTTCTCTCCCCGCCTCCTTGTGCCCAGAATACTGGTCTGGGTACCCCAGAGATGAGGGTCATCCATGCAGGACTGGTGATTGGAGACGGTGATGAGGGGAGTGGCTGGGCCTCGATTCTCGATGAGCTCATACAGCACCTCCTTGTTGTGGACGGTAAGGTGGTTCATGTACTCTGGGGGGAGAGAGAGAGAGTGTAGGGGATCTCGGCCCCCTTCTCCCCTGGGGCCCAGGGCTTCCCCACCCCGGCCAAGCCCACTCACTGGTCCAGAAGCAGCTGTAGGTGCCCACCAGGCCCATGACGACGCTGCTGGCCAGGGTCCAGGTGACCGGTGGCACCGCGGGGAACGGCCATTTCACGTGTAGGGGCATCACCCATACACACCGCCCCTGGCGGCCCGGTGGTGACCCTGCCACGGGGCAGCCTATGGGGCCGCTCTCTAGGTCTGTGTCCTCAACCGCTCCAGAGCCGGGTCCCTAACAAACAGGCCCGCGACACAGACGGGCACCGCAGCTCGGCGCGACAGTGGACTAAACCAAGGTCACCTCGCGGGGCAGGCCAGAGACCGGCCCGGCCCCGCCCCGCTCTCTCGCCACGGACGAGCCGCCACCGGAGTCAGGAGCCAGGTGTCGCGGCAAAGGTAGAAGAAGATGGGCCGGCAGCCGCACTCGCCGGAAAGCGAATC
>NW_006438082.1:848092-855779 GCF_000325575.1 Pteropus alecto | reverse complement strand
GCACCCGTGGGAAGTCTCCGTAGGTAACGAGGGTTGCACAACACGATTCCCTGACACCGTCCAAACTCGGGGCTGGCGGAGCACATTTACTTTAGTTTTTTTTTCCCCTCTTTATTTTTATTGAGGTAAAATTCATATAACGTAGAATTAACCATTTTATGGTATTTTATAGCACTTTATGTTTTATGTACATCACATTTTTATAGATTACATAATGTAATTCTACATAATTGCAACATTACAGAACTGTACTGTGTGCATGTATAATATGGAACGTAATGTAATATATGTAGCACTATATGTATTATAGGATTGTTATCACTACATTCGCAGAGTTAACACCTCTATCTAGTTCCAAAATATGTTCGTCACCCTCAAAAGAAAGCCCTGTACCCCTTAAGAAGTCTATTTTTTTTCTTTTTAAAGCATAATTTTATTGATTTAATTTTTTTCCAACCTGCTCATTCATCACCATCCCCAATCCATTTAGCGCTTGGCTGTGGCAATGGCGACATTGTCCCGATGCGACCACGCTACAATCATCCGGTTAGGACCCACCTCCCACCTTTAGACCCCGCCCGAGTCCCCCAGTTGTCCCAACAGCGACAGTGCCGTACCCCACGCGGTACTGAGCTGCCAGCTCTCTAGTCCTCTTCTCTCGTGGACAGTGTCTCAGTCCGCCCTTGACTTCTACCATCAGCCCCTGAACCGGCTGTCGCTCACTTTGGCTCTGCAGAGAGCTCAGGAGTGTGCGGCCACACCGTGACGTGGCGAGAAGGCTCTCGTCCTCGGAGGTGCCGGGCTCCCCGCGGGCCTCGTCGGGCGTGAGCTCCAGCTTTTGCGTCTTCCCGCACGAGATGCCGCCTGGAGGCGTCCGGCGGCGGGGGCTGAGCGCCAGGCTTTGGGGAACTCAGTTCAGAATCTACACTCGGGCGCCAGCTCCTCCGCGCCGCCAGCCGTTGGCACAGGCAACCTGTCATTAAGGGGCTGCAGTCGCTCGATCGCTCTCCGTGACTCACGACTCTGTCGTCTGCTTGCGGCCCGGGGCCTCCGCCCCCGCCCGGTCCCCCTAGGGCCGGGGGAAGGCGGGGTCTGGTGGGAAAGCAGACCTGCAGGTCGGCTGTTCCCAGGCTAGGCGCCCAGCCTCCCTGCCAGAGCCGGGATGGGCGGGGCAGCCGGCCTAGTCAGGACGGGCGGGGCGGCTCCCTCGGCCCTGACGGGTGGGTCTCAGGCAGCGCTTTCGTCTTTTCTCCTTTCCGGTCCCTGCCAGGAAGGCGCTGCAGTTTCGTGGGGTGTTGCGATCCGCTTACGGCCGAGACCTGCGCGCGGATAAGCTGGTCTACGCAAGTATGGGAGCCGTCCGGGCAGAGGGAGGGATGCAGTCGCCCCCTCCTCCCCGCTACATGGGAGTGGGGGTGGGTAGGGAGAAGGAAGTGAACCCCAGGACTGCGGCCAAGGCCTGGTGGTGTGGGGAGCCGGAGCTGAGCTTTGGGCTGAGGCTAGAAACACGCAGTCTGGTTCTTGCCCTCCACTTCTGTGAAGGCCCCGGACCCTACAGCCTCCAAGCCTGCCCTTGCCAGCCCAGGGCTGCCCAAATGCCCACATACATCCCAGAATAGGCACCAGGGCAGGAAACCCAAACTAACTTGAGTGACAGAGCAGGTGACTAGGGAGAAACAGGCATCCAGCCCAGCCAGGAAAGTGAAGTAGATATGCAGAGACACGATGACAGACGAACAGGGGTGCGAAAGACAGAGGCAGGTAGAGTCTGAGAGAGACAGAAAGTGAGCCCAAGGGGGAAAGTGACAAGGTGACAGAGAAGAGCAGGCAGATACAAATAGAGAGACTTAAGTCACTGAATCAGAGCCACATGAACAGGGAGTGGATCACGGGACTGAGCTCGAAAGAACATCGTCTGGGCGAGTCTGAGACAAAGATAAACCGAGAAGCTCAGGAAGAGGGGGCTCCTGTTGGTAAGATGAACAATAAGGGGCTTGCAAGTGGAGGCGGGGCGTGGGAATGGAGCCCCATCACACACTCCAGTGGGGTGATTTGGCGTATCTTCGGATAATTTTAAATGCATACGCCTTTAAACTCAGTAATTCCACTGCTGGGAGCTTATCTTAAAGATAACATCTCACAGTTGGAGAGAGAGATCTGTGCTCAGATGTTTCTTCTAGTTGCTAATGGTGGAAAGCCGAAGTAGAATCCTTGTGCAACTGTTGGTGGGAATGTAAATTGGTACAGCTGCTGTGGAAAATAGTCTGGTGATTCCTCAATAAATTAAACATAGTGTTACCATGTGACCCAGCAATTCCACTTCTGGGTATGTACCCAAAAAGATCGAAAGCAGGAACTTGATGCAGGAACTCGTGTTCACGGCAGCATTACTCACAGTAGCCAAAAGGTAGAAGCAACCCCAGTGTCCATCCACAGGAATGGATGAACGAAACGTGGTTTTTCCGTACAGTGGAATTTTAGTTAGCCTTCGAAAGGAAGGAAATTCTGACACATGCTACAATATGGATGAACGCTGAGGACATTACGCTCAGTGAAATAAGCCAGACAGAAAAGGACAAATAGTGTGTGATTCCATCCTGTGAGGTTCCTGGAGGAGTCGGACTCAGACAGAAAGTAGGGTGGTTGACATTGCTAAAACCAAAAGACAGCCTACTGAATGGGAGAAGATATTTGCCTATGATACATCTGATAAGGGGTTAATATCCAAAATTTATAAAGAACTCATACAACTCAATACCAAAAAAAAAATCCAATTAAAAAATAGGCAGAAGACCTAAATAGGTAGAGGACGTACTGATGGCCGATAGATATATGAAAAGATGCTCAAGGTCATTAAATCAGAGAAATGCAAATTAAAACCACAATGAGATATCACTTCACACCTGTCAGATTGGCCATCATCAATAAATCAAAAAAGAAGCACTGGAGAGGGCGCGGGGACTCTCATGCACTGTTGGTGGGTTTGCAAATGGGTATGGCCCCTATGGAAAAATTTGGAAGTTCCTCAAAAAACTAAAAATAGAACTTCCTTATGACCCAGCAATTCCACTTTTGGGTATTTATCCAAAGAAAAACAAAAAAACTAATTCATAAAGATTTATGCACCCCTGTGTTCACTGCAGCGCTATTTACAATAGCCAAGATATGGAAGCGACCTAAATGCCCATCAGTAGACAATTGGATAAAGGAGTTTTGGTTCATATACGCAATGGAATGTTACTCAGCCATAAAAAAATAAATGAAACCTTCCCATTTGAATGATATGGATGGACCTAGAGGGTATTATGCCGAGTGAAATCAGTCTGACAGAGAAAGAAAAATATATGATCTCACTTATATGAAGAATCCGAGGAACAAAAGAAACCGACAAAATAAAAACAGACTCAGACACAGAGAACAAAGTAGTGACTGCCAGAGGGGAGGAGGTTTGGGGGACGGGGTGAAAAAGATGAAGGGATGAAGAGGTACAAATTCGTAGCTACAAAATAGACACGGGGACATAGAGTACAGCACGGGGAATCTAGTCAATATTATTGCAATGGCTGTGTGTACTGCCAGGTGAATGCTAGAATAATCGGGGGAGATCGCTTCTTAAATTATATAAATGACTAACCATTGCGCTGTATACCTGAAACTAATAAAAATAAATAAATAAAATATGAAATTCACAAAAAAGTAAGATGATTGGTGCCAGGGGCTGGGGGACAGGGAATGAGGGGGTCAACGTTTAATGGGGACAGTTTCAGTTTGGGAGGATGAATAGAAGGAGAGATGGCTGCGCAACAGCGTGAATGTGTTTCATGCCACGGAACTGTACACTTACAAATGGTTAAGATGTTAAATTCTGTACTATGTTTATTTTACCACAATTAAAAGAATGAGGTCGAGCCATACGTGCCAATGCCAGAAGGTGTCCACAGGAAGAAAGGCAGGAAGTCTGCGACAGTGACAGCTCTGGGATGGTGGTGCTGGGCAGCAAGATGAATACTGCTTTGTCCGTCCCTTAACACCATGTTTTTCTGAAACCAGAACCAAGCAGCTGGGACCACACCCGGGGCCGACCTGGATCCCTCCGGAGGGTCCCAGCAGCCCACACACAGCCATGCACTGCCCAGCCGCGCTCCTGCTCCTCCTTCTGGCTGGTGGGGCCGAGGCCTTTCGCATCTGCGCCTTCAATGCCCAGCGGCTGACGCTTGCCAAAGTGGCCAGGGAACATGTGATGGACACCTTAGTGCGGGTAGGTTCATCACTGTAGGGAAGCTGCTCCCCTGAAGACCATGAGCCAAAGACCCCAGTCCTACCAGACCAGGGGGGGCAGTCCCAGAGAAGAGGGGACATCGAGAGACATGGGTGCAGAGGCGAAGAGCACAGTCCCTTCCTGTCATTGGCCTGAGTCTTCCTCTGTGAAATGGGTTCGGCGTAGGTTCCGATGGCATTCAGTCCTATTGTTCTCTGTGGGCCACAGCCAGCACGCCACGACACTCTTGTCCATATTAGTGGCAGTTCCTCAGGGACTCCACCCCGCTGTTGGGGCAGCGGTCACTGAGTGGAACCAGTCTTCCCGGTGTTCTGCAGATCCTGGCTCGCTGTGACATCATGGTGCTGCAGGAGGTGGTAGACTCTTCTGGAAGTGCCATCTCCCTCCTGCTTCGAGAACTCAACCGGTGAGGCAGGCTCTGTGGGTGTAATCCCGGGCCCCTCGAGCCTTATGGCTCCTGACCTTGGGCTCCCCTTTCCTGGCAGATTTGATGGCTCTGGGCCCTACAGCGTCCTGAGCAGCCCCCTGCTGGGGCGCAGCACATACATGGAGAAGTACGTGTATATCTACCGGTAAGCACAGGTGGCGGCCGGGGTGGATTTGGTGCTCAGCCCACTGCGAGGTGGCTCAGAAGTCCCAAAGGGTACATGCCCCTTCCTCCTGGGGCAGCCGTCACCTTCTCACACTTTTCTTCCTCGATGGCTTTATTCTGAGATCTGCCCCTCCTCTACCCTCACCAGCTTTGGTGTCCTCGTGTAGGACAGCAGAAGGCCTTCTCCATGCACAGATGTCAGGTCCCTCTGCCTCTCTCCCGCGGAAGCCACTGGGGCTTGGGATAAGTCTGGCTGCTAGAAGCAGCTGCCTGCTGCTTCTAGAAAGAGGCTTGATGGGGGCCCATCAAGAGGCTTTGGGTGGACACAGTATCCAGAGACAGCTCTAAGTCCCGGGGAGGACAGCCTGGTGTGGGGAGCCCTTTGGGGGTCAAGATCGAGAGGGCAAAGGGGACGGTCAGGGAAGGAGACCTGTTTCTCCATGTAGATGGAATTAGATAATATCTAGAATTCACTCCAAAAGAATGGGAGGACAGAAACATGTCCACACAGGAAAGCTCATAGCAGCATCACTCATAACACCCCAAAATGGAAATGACCCAAGTGTGCATCACCTGATGAATGGGTGAGTAAAAGGTGGTTTCTCCCTCCGACAGAATGTTATTCAGCCGTAAGAAGGAATGAAATACTGACTCATGCTATGCCACAACATGGCTGAATGTTACAAACCTACGCTAAGGAACAGAAAGAGGATACAGAAGAGCACATATTATTTGATGACATTCCCATAGAATGCTCAGAATAGGCAAATCTACAGAGACAGGAAATAGATCAGTGGCTGTCAGAGGCCGAGGGGGAGAATGGAAAGTGACTGCTAACGGGTCCAAGGTTTCTTTTGGAGGTGAACAGAACGTTCTAAAATTGTGGCGACGGTTGCACAACCTTATCGATGTACCGAACACCGCTGAATTGTGCATTGAATTGTGCATTCTACCTCAATAAGAAAAAAATCCTAGAATAAAAGGCTGGGGAGGCTGTGCCTACATGAAACAGAGCTGCTGGTGGAAGGCCCCCTTCCTGAGTGCCGGCTCTGATGTTGGCACTTGCAATCCAAGATCAGTGATGTAGGGCCACTGCTTCCTGTGCCTTGGTCCCCCAGGTCACACAAGACGCAGGTCCTGGATTCCTACGTGTACAGTGACGTGGATGACCTCTTTGCTCGGGAGCCCTTCGTGGCCCAGTTCTCTTTGCCCAGCAAGGGTAGGAGGGGAAGGGTGTCTCTGCTACGTGGGAGTGGGAAGGGGGTCTGGCTGGCTTTATTGGGGGCTTGGTCCCCCAGAGGCTGGGTGGAGCAGAGCCAGGGGTGGAAGGGAGCCCTCCATATCTGGGGCCTGGCAGTCCTTCCCAGGCTGGTGTTGGTCCCCCTGCACACCACTCCGAAGGCTGTAGGGGAGGAGCTGAACGCCCTGTACGACGTGTTTCTGGACGTCTCCCAGCACTGGAAGATCAAGGTAGGGCTGGCCAGATTGCACGGGGTGGATGGGGACCGGATGGCAGGGTGGCCAGGCCCGACAGCTTTTCCCCTCTGCAGGACATGATCTTGCTCGGGGACTTCAATGCTGACTGCACCTCGCTGCCCAAAAAGCGCCTGGGTGAGCTGATGCTGAGAACTCAGGCCGGCTTCTACTGGGCGATTGCCGATGGGGAGGACACCACTGTGCGAGACACCACTCACTGTGCCTACGACCGAATAGTGCTCCACGGGGAGCGCTGTCAGAGTCTGCTGCATACCGCATCCACCTTCAACTTCCCCAGGCACTTCCGGCTCACTGAGGAGGAGGTAAAGATTTGAGGCCAACAGGGTCAGAGGGAAGTGCCTCAGCCCCGATACTGACATTTTGTTCCACTGCGCACATCCAGGCCCTCAACATCAGTGACCACTACCCTGTGGAGGTGGAGCTGAAGCTGAGCCAGGCAGCTCACAAGATCCAGCCCCTCGGTCTGATTACTTTGCTGCTGCCACTCCTGCCCCTCCAGCTGGGCCCCGTGGCCTGAATCCCAACCCCCACTCACTGACTGCTGCCCACAGATGTGATGACTGCACTGCCTTCAGGACTGAAACCCTGGCCTCGGTCCCGAAGTAACTCCATCTCTCCACCCCCAGCCCTGCCCTATTGGACTGCAGCCCTCTGCCTTTGCTTTGGCTCGTGTTCTTTGGTTGGGCCTGTGCCTCGCATTTGAATGTGGAAGTGGAGGGCCCCAAGCCCTAAGGATGGAGCCATGGTACTCTCCCCGGCACACACACACACCGCCCCCGCAGTGTCAGAGGTGGGGACTAAGCAGGCTCCAGAGCTGGGGGAGGGGAAGGCTCAGGAGGCAGTGATCTTGGCTAAACGGCAGGGCTTAGAAAAGGGAATCACATAAAAAAAGGGAATCACAACAGATAAAATTATTTCACATGAAAAGGAAACACCTACACACCGAAAACAAAAAGCTATATTGCAGGGACAGTACATGTCTAACATGTCAAAGGGCCACCTATACTGCACACAGGATTCACATAAATTGACATATAGACTAGTAGACCCGAGGGTGGAGATAAAACAGCTCACACACTACTGAAACATTTAAGCTAATTTGTAATTCAATGACAAAAGCTCTGATGCCTATGGTAAATAAAGCCCACGTTTCTGCCCACTGTTATCTCCACCCCGGCTGCTTTATTCACAGGTCACAACCCCAGAGAGGCTGGTTGCCAAGGCTACAGTTGCAGGAGCAACTATTAGCTACTGCATTAATACATGGTTGCACAGGGAAAGGGGATGATACACTATACATAGTAAAACGTCAACAATGA
>NW_006438082.1:842667-847963 GCF_000325575.1 Pteropus alecto | reverse complement strand
TTAGTCATGCTTATGGTTTAGAGGAATCTCCTTGAGGCCAAAAACAAAGGTACTTTTCAACTTCAGAAATGGCTGTAAAAATTACAAAGCCAGGGGGCATCTCAGGGGCGGGAGGGAGGAAGCGCTGCATGCATTCCAGGCTCTTCTCCAAGTGCCTCAAGCCAACCCACCTAGCAGCACCCTCGGGGCCTATTCTTGCCTCGGCTCGCTCCCCAAGGACACCTCCGGAACCTAACACTGCTCTTACAAGAAGAGTAGCCCTGGCACACAAGGATCCACGGGCTGAGGGAAGCTGCATAGCATCTATCCGAAGGTCTCTTTTGTCAAGCCCTATGGGTGTTTGCTCAGTGGCTCTGCTAAACTGTCAGCCTTTTTTGGAAGAGAAAGGATAGTGTGACGCTGGGGTTCCCAGAGGCTCCCCCCTCCTCCATGAACCCAGAGGCAGAGACAGACAGAAATAAGGATTTATTAGTGGAAGAGTGGGGGGAGAGCATCGTTAAGACTCATGAGTGCAGGGCCCGCCATTTGTCCAGGGGGCCTCGATTAGGGATGTATTTGACCCCACAGCCATCTGGGATGAGCCGCTTTTCAGCCACCATGTCTTCAAACTCATCCGCATTAAACTTAGTAAAGCCCCACTTCTTGGAAATGTGGATCTGTGGAAAGAAAAAGGGTTGAGTCAGGATGCCTGGGTTTCGGGCCGAGGAAAGGCAGGACATCAAAGCTGCAGCGCTATTTACCTTCTGACGGCCAGGGAACTTGAACTTGGCCCTGCGTAGCGCCTCAATCACGTGCTCCTTGTTCTGCAGCTTGGTGCGAATAGACATAATTACCTGGCCAATGTGGACTCTGGCCACTGTGCCCTGGGGCTTTCCAAAGGCACCACGCATACCTGTCTGGAGTCTAGATTAGAAATAGCATGAGGTCAGACATGAGTATCCACCAGAAAAGTCCTGTCTCCAAGGTCCCTTAGAACAACCCATACAGACAATAGGCTGCGCACACTACCAAGGATGCTGCTGTTTGCAGCCATTGCACACCAGGCCCCTATGGGGAAAGGAGCACAGTCGGCTTAAGTGGCTGCAGTGACTTAAGACTTGCCAGGATCCCTGTTAAGGGGCCACTGGGCTCATCTGAAAGCCCCTCCTCCCAAAATGCGACTGCCCCAGCAACCTACTTTCTGGCAGATGGCTGTCATCGGCCTCAAAGCTACTCCCTCAGGAGGACCTCCCCCCAGCTAACGCCCTTTTGTGTTTGTTTCTGGGAGTCAAGTATCCAATCGAAACCTTGCCAGCCACTGGCCTGGCTTTGCTATCGGCGGTTGAGTCTTTATTTAGGGTCACCCCCTCTTCGCCCTGATATAAAAATCAAGTCCATCGTAGAGACTCTCAAGTTATGGGAAAACACTCGAGACCCAGAATATAGCTCACCTGTCAGCCCCAGCACAGGACAACATCTTGTTGATGCGAATTACATGGAACGGGTGGAGCCGCACTCGGATGTGAAAGCCATCTTTGCCACAGCTTTTCACCATGTACTTGTTGGCACAGATGCGGGCAGCCTCCAGGGCTAGGTGGGGAAAAGTAAAGCAACAGGATGAGACAGGAGGCATAGAGGGAACATAGATGTTCCCTCAGGGAACATCTGTATTGCCTGGGTGAGTTTCATTAAGAGTTTCAACTGGGTGCCCATGATTAATGAACCGGTAATTCTGGTAGAGTGGGCTCCAGATTTGGCTGGGGGAGCACAGAGGAAGAACGAGATGAGATTAACAAGGAGCTCTGCACCTTACCTTCGGAAGAGAGCTGCTCATATTCATCTGATACCATGTGGCCGCAGAGTGGGAATTCATCCACTTTTGCCTTCTTCCGCCCCAGGTCAAAGATTCGGATCTTGGCATCTGAAAAGAGCTAGGGTAAGTTGTGTGGAGGGCCACGGGCGGTTGCGTCAGCAGAGCCAAACCAGTTGGGGCGCTCTTCCACTACTTACCAGGGACACCTCGGCAGAAGCGAGACTTTGGGTACGGCTTGTTCTTACAATACCGGTAACTGCAGGGAGGGGAAAAACCCAGGTTTGCGGGGGTCCACAAGGGACCTTGACAATAGGCACTGAGAGCTCCCTTCGAGACCAAAGGAGGGATGGGAATGGTGTGTGGGGGGTGACACATGTTAATCTATAACCCGCCTCCATTCCTGGAAATTGGCTCTAAAGCACGACAGTCAAAAAGAAAGTGGCCCAGAGTTACAGGACGACCATGTGAGAAACATAAAAGCAAAAATATCTTGACGCCTTATTGGGTTTTAAGCTTCCAATAAGGCCAACACCTGGAAACGGACTTTCCCAGTTAAAAACATCTGTCACTTCAAGGCACTGCGGACTACAAATCGGCCGCAGGCCTAACAGCAAAGGTCACGCAGTCCACCCTAAAGACTTTTGGGCACGTGGCATGTCGCCTACGAGCCACGTGAAGGAGTCCTCGCGCCCCCTGCAGGCCACGCGACGCATCCGAACCCCCATGGCACGTAGCCAGGAAAAGACAAGAATGGCACACAAAGACCCAGAGAAGACAGCCTGAAAAGGAGTCCCATTTCCAAGACAGAGGGAGGGATGCAAGGCGGACGTCACTTCCAGCCTGAAAATAGCACAGCACACGCAGTCCAACATCAATGTAACAAACAGGGGAGGAGGGCTTCAAGAGCGGAATTAAGTTTTAACAAAAAGAAACATGACATAAATCAAGACCTAAGCGAACCGGGAAGGTACCCGGGAAGATCCTTCAAAGGAGAAAGCCACACTAGGGTGGCCCCACCCCACGGTTGCTTTCATGGGACAAATGCAATTCTCTCCTTCATCCCACAGCAGCGAAACTGGATGGATTCGGCACTCACCATCGCGCGGGTCGGCGGCCCATGATGGCACAAGGATCTTCGGTGGCTACAATGAAACAGAAAAACCGGAACAGAAGATGAAGACAGGCCTCAAACGACAGTAGACAAATACCAAGGGCACCGGACGAGCTTTGATCAGCACTTACTCACCACGCCAGAGAAAAAGAGGCGCTCCCGCCCCTACGTAGGCCTTATATAGTCGGTCTGTCTTCACAAGTAGTAACCATAGAGTCCCCGTGAGGGCGGGGAGACGCTCTGTCACACTCCCAGACCATAGATGCGCTGGTGTTCTGCGCATGGGTACGGGCTGAACCAGACACATGCGCAAAGCAAGGAAGCGGTTTAGTACCGGACCGCTGGAGCCAACTGGCGAATGGGATTTCGCCACATCGACACCAGAAGGCCGCTTCCGTCTGGCCATCATGGGCGTAGAACTTGGCCCCAGGCTTTGCTGTAACTATGACGTGTGTTCCTAGTGTTGAGAGAAGTCAAGTACCCCCAAGTGGGGCTCACAGCGGTCACGCGCATTTTCCTGGGAAGTAGCGGGGCCCAGAATATATTCTTCGTGCCTCCCTCTGGGCTCCAGGGCCAGGAGGGGACGGGCTGTGCCTGGAGCCTTGCCCTGTATTCCTTTGTCGACGGTGCGACCGGAGCGGGATCCACGCCACCACCCCCTGCCCTAACCGAAGAGTCCAAAACCTGAGTAGCTGTGAGCCCCGCTCCATGTCCCTGAATGAGAGATGTCCCTTGGGAGAGAGGCCGAGGACACGCCTCCACAGAGATTCAGGGCCTGTTCCACCGGGCAGAGGAAAGAGACGCTGTGCTCCCCATGATGACTTGGAGAAGGGGAGAAGGCTGCGACCCCATTCGGATGGCAAAAAAGCATGGTCATTCTGTCGCCTGCCCCGCCATTAAAGACCTTGCTCCGCGCTCCTGGGGTCCAGAATGTGCTCCTCCACACGCACACGCACACACACACACACAAACACACTCCTTGCCGGCCCAATGCGCTCCAGCGCCTTCTGAGCGTGTCTGCGGGGTTCTTTGTAAACCATGGTTCCCCCTTCCCCCTACGCACCAGCACAATATCCGGGAGAGGTGGGCGGAGCTGGGGCTAGTCACCAGGGAAGGTTCTGTCAACCATAGGTGTCTGCCACGCCTTCTGGAGGTGGGAACAGCAGGAAGTAACAAAGTCTTCCCCGTGTCTTGGACCCGCCAAGGAGTAAATGCTCAAGCAGTACTGTTCATCAAGACAACCGGTCACTTTACTAAATGGCCGTAGGTCCCTTTTGGAAAGCTTGGGAACATTTGTGGTGTGCATGTCCAGCAGTGGCGCAGAGGCCTTCCCAGGCGACCCAACCTCCCATTTCATCAAAGGCCTCTGGGTCTGCAAACGAACTGTGACATGCCACTGGGGCACCTCAAGTACCATGTAGGGCTCCCAGACCTAGAGCATTTGGGGTTATAGACCAGGCGGTGCTGTGGCAGGCCACCTGTCTCTTTCCTAAAGACACCGTGATGTCTTCAGACCCTTTCGAAGACAGGTGTCTCCACTCTATAGCGCTGGATGCCTCATTGAAAAGAGCTGCTTCTGGAACTTCTCATGGAACATGGTCAAGGGGATGGAGTGTTCAGGTCAAATGTGGTCAATCTCAAAAGTTTCTCTCTCCCTGAGCCTTTGGATTCCCTCCTCCACCTGATGCCAGGACGGCTCTGGCATCAAAACGAATGAAATGCAAACAACTAGAGACCCCAAGTTTAGGTCAACCAAGTGAGGTGCTAAGCTTCCCACCAGCCGTATGTGCTAACACAAACTGGACCTTCTAGTAAGTATACCGCATCAGTAAATCCAGCCCCATTGGAAGTTGTAGCCCAGCTCCTCAGTCTAACACCCTGAGAATCGACTCCCACAAATGGGGTAGAGCTGGTAGATATCAGTCAAGTATTGGAAATTTTTATTGGTGTGTGACCTTTTTCCTCCTAGGTCAGACTCTGTGTCTGTCCTCATGGAGCATTTAGTTATTTGATACTAATTTGGGGTCCAATGGCAATGGGGTAGTTGCGGAGGGTCTCAAGGACAATGGTGTCCCCTCGAATGTACCAGCCCAAGTGAGGTAATGAGTGCTCCGGCAGTGGAACACCAGTTCCCAGGCACTGGAGGGCAGGCTACTTACTTACATCAGCAAGGGAGGCTCAGAGGGACTGGGGGCTTCCCAAAGGTCAGCTTCAACTGAGGCCAACCAGATGTCCCATTTCCAAGTTTCGGGACCTCACTCCTCCAACCACTGCCCTATGAGAGACGTGGAGAGGCTGGGAATTCGAATTGCATCGGGATTCCGTAACCCACGCGGTCGAACGTTGTGTTTGATTTTCAGCAGTCGGTCCTGCGGATACGAGATGTAAGGGAA
>NW_006438082.1:834225-835839 GCF_000325575.1 Pteropus alecto | reverse complement strand
GGGGCTTGGGAGTATGAGACGCAGGACAGTTTCCTCTTGGAGGGGCCGGCCCAGGGAGGGGACAGGAGGCTCAGGGTGACTAGGGGAGGGTGGGGTGCCCCGTGGGCCTAGGGGAGAAGGGGTGACTGACAGGGACCTCTATCCCCCCAGTGATGCTGGGCTTCTCTGAGCGTGGCTCTGCCTCCTGTCCCCTCTCCAGCTGGGCAGCTGGATGTACCTGCCTCCCTGCACTCCCAGCCTGAGATGACAGGAGAGAGGTGGTGGCCCAGGGGTGAGTCCTGCCTCCCCTGGGGCGGAGTTATCGCCAGGGACTGGCCCCAGTCCCCAGGGCAGCAGTCCAGCCCAGGTGCAGTAACTTTCCTGCCAATCAGTGGTTGGCTCTTCTGTGCCTGTTCCTCCGCCCCATGCTGGGGTGGGCTAGAGTGGGGGCTTGGGGAGCTGGCCATTGGCCATTGCTTGATCTTCTCCTTCCCTGAGCTCATGCTTTCTCACTGGGCAGTGGCCAAGAAGCAACTCTGCCCTGGGCTCTGGCCTTTTGCTGGCCCAGAAAGTGCTTCCAGAAGGGGCTTGACTAGCATGATCGGAGCTCCTCAGCTGGGGACGTTAGAGGTCTCAATGCTGAGTCTCCGCTGACTTTGGTACCCTTCCTCTGAAGGGGGGGAGCAGGCTCCCTGCAGCCCAGGGCAGAGGGCGGAATAACAGTGCACGGACGACCCGGTGTGGGGCACCGGGTGATTTTAGTTTTTAAGAGATGCTACGAGGGATGTGGGATGCGATGGACGGGGACGCAGAGGGGACCTTTAAGTGAGGGGCTCAGATTACTCCAGGACATTGATGGCAAGAGGGAGCCATGGCAGTGCTCAGGGACGGAGGGCAGTACAGGCAAGAAGGACACCTGGGGCCAGGTAGGAGTGGGGCAAACTGTGCAACCTAGCTGGCAGTTTCTTGAATGCTGCCACCTATTCACTGAGGGGCCTTTCGACAGTACCTTATCCCTTATCCAAGGAATGGTGGCGCATTTAAGATGCCTAGGAGCTGACATGCACCTGCTGTGACTTCAAGACCTGTTTTTGTGATCCTCCCACCCAGCACTTTGCCTCCTGCAGCCTGGCCACGGCCTGGCCTTTCCCTAGGACAGCCTCTGTTCCTGGTGTGGACTGGGACAAGAGTACCAGGCCCTGTTCTGGGGGTGCCATACACCCCTTGTCCTGCATTGATCTGAACCTAGGGAGGCAGAAAAGGTGAGGACTGATGGGGCCTCCCGGAGTCAGGGGCTGGGGTTAGCAGGAGCCCCTCGGTGCCAGGGCAGTGGGAGGGGCCAGGCCTGGGCTCGCGCTTCGATCTTCGCCGCCGGCGCCCTTGCAAGAAAGCTCGAGCCACACTCAGGAGAATGGAAGCGGAACTTTATTCCTCGGCTAGGGAAGAGATCTAGCAGGTGGTCGTGCACAGGCCCCCACCCGTCACCCCTCCCAGAATCAAAGAAGACAGGCGGAACCACCAACGGCTCCCTCTGCTTGCCTCTCTTCTTTGCCCAAGTGGAGGCAGGTGAGCGCAGGGCAGGGGCGGCTGCAGTGACGGGGCGGCCGGGGCTAGCCAGGGCTCCAGGGCTGGGGG
>NW_006438082.1:813894-834074 GCF_000325575.1 Pteropus alecto | reverse complement strand
GCCGCTGGCACGGGCACAGAGCTCAGGGCACCAGGACACGGTAGGGGCTGCCCGGGATGTGCTCATCGCCCCACTTGACCACCAGCGTGTACTCCCCCTTGTCCTTGAGCAGGTAGGAGACACTGTAGAGCCGGCTGCCTACGTGCTTGACCAGGATCTCCTCGCAGGGTGTCCGGGGGCCATGTACCCCCACCAGCAGCATGTTGTTGCCTGGGGAAGGATCAGGCCTCAGTCCCAGGCTCCAAATCCCCTGTTCTCCACTGTAACCATACTGACCCCCCCTTCCTCTTCGTATCCGGTAGCCTACTCTGACCCCTTCGCCTGTTCCAGGGTGACACCCCTTCCTAAAGAATTGCCAGCATTCCTGACCCCTGGGGCCAGCAGAGGAACCCCCAGCTCCTCCAAGATACTTTCCTGAAGGGTAGAGAGGGCAGGGGGGCCCAGATGAGAAGTGACAGCCACACTCCCGAAAACATTCCCAACCCTCCAGCCCCTCCCGTGTCCTAGGCACCCACCTGCTTTGCTGCAGTCCACTGTGAAGCTGCTCTTCTGGCCCGCGTAGGCCTTGCTCAGCCCCAGGCCCTTGGCCAGCACCTTGCTGGCATCGGTGGGACCTGGGCCTGGGGTGGCATGCTGGGGAGCACTGGCAGTCTTGGTCAGAGAGTCTACAAACACTGACGATGTCTCGTGGAGGCTGTGGTTGCTGACAAGACGGGGACCTGCAGGGTGGAGCAGGTCAGGCTAAGAGGCGGCCAGGGTGCCAGGTATTGGACTGGGCACTAGCAGTCTGGTGTGAGGCTCACCTGTGACCTTGGCCTTGAAGGGGCTGCCCCCAATGTGGTAGGGGCCGCCATACTTGATGGAGATGAGGTAGCTGCCAGGTGCCATGGGAGTATAGGTGACACGGTAGCCCTCAGGGCACTCCTGGCAATCCATCTTCACCTTGGAGGGCCCATCGATGGTCACTGACAGGGCACCAGCTCCCGCATTGCTTGTGTTCACGATAAACTCAGCTGGGCTCCCTGTGGGCACAGAGGTCGGGCAGAGCTGGCCTGGCCCATTTCCCTACCCCCTGCCCCATTTCCTAACTCCCAGCATAGCTGTCACTTCTGTGTGCCTTGGGTTGTCACCGAGAGCTTAGAGGAAGGGCCCTAGCAGCTGTGGAAGCTATACCCACTGACCTACCTGTGACACCGCCTTCCAGGCCGGCTCCATAGGCAGACACCAGACCTGGGTCCCCTCCATGCCCAGGCTCCCCGACTCGGATCTTGAAGGGGCTTCCAGGGATGTGGGTGCCATTGAACTTGACATCAATCAGGTAGATGCCATTCTCCCGTGGGATAAAGCGCACCGCATACTTATCTAAGGAGCAGAGGGGCGTGCTGTGGACCTGGGGTCCCTCTTCCAAAAGCAAGCAAGTGGCATCTGCTTCCCTTGCCCGCCAGCCTGAGTCAAGCCAGCCCACGAGGCCCACCCTGCTTCTTCCACAAACCATGCCGGGCACCCACACCCCCCAGAGCACAGACCTCCTAAAACCTGAGGGGTGAAGCCTTAGACGCCCAAGCAGCCTGCTATCGTGGCTCATTTGGACTGAAATCGTTTGCAAGCAAAGCACGCGCCTCACTGCCTCTTTAGAAAGGTTACCACGAACGCCACGTTCCCGGCATGTTAACTGGGGCTCAGAGGCAGGCAGGAACTTGCTCGAGGTCCCGCAGCTGGGAAGGGGCAGCACTAGGTTGTGAGACTAGTGAAACGTGGCCCAGCAGCTGCTCTCACCCTCTCCTACCCCCGGGGCTGCCCCAGGCCTGCCTGCAAGTGCCACGCCCTGGCTTAAAGGGCCAGGCATCCCCTTGGCCAGACTCAGAAGACTGCATCGCGCTGCCTGCAGTCGCGGCCGCTGAGCCAGATTCCCAAGGGTGTGTGGGTCACGAGTAGCGGCAGGGTTGCCTGGCTGACGGAGCCCAGGTGTGTGCACCCTGTCTCGGCTGCCTACAGAATCTGTACCTTCCTTTTGTACTCTCGGCCTGCTTCCAGCCAGCTGGGCAGGCCTGCTGCTCTCAGCAGGGCCAGGGCAGATGGCTGGGTGGCCGGGTAGGGACAGAGCCTCACCTTGGTCGATCTCTGTGACATAGCACTCCTCCAGGGCTCCCGAGGGGCTGTGCACCTTGGCATCGATCGCCCCCTTGGCCCCATTCAGGCTGACTGCAAAAGAGGCTGGCTGGTTGACCTTTAGCCCTGACTCCTGGAAGCACAGCAGACGTGGTTAGACGGGGCAGCTGGGGGGAAGGAGGGCAGGGCCCCAGAAGCAGGAGGCCCACAGGATTGCACTTACCCATCTGGCGTCCAACATGGTTTAAAGAGGGAGAGCCATTGATTCTCGAGGGGCAGTAAGCAACAGGCACACGCCCCCACCCCCAGACATCCATGCTCTGCAGTCACACACCGGGGCAGCATGAAGGGAGGGCGGCCCCGCCCTGCGGGCAGCACTCAGCCCTTGTAGGCTGTCCCTCTTTAAACCTCAGCCCTGGTGCTCAAAGGGCACAGGCTTCTCTGTTCAAAGCCTTTAGACCTGAGACACGAGAAAAACTCCACGCGGCGGGCAGGGGTGCTTCCTGCCAACCCCAAGCGTGGGCTGTACCCGGCCAGAGCAGAGGCCCGACGCCCTGAGCTGGGCTGGGCGGGTCACTCGACACAGGGTCGAGGCCTGCTCTGTGCACGGCTCTGGTCTGGCCGGGCCCAGGAGCCCCAGGCGGGCGGTTTCTCTCAGTGCCTCACCTGAAGACTAGAAACAGTAAGGCGGCGGGCGTCGCCAGACGGAGAAGCCACAGGAACCACGAAGGGGCTGTCGGGGATGTGTTCCTCGTTGAACTTGACTGAGACCTCGTAGTCACCTGGGCAGGAGAGAGCACAGAAGGCATGCTGGGAGGCCCCCGCTTGTCAGTGTTCTAGCCTCCCACCTCCCACAAACAGCCTGGGTAGCCCCGGGTTTGCAAGGTGGAGGGGGGAGCTGGGCAGGGTTGTCTCCGTAGACCTGCACCAACACCCGCACCAAGGTGCCACTTCCCCTGCCCCCAGCTAGGTGCTCAGTACCTGGCTCCTGGACCACATAGGCCACGCCACAGGAGCCATCCTTGCGGTCCTCGAAGGAGATCTCAGCCTTGCTGGGGCCCTCGACAGCAATGGCCAGGCCCCCAGCACCAGCTTCCCTGGTCCAAATGCTGAATTCCGCTGTGGGAAAGCAGTGTGTCCTCATGGGGGGCTGCAAGCCCGGCCTCGGCCCCCTCCGAGCACAGCTGATCTTCCTCCATCCCCCTACCCTGCTCAGGAGAGCAAGAGCCTCTCAGGAAGCAGGCCTACCTGGCACTCCGGCTTCAGCCCGCTCCAGGCCAGGGCCCCCGGCGCGGACCTTGTGGGCTCCCCCTTCCCCTAGGGGCCCCACGGTGAACTGGAAGGGGCTCCCAGGCACATGCTGGCCCTTGTACTTGACGCTGACTGTGTGCATGCCCATCTCAGCAGGCACAAAGCGGATGCAGTACGTGTGGTTCTCCCCTTCCACAATCTCAGCCTCATGGGTCTTGCCTGATGGGCTGGTCACCTGGGCTGTCATGTCCTGGATGCTGATTTCTGCAGGGAGGGGACAGTCTGGTGAGCAGGAGCTCTAGGCTCCAACCTTCTGCTGGGGGCCACCAGAACTCCTCCACGATTCCCTACAGCTCCTACCGGGGATCTTTAGGCTGAGGTCACAATGACTGCCAACGTTGGCCACCGAAGGAGCCCGTCGCCTGCGTGTGATGCTCTCTTTCACCCGGCCCTCGCCTGTCACCTTCACAGAGAAGGGGCTGCCTGCAGAAAGGAAGCACAGCCCATGCCCCACACAGGTTACGTTCCGGTCTTGGGGTGCGGCAAGGAGGGTCGCAGAAAAGAGAGAGAGGTGACTATGTGCTGCACTCACCAGGCACGTGCTGGTCAGCGAACTTGATGTTGATGATGTAGTTTCCAGGCTCCGTGGGGCAGTAGGTGACCCTGCACGTACCATCCTCCAGGTCCTCTGTGTTGATGTCTACCTTACTAGGACCCTCAATGGACAGGCTGAGCCCGCCATAGCCTGTGGGAGAGACACCCCTGAGCCAGGAAGCCAAGCACAGTGGTTTCACTCTGGCTGGCAGGCTACCGCCGCTTACCTGCATCACGGGTGTCGATGATAAACTCTGCAGGCTCGAAGGTATGGCCTTCGTGGAGGCCCTGGCCTGAGACCCGCACACGGCTGGCGTCCCCAATCTCCGACTGGCTGATCACCACTGGGATGGGGCTGCTGGCCACGTGCTGGCCGCTCTTCTTCACATGCACTAGGTGCTCCCCTGTCTCCTTGGGCACGAACGAGATCCCTGGGCACAGGGCAGGGCTGTCAGCCAGGGAAAGGAAGGTCTCCCACTCCCTCCTTTCCAGAAGGCCCTGCCCCTTGGCCTCTTACCCACATGGCCATTGCGCAGCCGCTTTAGCAGACAGGGCTCCTCCCGGCCCGAGGGCGGTACCACCGTGGCTGTCAGCAGACTGAGGTCCGTCTCAGAGATGTTGATGGGGATGTCGGCAGCAGAGCCCACCTTCAGGTGGGACATGCGCATCGAGTCGTCACCTGGCGGGAGACAGTCACTGGGTATCTAGGCGCAAAGGAAGACTGCGCCCGCCCTGCCACCTGCCTCCTTCTGACGCTATTCCCGGTGGCACTCACCTGTGACCCTGGCGGTGAAGGGGCTGCCTGGAATGTGCTGCTCGTTGTACTTGACCAGGATGCTGTAGTCACCAGGAAGCACAGGCAGGTAGGAGACGCTACACGTCCCATCCTGGTTGTCAGTGCAGCTGATTTCTGCTTTGGATGGGCCCTCGATGGCCAGGGACAAGCCCCCTGGAGAGAGTCATGGGTGAGGGTTGAGACTGCATTCAGGGACACTGCATCGATGAGGAAAAGCCCCAACAGGCAAGCAGATGTAAGGGTGGCAAGGCAGGGGGCCCCATTCAGGGGGTGTCTCTCCTGTGTCCAGCTCTCTGCAAGATGAGGGTATCCCACGGCAAACAGGCGGGTCAGGACTAGAGCTGCCACTCACCCTCTCCCGCGTCCTTGGTGTTGACAGTGAAGACAGCAGGCTTGTTCACTACTCCGTGGGTGAGGCCAGGCCCGTAAGCAGTGACATGGCCGCAGTTGACGTAATCCACATAGAATTGCAGGGGGCTTCCTGAGGCCAGAAGAACAACCATGTGTAATTGGGACCTTGTGTCGTCCCCAGTCCCAGTCCTCCCCTCAGCCCAGGTCTCTCAGGCAGTGGTGGAATGCTGTGGGGACACACCTGGGATGTGCATATTGTCATAGCGGATGTCCATCTCGTGTAGGCCGGCTTCGCTGGGTGCGTAGCGCACAGTCACAGTGCCGTCCTTATTATCGGTGATGGCTGGCTGCGCCACCTTGCCCGAGGGCATGCGCACTTCTCCTGCAGGGCAGCGGGGCCAGGGTCAGGGCAGCCCGTAGGCACACCCTGCTCTCTGTGGCTCCCAAGCTCCTTCCTGCCCCTACTCACCAGTGATCTCGCCCTTCTTGATGGTGAAGGGGATGACAAGGTCGAAGGGCCTCAGGCTGGTCACATCCAGCCCATTAACACCTACCAGGGGTCTCTCCGGTGCCTGCAGTTGAGACAGAGGGCTCAAGTGAGGGGCTGTAGGAGGGGAGGGAGTCCTAAGCAAGAGGATCCGGGGTCCCTCCGTACATGCGCCAGAATGGGGCCTCATGGGAAACCCAGCTGGCCAGCCCCCAAATGTCCCATAGAGCTAGGTGAGCCAGGAGGAGGTGGGCCAGGCCATACCCAGGTCTGCTGGCCACCCTGGGCGTAGGTGTACGGTGGGGCCAGCTGCTGAGGCCGCACTGGGGTCTGTGCTGTGGGCTGTTCCCCAGCCAGAGCCTGCAGAGCAATGCACAAGAGCTGGAGATTCTGTCATCACAGAGGAACCCCAGGGGGACAGGACAGACCCCACCCAGACCCCTCACCCCTGGCCCCTCCTGACCGTCACTTGGAAGGGGCTGTTGGGCACGTGCTCGCCGCCAAAGCGCACGCAGATGACGTATTTGCCCGGCTGTGGGGCCGTGTAGAAGATGTCGAAGGTGCCATCCTCATTCTCGACCACGTCCACGTCCACCTCAGAGCCATCGGGTGTGCACACAGTGCAAGTCACCTTGCCTTTGCCCGCCGCCTTGGTGTCCACAGTGATCACTGTCTCCTCCCCAATCTGGATGGTGGGGCCGATGCCAGCACCTGGTGGGGCAGGGCGGGTCCCCAGAGGGGGGCCGGGGCATGAGCGTGGCATTCGGGCCGCTCCCATCCGCCTGCTGCCCGCCCAGGCCTTTTCCTGCTACTACCAAGCACAGCCAGGCCTCCCGCCCCCACCCCCAAGCTGGGACGGTGAGTAGTTTCTCAGAAGGCAGGAAAGGTTCCCCCAAGCCACCTCAAGCCAGGGAGTCCTGTCTCGTGGGTATCCCCAATGTGGGAAATGCCCGACGGGTGGCGCCCAGGTGTCTGGGAGGAAGGAAGGGCCTGGAGGCCCGTGGGGCCGCTGCTGCCATCAGGGCACAAGTGTTTGCTGCCACCTCCCCTGCCAACTCAGCCTCAGCCGGTGCCGTGGACCACGCTGACCAATGCCAGCGCTCTGGCTGAGCCCACAGCTGCCTTCGCCCCTGTGGCCTGGCCCCGGCCCCCAGTGCTGTGTGCGGACGCGGTGAGGCGGAGTCTTGCTGCAGTGTGGGTGATCGTGATACTCGCCTCCCGCCCCCCAGGCCTGAAAGTGAAACTGGAGTTTCCTGACAACTGAGAATGTTTGCTCAACCGGAGGCTTGTGGTGAGGGGCGGCCAGGCCCGGCCCGGAGCACGCAGGGAGCTGGGAGCAGAGAAGCGGGGAGGCAGCGGGATTAGCGCCCTAGCAGCACAGCGAACAGGCAGTGGCAGCAACGAGAGGGAAGGGGGAAAAAGGAGGCCCAAGCCACAGCCACCGCCACTAGGTTGCAAGGGCAGAGCAGCTGAGCAGCCTCCAGGGCCCCAGAGTGCCCGAGGAAAGGGGAGGGACAGTGACGTTACGATCTGGGCTCAGCCGTGGAGGCTCGGGGGGTTGCAGGCTGTGAGGCCTGGCAGCAAGAGGCAGGCTGCCCCCTCCCCCCACCAGGCAAACCACCAGGAGCACGGAACCCGCTCCAGGGCTAAGTTCAAGGGGCTCCCCAGCCAGCCTGCCACCGAGTTTCCCTGGGGCCGAGGGCTCCTGCTGGCCTTCCGCAGCTTTCCTGAGCTCTAGACCCGGCCACCTGCTACCCATCCTGCCCTGGGAGGCCTCACCTCATACCCATCCACACCTGTCCACCCCTGCTGGGAACCTGGACCCACCATGTAGCTAGTGGTTTGGGCCCCGACTTCATTGGTTGCCCCTCAAATCCCCACTTTTCCCGCCCAGCCCATCAGCAGGTTTTGGCTGCTTCATCCTCAAAGTACACCCCCCAATTTGGCGCCCCCTTCAAGCCACATTGCCACCAGCCTGGCCCCAGCCATCCCTTTGGCTGGCCTAAAAGTGACTTCAGCTCCCCCCGCGAGGCTCTCTGCCTCTGTTCTGCAGGCAGTGGCCAGGGAAACTGACCACTCCCTTAACCAAGGCCTGACCTTGCGTTTGGTCCCCAAGGACCTGTCCCCACTGCCTTAGGTGCACGTGCCTGTCGTCTTAGGTCCCAGGGCCTGCTCTACACAGCCACTGAGCCCAGGCTGTGAAACCCTAGGTACCCTAACTCTCACCCTGGCTGCCTCACCCAAACCCCAGGCCTGCAGCCTTCAGAGCCTCCTAAGTAGCTGTCGCCTCATGGATGTTTCTGGCTGGGGCTGGCTCTCCCCTCCCATGCCCGAGTAGGAGAACCTCCATGCCTGATTGGGGACCCTCTGAATAACGTCACTGCTGCAGGAATAGGGGGAAGGAAGGAGGTGGGGAGGGTGGGAGGGCCACTGAGTGCACTTTGGGGCTCTGAGGCTGGGCCGGGCCCCGCCATGCTGGCCGTCCAAGCAGTCGACGCTGGTGCTTCTGCACTACCAGCCAGCCCCACCCGCTCATGCAGGCTGCACCTCCCCCAGCCCGGGACGCAGAGGCCCCTGGGAGGTGGGGATGAGGGTCTGTGGATCCGGCCAGGGCTGGGGACTCCCGCTGGTCGGGGGAGACCCCTTGTCCCCTTAGCCCATGCAGGAGCCCTTGACACGGAAGGAGGAAGCGAGAAGGAAGGGCCTGCTGCCCGCCTCTGGGGCTTCCCCGGGGTGCCAAGATCCCCAGACCCCCCAGTGGGGTGCCTCTCTCAGGATGCACCTCACCCCAAAGCTCTCAGCTGCAACCCAACTTCTCAGATGGGGAAACGGAGGCCCAGAGAGGGGGAGGGCCGGAGCGCTCATGCTCAGCTCCGGAGGCCGCCCTGGGCTCTAACCCTCCAGCCCCCCTCTGTCCCTGCCAAGAGCTGCAGCTGGAACTGTCCTGGGAATCAGCACGGAAGAGGAAAGGAAGCTGCCCTCTGGGCAGGAGGGGCGTTGGGAGCGGCCCCAGCAAGCAGCTTACCTAGCCCGTGACCTCCGATTGACACTGAGGTGAGAGGGCAGAGAGCAAGGAGAAAGGTCAGGTGAGTCACTCAAGGGGGCGGCCCCCACTCCCACACGCTGCCCCAAGCAGCGAGCCCTTGCACACAGGCACACCCAAGCCCCGTGCTGAGCGCCATGGCCGATGGCGGGCGGGCTCACCTGTGACCGTGCACTTGCTGGCATCCCCGGTGGGCACGGCACGGACGCGATACGGAGAGAAAGGGATCTCATCACCACCATACTTGATAAGGATGGTGTAGCGGCCCGTCACATCCGGTACGTAGGCCACCGTGTATGTGCCGTCGTGGTTGTCTTGGATATGTGTCTTCTTGGGCTTGCCCTCAGGGTCCTGTGTGGCAGAGCACAGGAGAGGTGGTTGGCCTAAGCCTAGCCAGGCCCAGGATCACCTCGAGCCCTCTCAAAGGGACATCCAGCACCACTGTTACAGGGATAGGCTCCTAGTCACTCAACCACTATGGCCCAAAATGGCTGCCTGCACCTAGCGCTGTCCTTTATCTCCCCACGGCCATCGTCCAGCAGGGAAGTCTCAAAATGTCCAACGCTTCCTGCCCCCCGAATGTCAACGGGCAGGGTCAGGGAGCTCGGCACCCATCCTGCTTTATCCCTATGAGTACCTCTCGACTCCCATCCTCCACCCCAGGGCCTGCCCCAGCACTAGGAGTACCCCGGGAGATGTCAGGGTCCTATACGTATACCTGGCCCACGAGGATGTTGCCAGTGGGCAAGTTGAGGGATTAAGGGCTTTGATAACGTGCTCACTGTCAGCAGTAAGCGAGTGTGTGGGTAGGGAAGCCTGTGCCTGTCACCACCACCCTAGAGGCAGGAGGCCTGTGCTGTCCCAGCTGCATGCCCCATACTGTACACATCGCTCAGGCCTGGGCCCCTCCCTTCCCTTGCCTTCCCCGTGCCTGGATCGGCAGTTCAGCAGAACGAGGCAGCCACCACCACCAAGGCAGCCACCACCACCAAGGCAGCCAGCTCACCGTGATCTGGACGGCCAGCAGGCCCTCCCCTGCGTCCTTTGCATCAATGGTGAACTCCACAGGCAGGCTGGCAGGCACACCAGTGGTATTGAGCCCAGGGCCGCTGGCCTTCACCTTGCTGGCATCGTGCGTAGGCAGCACCTTGACCTTGAAGGGGCTGTTGGTTGGGCCAGCGTGTCATAAGCAGTTAGGAAGCCTCTCAATGCCCAGCCCGCCCCCCGCCGCCCAAGGCAGTGGACCGCCTCTTACCTGCGGGGCACCTCCTCCTCCCCGTACAGCACGGAGATGCTGTATGGCCCTTCACGGCTGGGCACATAGTTGACAGTCTGGGTGCCATCGGCGTTGTCCACCACATCCACTGGTTCCACCAGGCCTGGTCCCCATCCCCAAAACAGAATCTCAGCCAGTCTCCTGGACCCTCAACCCCACCACATCGGACAGCTGGAGCTCAGCCGTGCACCCAGCCCTCGCCCCAAGCTTAGACCTCATTTGCCCATGCCCAGGAATGGCCCCAAGCCCTCTCTCCCTTCTGCCACATGTGCTCAGTGTTGAAGTCCTATCTTTTCTACGTCCTTCTGGTCCCCCTGCCACCCTAGACTCCTCCACCAATGGCCTGCGCAACCGCTCCAGCCTCTTGAGTGCTGGGCCTCCGTTCTCCTTCCCTGGCCCCTCAAAGAGTACCGTGTCTTCCAGACCCCTGGCTCCCAGGTATGTGGACACTCACCTTTGGGCCCCTGCACTTTGACCTGCAGTGGGGCCACACCGGCCTTGCTCGTGTCCACCTGGAAGGACTGAGGGAGGTTGGCGCGGACCATGCCTGGGCTCAGGCCAGGCCCAGAGCACTTGACCTTGGAGGCGTCTGTCACATCATGCACAGGAACCTTGAAAGGACTGCCTGAACAGGGGAATGCAGAGGGACAGCAGCTGTGTGAAACAGAGTGGATGGCGAGCAGGTGGTCCCAGTGCAGCCCCAGCCGACCTGCCTCCTCACCTGGTACTTGGTGGCCACCATAGGTGACATTAAGGCTGTAAGTACCAGCCTCATAGGGGATGTACTCGACCGAGCAGCTGCCATCCTTGTTATCCATGCAAGACATCTTGGCCTCAGAGGGGCCCTCTACAGCCAGGCCTAGGCCCCCTGTGCCAGCTCCCCTGGTCCAAACAGACAGCTAGTTATTGCCTGGGGTTCCAAGGCCCATCACAGGTGACCCCTGCCTCCTGGGCGCTTGCTCACCTGGTCTCCACAGTGAACTTGTTGGGCTTGTTGGTGGTGCCACTTTGGATGCCTGGCCCATGGACACGCACTCGGGAGGGGTCACAGCCCTCGGTCACGGGCACCTGGAAGGGGCTGCTGGGCACAGGGCTGCCATCGTAGGTCACGTCCACAGAGTGGAGTCCTGGAGGACAGCAGGCCAGGTAAAGAGGAACCCAGGCCACCCCGCCCCATCCCCCCATCCCTTGGGAGCCCCAGCACATACCTTCCTCATAAGGTGTGTACTCGACTTTGTACGTGCCGTCACCGCAGTCCTGCACGTAGGTCTCAGTCAGGTTGCCTGAGGGATTGGCCACACGAGCCTTGACGTGCGGCCCTCCAGTTTTCGTCAGAGCCCGGGCATCCACACTGAACTCGGTGGTGGCCTCTCGGAAAACACCTGCAGGGGGACAATAAGGAGGATGCATGGGGCTCCAGGAGCTCTGGGGACCCTGGCTACCCCCTGACGCACAGTGTCCCACAGTGGGGCCTCTCACCTTGGCCCTCGATCCCAGGCCCATAGCACTGGACACCTGAGGTGTCTACTGCAGGCTCCACCTGCAGCTTGCTGGGGAAGTTGGGCACAGGCTGGCCACCATATTTGATGGTGACGGTGTAGGCCCCGGGGCAAAGGGGGATGTAGGTAATGGTATGCGTGCCATCGCCGTGGTCCTGGATGTGTACCTCCGCTGGCAGCCCCGCCTCAGAGCGGATCTCAATGGTCAGCTCTGCGCTGCCTGCGCTCGAGCAGTCCACGTGGAACTGGCCTGCCTCGCCGGCAGTGGCCCGCTCCAGCCCAGGGCCTGAGCACTTGACCTTGGACGCGTCAAAGCAGGGAACCACGTGGGCCTTGAATGGGGAGCCAGGAATGTGGGTGTCAGCGAAGAGGATGTTGATGTTGTAGTCCCCGGGCTCGGTGGGCACATAGGACACGGAGCATGTGCCATCCCCATTGTCCAGGCACTCAAGCTGGGCCTCACAGGGGCCCTCCACTGTCAGGCCCAAGCCGCCTGTGCCGGCGCCCTTGGTGTCAATGGTGAAGCGGGCAGGGGAGCCTGCACTGCCCCCCTGCAGCCCCGGTCCAAATGCCTTCACCTGAGGGAGGAGACGCAGGTCAGGAGCCGAAGCCACGTCACCTCCCTGACCCTTGGCCCTGGACCCCCAGCCTGACCATCCATCTACCTCCTCTTGTTCTGGCTTCCCTCCCCCACCAGACGGGCACAAGCAGGCCTGGGCATGGCCATCAGTCATAAGGACACAAATGATAAAGGGTGATGGCAAGTCTGGAAAAGATGGGGGAGCCCCCATACCTCAATTACCTTACTAGGCTTGGTGGGGGACACAGCTTCCAGAGGAAAGGGGCTGCCGGGCACAGGCACACCATCATAGGTCACCTCAACCTCATAGGGCCCCTCTTCGCGGGGCACAAAGCGCACGACACTGTTGTCAGCCCCCAGGCCCGGCTCCACCTTGCAGGGCACTGAGGCACCTGAGGGGCCCACGATCTTGGATGCCACTTTGCCTTGTCCGCCGGCACCCTTCGACTTGACCGTGAACTCCTGGTCTTTGCCAACATCCACCTCTATCGAGATGACAAAAGAAGGGAGAGACCTGTGACACCAGGCCCAGGTGACCACCGGGGCATCCTCAGTGAACATGACAAGAGCCTTAACTACTTACTCTCTCCAAGGCCAGACACCTTGATCTTGCTGAGGTCCAGGCTTGGAGACACACCCACCGAGAAGGGGCTCTTAGGGATGGGATCCCCTCCATAAGTGACATTGATGCCCACCGGGCCCTGGAAGGGGTGCAGAATGGCAGGGCCTGGGTCATGACCTTGGTCTCCCTGGCCTGTGGCTTCCCCACTTAGGCATTAGGGGTGGTGGTCAGAGAGACACTGGCTCTCCTCCCCACCCCCAGCCTTCTATGCCCACTGCTCGAGGAGGCCCACGGGCTTGGCGGGTGCAGGAGGGGTGCAGCTGCGGGCTGTGAGGTAGCTACCTGCTGCACAGGAGTGTACTTGACCGTGTAGGTGTTGTCATGGTGATCGATGACGTCCACGTCGCGCGCTGCATCCCCCTTGGCCAGCCCCGAGAACTGAACGTCCAGTTTGCCTTTGCCAGCAGCTTTGGCATTGACCGTGAAATGGGTGGGTTTGCCAAGCTCGACACCTGAGGAGACAGAGCGACCGTGTATGGGCACTTTGCCCCCCCCATCTTGAGATCCCCTGACCTCTCCACAGAGTGGTCCTCACCGGTGCGGCTGAGGCCCGGGCCCTCGGCCTTCACCTTGCTGGCATCATGGGAGGGCTCCACCTTGACCCGGATGGGGCTGGTGGGTGTGGCCTGCAGTGGGTGGGAGGAGAAAGACTAAGAGAAGAGCAGCACCCCAACGCCCAGCAGTGTTAGGGGCCAGGAGCGGCAGTACCCACCTGGTCAGCAAAGAGGACCATGATGGTATAGCTGCCGGCCCCGCGGGGTGTGTACTTGACCGTAAAGGTGTCATTGTCATTTCGGATGATGTCAAAGTCAATGTCGGCCTCGGCAGGGCCCACCACGCCAGGGGCGCACTTGATGCCGATGCTGACGTCACCTACAGCAGGGGAGAGAGCAGAGGCTGGGACCTCGTGTTGATGCCTCACCCACTCGCCCACCCACCCAAGGCAAGGCCTTACCCTGGCCAGCCTCCGTGCAGTCCACAGTGAAGTAGGTGGGCTCATGAGCCTTGAGCCCTGTCTTGGCCACTCCTGGGCCATACACCTTGACCTTGTTTGGGTGGCTGCCGGCTCCCACATTCACCTGCATAGGACAGAAGTACAAGGGCATGACCAGCCTGGAGGAGAGGTCCCTTCCCCCACTGCCAGCTGGTATGCAAAACGGTACAACCACCTTGCAGAAGTGGGAAGTGGTCTGGTTCCTCAAATGACTAAACGTGTGACCGTATGATGTTAGAATTCCACTCTTAAGTATCTATCTACCCAGAGAAGTGGGCTCTCTTCAGAAGTCTGCACACCTATACTCAAATGTTCAGTGATACTATTCACAATAGCCAAGAGGTAAAAATTCCCAAAGGCCCATCAACGAACGACTGGATAAAATCAAAACAAAACAAATCAAAAACGTGGTCTGTCCATACAACAAAATACCATTCAGCTATGAAAAGACAAGGAGTATTGGTTCATGCGACCATATCGAAGAACCATGATGAAAACATTTTGTTGAGTGCGAGCAGCCAGACACAAAATGCGAGATGTCACACGATTCCATCTCTAGCCAATGTCTAGAATAGGCAAGCCCAGACCCAGAGAGCAGATCACTGGTTGCTTAGGGCTGGTGGAGGGGGATTTGGTGGGTAGAGGGGTTTCTGTTTAGGATGACAAAAACGACCTAACCTTCAATTGTGATGAAAGCTACACAACTCTGAATGGACTCAAAAGCGCCAAGCCGTACATTGCGATGGGCGAGCTGTATGTAATTGTTCTAACTAATAGAGCTGGATGAAAACAGGACAGGCACTCTATCTAGGGAGATGGGAAAGGCCTGTCAAGGGCAGCAGAGGACCGGCTCACCCGGAAAGGGCTGTTGGGGATGCTGACACCTCCCCAGGACACCATGGCTGTGTGCTTCACGGGTTTCCTGGGCACGTAGGAGCAGCTGTAAGTGCCATTGCCATTGTCCTTGACTGTTGCCTCCACAGGGCAGCCCTCATTGTCCTGGAAAGCAGGTGGCCAACTGGTCAGTGCCCAGGTCTGGGCACCTACGCCCCCCGACTCTCTGCCGTGGGTGGGCACCACACCTGCACTTGAACCCGGAGAGGGGCCTTCCCGCCGTGCTTGGCGTCCACTGTGAACTCTGCTGGCTTGTTGACGGCCACGCCAGTCTTCTCCAATCCAGGCCCACGTGCCTTCACCTGATGAGGGGTCACCCAGATCTCAGGGGACCGAGTGCAGGCCACCAAGGACGCAAGGGTGGGAGGAACACACTGTCGGAGATACCTGCCCAGGGCCTGGACCCCCTCCCAGCCCAGCCCCCAAGCAGAGGTAAAGGGGGGCCAAAACCCCGCCAGCCGCGTATGCCCTTTACCCTGTCTGGGTGGAAGTCCTGTGGAGCCTCGCGGATGTCAGCCATGAAGGGGCTGAGGCGGATATCTTCGCTGTTGCAGAGCACGTGCACGGCATACTCGCCAGCCTCCTGAGGCCAGTAGCGCACGTCACAAGAGCCATCGCCCTTGTCATCACATTCAATCTTGGCCTGCGACGGGCCCTCCACTGAGAAGCCTGACAACAGCCACCAGTTCCATCAGTATCCTGGAGCCCGGAAGAGGGGGGCCAGCCCTTGCTCCCTTCTGCTCCCCAGTGCCCACCCTGCAGCCTCTAACTTACCCAGGGTGCCTACGTCATCCCCAATGGCCTCCACCACGAAGTCCGCTGACTTGCCAACGACGCCACCCTCCAGCCCGGGGCCCCAGGCCCGCACTTTCTGATTGCCACACTCAGTGCCCACCTTCACCTCGAAGGGACTGCAGAGAAAGAGCCACACAGGGCAGTGTTGAGGGCCACCACCCTGAGCCCAGCGCAGGGGAGAAATGGACCACCTTGGCTCTGAACACTGCCAAGGGCCTCACCTGCGCCCGATGTTCTGGCCGCCCCACGTGATGGTGACAGTGTATGTGCCAGGGGCCGTGGGGTAATATTCAAAGCCGTAGACGCCATCCCCCAGGTCCTTCTGCTTCACACGCTCCTCACCCTCTGCCAGAGACAAGGGAGGACCTTAGGCTTGCCCAGCAACGGCCCTGGGGCTGCCATCGCCCACCCTAGCCACAGGCCAACTTACTGGGACCCTTCACAGTAACCTTCAGCTCCCCACTGCCTGCGCCTTTTGTGTACACCTTGAAGTCGGCAGTCTCCTTCACCCGCACGCCCTTGGGCTGGAGGCCCCGGCCGACGGCACGGCAGGCACCCGGGTTACATGCTGTGGGCACAGGGCTGGCTAAGTCACCGGAAGCTGGCTCTGGGTGACCCCTCCCTGGCCTCCCATAGGGCTGGGCCATCAGGATGGGGGCAGGGGCCCTCAGAACTCGGCCCCACGGGGTAACAAGGGACATGCAAGAAAGAACTGAAAGGGACTGTGACCCCAGAACCCACAGCCCCAGCCAGGATGTGGTGGCCTCCTCCCACCCGCTCCACACCAACCCTCCCCTCCCAGAGGAAGACAGATCCAAGTACCGTTGACCCTGCGGGCAGAGCAGAGAGCAGCAGGTTTCTAGACAGCTGGACGAGTTCTTCCAAAGGTGAAAGCGTGAAGAGAGAGAGAGAGAAAGAGAGAGAGAGAGAGACACGAAGGGGGCGAGAGGAGGAGGAGGCGGAAGGGCCCCAGCAGGGGAGGAAAGAGAGCGCACCCAGACAGTGGAAGCACAGAGACCCAGGGTACTGGGGTGGGTCGGGGCTGGAGTGGGACCCACCCCTGCTGCCCCTCCCGCGGGAGGCTCCAGCACGGGGCGGCCGAGACCAGCCTACCTTGGCCAACAGTGACAGTGTAGGGGCTTCGAGGGATGGGCACACCAGCGAAGGTGACGTGTACCGTATGGACACCCTCCATGGTGGGCTGGTAGCTACAGCGATAGGTGCTGTCGCCCCGTGCCTCCAGCTGAGGTTCCACGGTGCCCTTCTGTCCTGCAGGGTCCTGGATCATGACCTCCACCTCGCCCGTGCCAGCTCCTGCCACAAGGTACCAGCTCAGCTCCTAGAGCCTCCGGGCTGCTCCTGGGCCACAGTAGCTCTCTCCCCAGACCTGCCTGCCTCAGCAGCCTCCCCTCACCTGCCGTGAAGATCTCAAAGTATGTGGTCTTATTGGCGATATTGCCGCTGGGTTCCAGGCCGGGGCCCTGGGCAGTCACTTTGCTAGCGTCACCCTGGGACTTGTCCACATATACCTCGAAAGGGCTCTTGGCAATATGCTGGCCGGCGAAGAGCACAGTGACCTGTCGTTTCCAAGAAAGGCAGGCTGTGAAGGTGGGGTTGGGACCCTGCAGCCGCTGCACCTGCCACCAGCCTCCCCAGGGGCTGTGGGCTCACCTTGTGAGTCCCCGTCACCTCGGGGACATACCAAACAGAGAAGGTACGGTTCTTGTCGTTATTAGCAGTCACCTTTGCCTGTAGTGAGAAGGAACCCGTGAGCCTCTGCTAAGAACAGCTCCTCCCGATGGAGGGACCGCAGTGCCCCGCGCCGCCTGCCCTACCTCCTCCTGGTGTCCAGCTGGGTCCTCCACGTAAACCAGCACCTCTCCCTGGCCGGCACTTCTGGTCTCCACGGTAAACTCTGCCCGCTTCTTCACCATATTGCCCGTGGGCTCGATGCCTGCCAGGGGACGGTGAGGAAGCCACGGGCTGGCCGTTAGAGCCACTGCCTGACCCCTCCGCCCCATCACCCTCCCTTCGGTAGTATCTCCTCCCGCAGGCTCAGCGCCCCCTCCCTGCTGTGCCCATCAGGAACAACGCTCTCAACTGGGTGAGTCAGTTCAGCGTGAACCCTGGCGCATGGAGCCTGGCCTTGGGCCCCAGCTGCGCTCTTGCTAGGAGACAGGCCTGGGCCTGTTTTCTGGAACGCTCACTTGGGTTTGCCTGGGCCCTTGCTCCTGTGTGATACCTTGGCTGGGTTTCGTCTCCATTTACAGTAAAGCAGCTGGGGTCCTTGCTTCTCGAACACACTCCGCCTTGCCTTGGGCTGATGGCTAGTCACAAGTGGTCATTTTTGACCAGCCCCCAACCCATTCCTGTCTGACTCTCGGAGAGCATTTAATAACCTAGCCACCACATCTCTGAAGGCTCCCAGGGACCTCCAAATTTAGAAAGGACTCTATCCTGCAGAGAGGTCAGCACACCGGAGCGCCCCCGGCCCGGCTCCCTCACCTGGCCCATAGGCTCGGGCTTTCTTGGGGTTCAGCTTGGGCCGCAGGGGAGCCCCTGGCTTCAGCTTGGCCTTGGGGAACTGGGACAGGTAGGTCATAACAGAGTGTTCATCAACATTGGGATCCACGATCTCCTCTGGAGTGATCACCTGTCGCAGGTAGAAAACAAGAGGCATTTGGCCTCCGCGCCTCAGGTTCCTGGGATGTGACACCTCTCCCCACTGGGACTGTGGTCCCCGGACAGCCCTGGGAGCCCGGGCACGGTCATACCTGAGGGATGCCCAGCCAGTCGTCGGCCTGTTGCATGGCTTCCCGCGCGTTGTTCACGGGCTTGCTGGCGTCCCAGGAGTCCCAGTCAGGACACAGGCCTGTGGTACGAAAGGAAAGATGAGCCTAGGGACCACCGGACCGCCTTGCAGGCTGCCTCCTCGGCCCACTCACAGATGCCCTCAGCTCCCTACCCCCACTCCCACAATCCTCACCCGGGGCACAACTATCGACAAGGGCACCGAGGGCCCTTCCGCTCTGCCAGTCCCGACTGAAGTTGGTGATGGGCAGCTGTGGCAGCTTGTTCTGGATCCAGCCCAGGAGCCTCTGCTTGGGCGTCTGCTTCTTGGCTTCCTCATCCTCCTCCTCATCCCACATGGGCATGGAGATGGAGTAGTGCAGGATCAGGGTCCAGATGAGGCCCAAGATGAGCTTCAGGTTGCCGTCCACGATGGCCTTGCTGTCTGTGAGGAAAGGAGTGGCAGTGTGTCTCTGTGCGTGCGTGCGTGTCAGGCGGCTCCGCGACAGTGCGGAGTGTGGCTGCACAGGGGACCCCAGGGAAGGAAGACCCTGTGGGGCAGGGTGGGATGTGGGTTCTGCCCAGGACCCCTGAGGGACTGTGGGTAGTTTCTGAGATGAAGGACACTTCTGGGGGAAGAGGACACACCCGTAGACATGAGGTAACAATTCAGCAAAATGAGGGGGTGTTGCTGGGGGCCCAGAAGGGCTGATGACAGCTGAAGGCAGCAGACAGGGCCAGGGGAGGCCTCCGGAGTGAGTAGGGTGAGTGCTTTGCAGCTACCCCAGAAACAGCCCACTGCCTATCTCCAGGGGTCTCCAGGGAACAAGCAGGAGGAATAGCGCGGCCCCATTGGTCCTGGGTGTCAGGGCCTTTGGCTTGGTGCTGGCAGGGGAGGGGGAGCTGGGGCTGAGGAAGGGGAAGAGGAAGGAAAGCGGGTGGAGCAGTTGGGAAATACGACTCCTTGCTCCCCCAAGGTGGGTGTCATGAGGCAAGGAAGTGGAAGCGTTGGGCAAGCACACTTTGGGTAGAGGGTGCGAGCCCCAACCCCACTTCCTCAGTGCCCCTCATTCTCCCCCGAATTGAGCCAGTCTGGGAGCCCAGTGTAACCGCTGATTGGGCCACATGGTCCTGACTCACTGGGGCCCAGCGGGAATGGCCTGTCAGCCAATGAGAGGCAGAAGGCATTCTGGGGGCCCCTTTACCCAGCCCAAGGAGGGCAGAGTCAGTGGGCCTGGGTCAGGCACCCAGGGAGCAGCATGAGAAATGGGGTAGCAGAGGCCATGGGTGGGGTCTCCGACTCCCGCTGCCTCAGCAGAGCCCAACCCGCCCTCTTTGCCACCTAACGGGCTGCTGGGCCTAGGGCGGGCAGCCACCAAGCTAACCACAGGGGAAGTGGTTAGGGCGGGCACCCTGCACCCTGTCACTATGGCAACTCCTCTTGGCCCCACCCAAGGCCCTCTGGGTCTCAGCCTCAGAGTGGGGGGCTGAGGGTGGGGCTCAGAACAGGCAGGCTTCCTAAGAGCTCATCTTTGAAATCCCTGCTGCGTCTCCACCCCACCCCCCAATCAAGAGAAAATACTTGTCTAGTGAGTCAACTTGGGGGTGGGGAGAAGGGGATGGATGCCACCAAAAGGGCCATCGATGGCAGGTGGCCTCTGAATCCAGCAGGCAGCACCTCGAGGACTGGCTGAGCCACTCAAAGCAGAGTGGCCTCCCTGTTCCCAGACTGGGGTTAGTCCCGGTCCTGCACTTCTGCCTTGCATTGTCCCCAAATGATGGGAGGGTGAAGAAGGGACTTCACACTAGGAGTGACTGGAAGGTTTAGAGAAGTACAGGACCAGCCAGGGCTTCCCACCAGGCCACCATCCTCAGAGTCCTGCTGTGACCCATGAGGCAACACACAAGGCCAAGCTCATCAGCCCTGGTGGGTCAGGCTTGGCCAGGCCGGGTCCACCCCCTGGTCCACAGAAGGCAGGCCTAAACCATCCCCATCCCCCTCACAAAAGAGGGAGGGAAGGACCCGCTAGGGCTGGGAGACTGCCTGGTTGGAAGGCCCCGCCCCATCCCACCCCCTTTCCCCAGGCCCCAGTCTACCC
>NW_006438082.1:812731-813634 GCF_000325575.1 Pteropus alecto | reverse complement strand
CCCACCCAAGGCTCAGAGATGACTCAGCTTGGCTAGACTGAGGCTGGGACTGTGGGGTGGGCCGCGGCCTCTGCTGGCATTCCAAAGAAAGAGGTGAGGTTCTTGAGACCTGCCCTCTGAGTGGTTGGGGGCACCTGGATCTTAGTTTCTGACTTTATTCAGCTCATTCTCTTGTGCCAGGGCCAGAGGGACAACTGGAAGGCCCCTTTCAAGAAAGTTCATGCCCCTTCTTCTCTCCCTGTTGTACCTTTCCCCAAGTCACCGGTTTGGGTGCCTGTCCTTGAATGGGTTCCATCTTGAGAAGAGCCAGGGATGCTACAGTAGGCCCAGTCAATGCCAGCATCACCAGCCAAATGACATGGACACTGGGCTGGCAGTGAGCCCAGCACACGCTGGAGTACCTACCTACCAACCATCTCTTGCATTCTAGATTCAGAAAAGCAAGTCCTATATGGAAACAAGAGTTTGGCCCAAGACCAACGGTAACTCGGTGTCTTAGTAGACTACGAACCAGCTCCCCTCACTGGCTGACATCCACACTCATCTCGGGTGCTGTTTTGCTAGCCATATCCCACTCTGGCCCCCTAAGTTCCCTGGGGGAGATCTAAACTGGAGATTGGAGCCATCTTGGGGTGTGTGGGGGGCGGGAATCTTCCAGGGCCAGAAAAAGCTGAGAGCCCTAAACAATGGGACCAGAAACTCCAACTCCCTTGTTTAGGAACCACAGGGGCGCCTGAAAGCCAGAAGGCCCTCTCCAAACTGCTGTAGGGGGTGGAGAACCCGGGCCTCCCCCTCCACAGGGATGGGGTGCCGGGCGCAGGGCCAGAGTCTGGCCAGTGCCCACCCTTCTGGCCCTCTCCCACCACGGGTGAAGCGGTGGGGGCGCGGCCTGCGGAGGATGTG
>NW_006438082.1:811994-812590 GCF_000325575.1 Pteropus alecto | reverse complement strand
GCAGCGCCAGGGCTCAGGGGGGTGGCTGGGAGGGGTCTACCCGAGGAAGATGGGAAGATGGGAAGATGCATGGAGCCCCCGCCCTCGCCCTCGCCCTCCCGGCGCCACGGGGCTGCACACGCCCTCACCAATGGACACGAGCTTGATGCTCTCGCGGTCCAGGAACTCGAGCGCCACCGACACGTTCTCCAGCTGCATCTGGCGGAAGGTGGGCCTCTGGTTGTGCTTGCGGTGCATCTTCTTCTGGCTGAGCACCTCGAGCAGCGCGATAAGACGCAGCCCGTCGCTCAGGTCCGTCTGCAGGTTGGCGATGCGCTTGCTCACGCATTTGAGGTGCTCGTTGCACCAGCGCGTGAATGTGTTCTGCTGGATCTTCTTCCACGGGGCGTCCTCCGCCAGGTCCTTCTCGGTGGCCGGCATCTCGGCGTCTCGCGTGTCTGCGCCGCCACCCGGAGCCACGCCCGCCGCGCTCTGGCCGGCCCGGGAGTGGGAGCTACTCATTTTGAGGCGCGAGGAGCCGAGGGGCGGTGCTGCAGCCTAGGCGAGGGGACGGCCCTTTAATTAAAGTCGCAGGCACTTCAACGTCCGCGGGAAGA
>NW_006438082.1:809798-811840 GCF_000325575.1 Pteropus alecto | reverse complement strand
CCCGTTGGAATGCTCCCCAAAGCCCCCCCTGCCCCTGCCGTTTTGACCTGACCCCCGGGCTCCGGAGAGGGCCGCTGGGCCCCGAAGGGGGCAAGGACATACCCAAGTACCGCAGCCTCGCGCCAGCGCTGCAGGAAACGCTGCAGCGAGGAAAGGCTGAGCAGCGTATGGCGCTGGACCACTTGGTCTCCAACTAGCACGCCATACAAGGGACTTTCCTTCCCCAAGGCCCCTGCAGGGGGTGGCGTAGCTAGCCCTCCCTGAGTCATGTGGGCTCCGCCCCGTCCCCCACAGCCTCCGCCACCCTCACTTCCCCCGGGCTCCAGCGACTGGGGTTCCCCGACCACACCCCGGCCAGCCGACCTGGCAGCAGCAGGAAGGGGCCGGGTCCTAAGGGCGAGCACTTGGAGAGTGCAGGTCCCGGGCCAGGCGCTGAGGCGAGCGCTTTGAACGGGTGCCCCCCACTAGGGTAGGGGGCCCCGGCAGAGCCGGTACCCTAGGCCGGCCCCCGACCTCATGGCCCAGGCTGGCCTGTGCACCTGCGCCCACCGGTCCCCAGCGCTTCCCTTCCTCTCTGCTCCACTTGGAAGGAAATGGGGCACTGGGCCAGGAGGCCGCCAGCACTCCAGGAGCAAGCAGTCTTGGAAGGGGCTGGGCGTGCCAATGGGCTCTGGCAGAGGGCGCCATGTGATGCGTGCAGAAACAGCGAGTGTCCACCGTCCACCTGGGGCACTGGGGGTTTCCTCTCCTGTCTGAATGGCCCCTGAGCCCCGTGTGACCCAGGAGATGGCCGGGCGGGGGCCCCTTCCAGACCGAGGAGCCTGCTGGGGGTTCCAATAAGGCTTGGCAGTCTCCGAGCCCCTGCATCTGGGTAGGCTTCAGTACCCTGGCAGTGCAGAGGGCCCTTCCCCAGGACAGGGGACCAGGGGACTGAGGGGGAAATCACAGAAGGCTGTCTTTCCAAAGCCTACTGAGGAGCCTGGACTGTGTCCCAAGGGCATTGGGGAACCTATTCACTCAAAGTTAATTTTCTGGTACTAACTCTGGAGACAGCAGGGAGGCTGCTGTGGGGAGACGGAGACCAGCAAGAGGCCTGTTGGGGACACACTGCTACCCTCTTCAGTCAAGAGAAACCAGCCTACCCATCGCTTCGTCACCAGAGTGGACTCATTCCTCCCAGTCCCATGTACCTCCCCTCTCCAAGATGCTCCCTTCTTTAGGTTTCTGTTCCTCCTGCTCAATTCTTAGATTGAGCTGCACACTAGTAGTAATTATCTGCTAAAGACCTGTGGGACAGAAGGCCCTGGTTCAGCCAGCACGTCATGGCCAAATATGGTTGACTGGAGCGTGCCTCAGGTCTGCAGTACCCGCGGCGGCATAGTCATTTCGAGGCATACTCCCCTGCCCTCCAGCATAGTCATTTCAACGCTGCCTGTCATCTCACCGGTTTTTCCTCACCAAAGATGGTGGTAGGGACTCCAAATACCATTTCCCAATCTGAGGCCCAACTCCTGTGCCGCTTCCCCTCTCTTGACCACTGTCAATCACACCTGTACAAAAACTCCATACCACAGTCTGGGAACTGGGGTGGAGATGGGAGGGAGAACTGTGAAGGGGGGACACAGATGGACCCCTCCCTACCAGGTCCCATTCAAAACAGGCTGAGTTGTTTTTCTGCTTCTTCTGCCCCACTGGAAAGCGAGTTCCCAAGGACAGCATTACATCAAGAATTGATTTTCTTTTCACCAAGTGCCATTCAACTGAGTCATCAGTGTTCATTTCTTAATCTTCAGAGACCAGGGAAACTGAGTCAGAGTAACTGACCAGTAGGCACGTCCAGCAGAAAGGGGGACAGAGCTGGGTGTCCTGGCTTCCAACCCCAGGCTTTCCCTATTTGGGGGAGACAAGGGATGGGAGTGTAAAGGGCTTTTGTCCCTAGGGGACATAGTATTACCACCAGATGGCGCCCCATCCTAAAGCCCCCAGATCAGGCAGTCGGTCCTTGGAAGCCTAAATCCAGCTCTTTCATATTTTCCCTTATT
>NW_006438082.1:808977-809766 GCF_000325575.1 Pteropus alecto | reverse complement strand
CCCCAGCCCTCAGACCCCAGGCCAGGCCCTCCCACAGGGGCACTTTAGCTAGTGGGGAAAGCCTCAGAATGAGTCGGTGAGAAGAGACCTGGGCTGCCAAGGCAAGACCAGGTGCAGCAGGTGAGGGCACTCATTTCCTGAGCTCCTACATTGACTTTGTAGCCTGGAGCACGTACAGGTATGCCTGCTAGTGGACTTCACCTACTTTTTCTGGACTCCAGTAACATGAGAGTCTGGGCATTATTGCTGCTCACATCCTGGCTGGTGGTGAACATCCAGCTCAGAGTCAACCTGGGACAGGGCTCAGGGCCCAGCCTAGGAATCTGGCTTGTCGGAGGAGACCCTGCTTCCTGTGCCTGGCCACAGCCCTGCCCTGGCCCCCATGAAGTGCAGCAGCCGGGTAACCAGCTCCCCTGTGTTCAAGGAGGACCGGTGCCAGTGAAGAACCCGCTGTTGCCCTCCCACGGGGCACTCTGGCTTGGAAGTGTCCTTCCAGATGGCCACTCACCTTCAGCCCACACTATGTTCCACTCTCTCAACATCCTTCCCAGCCATACAGTGGCCAGCTCATGGGCATCCACGCGAGCCCATATTCTGCCAAACGCTCAGACCCCTCTCTCTCAAGGCCATCCATGGCCTTGGGCTTCCACACTCCTGGGTACAGATACAGCTTCACGGGTACACTAGGGAAAGCAGCCCCCGGCACAGCACTCCCAGATGCAGGTGGCCCTCCACTGCGCTCAAGCACCCCAGCTGCACCAGGCTTGGGCCTGAGTGCGCGCCGGCGTC
>NW_006438082.1:805276-808679 GCF_000325575.1 Pteropus alecto | reverse complement strand
GCCCAGGAGCCGGGAGGGGGGGGCGCGGGGGCGCGCAGTGAGCTCAAGCGCCCGGGCCGCCTGGCGACGTCCCCCTCCCTCGATGAGCTCACCGCCCGGCGAAGACTGCTGGGGTGATGAGGGGGAGGTTTGCCTCAAGAGTTCGCGGGGTCCTCAGGGCCCATGTATCAACTCAGCCAGAAAGGCTATCTCCTTCAGGGAACCACCCACACAGTCACTGTTCCTACCTTCACCTCAAGCCTGGGCTGGCCAGGCAAGTCGGATTCTGCCCTGCGGGGTGGGAGGAGACAACAGGCCTTTGCAGGTGTTCACTGAGTGCTTACCACCCTCAAGGCCCCAGTGGGGCAGGGACCCGAGCCGGGTGATAAGCAAGTAGCCTGGCTGCCACCGACTTGGCCCCTGCTGAGTGCCATGCCTGGGATCTGGCAGCAGAAAGTACTGAATTCTTAGGAGACCAATCAGGTTCAGTCCCAAAGCCTGGGAGTGCACAGTGAGGTGCAGCCAAAGAACCAAATGTTTCTGAGCTGGGTGGGCACAGCCATGCCCTGGCACGGCCAGGCTCCCTCTTCCTCTTCTATGTGCCCATTTCCTGGTAGCTTCAGATTCAGCTCAAATGTCACTTCTGAGGAAGGCCACATGAAGCAGTGTCATTTTAACATTCTACCCATAACCCCCAATAAGAATTACTTTTTACATCCTGAGCCAGTATGCGTACGCACGCACAGACACAAATAACCAAACATTTCACTAAAGGAGACTCTCCCTTAGTACCTGAAAAGCACTTTGATATTCTCTATTCTATTCTATTTCATTAAAAGAGAAGGAAGGGAGGAAGGAAGGAAGGAAGGGAGTGGAAGGGAGTGGAAGGGAGAGGATTGGTCACACCTGCTAAATGAAATTGGCGCTTCACAGTTTAACACTAACAGGAAGGCATTGATCACCCTCCAAGCCTCTCTGAATCCTCTGCTGCCTTTCCTAGCTCTGCTGGCCATAACCTTTCCACCTTGACCCATGGTGGGATCTCCTAGTAGTGCCAGGATGTCCATCTCTCACTGCTCCCTCAGGTGGGACACCCCCGCCCCCAACAACCACTGAAAAGGGCGCTGGTTTATCATCACTTGATAGATGAGTGACCTGAGTTCAGGCCTATTAGGTAGCTGTGCTGGAGCTCATGGCCAAGACTATCCTTCAGCGAAGGAAACCCACCTGCCACAGGCACTGTACAATAGGTGGGGGCCACAAAGGAGGTGGTGACCCCATGGCTGGATCTTGGGATCCCCACCTCCATTTGAATGCTTTCTTTACACTATCGCCTTCCTCTTCCACACACACACCCCCAAAACACATGCAACTCTCCGTCTCAATTTCCTCCAGGTCTGGAGAGAATGAAGGTTTGTACAGGACCAACGGTTCTCTGGTGGAGATTGTCATAAATGAAAGGCCTTTTCTCCTCGTGTTGAACGTTTTGGAAAACCACTAGAATCAGCCCCATTCCTTCTGCCAAGCAGGCTGACTCTCCCACTGGCCGTGCCAATGAACTGATGGTGCTAGAGTTGGAACACAATGCATTCTTTGAGAGTCTTTTGGTCAGCTAACCATTCACTGTTTTATATTGACGGTGACAATCTTCTACACAGACATGTTCACAATAATCACCATCTGAGAACTTTTGTTACCATCTGAGCAATGTTTCAAAGCGTTCAGATACCAGATAAAACGCAAAGGATCTCTAACATCCCTGAAGAAAAAAGTTTTGTCTACTACCGAAGTATTAAGAAGATTCTGATCTTCCAGAAAACATTAACAGCTCAGTGAGCGATTGTGTCCTTGGACACGGATGCTGAGAAATATATTCGTGTTCTTTTCCTTATACCTTTCAGTCTGGCCGGGATGGCAAGTTATACAATATACTGCTTAGAAGCCATTCTCCATCCTTAAAGGAGAAACTGTCTTACTCGGGCTTGGACTCGGAAGCTTCCTAGCCCGTTTTACGTCGACTGCAGTTCCCCCAAAAACTCTTCTTTAACTCTGCCTACCTTTTCCAGGAAGACTCCCATAGAGGCCCCAGATTTCCCCAAAGCCCTTCTGAGGACTTGGAACCCCTGCTGCGCCACACCGTCCAGGTCACTGCTTGGAGGACTAGGTACTGGTTGGGGGAACAATTCATGAATGAATCACTGTACTCAGGGCCCTTGGGCAAGTCTCTTCCCTCTCTGGTCCCCCAATTCTTCTATGTGGCAGGAGTCGTGTAGAGGGCCTCTCAGCTCTGATGGTCAAGGGCTCACACTGGTTTCTGGTGGTCTGGGATGGTAAGGGGGGCTGGATGTGGGCTCCAGGTGCCCATGGGGTGGGTGCAGGGGACTGTTGCAGTTCAGCCTCCTGGCACCATCTGTGGTGGAACCTCACAGTGGGACAACAGAGGGGACACAAAAAGCAGAGTGCCGAGGCAGGTGCTGGGGGAGGGGGTGTTCCTTGGGGAGCAGGCAAACCTAGAATTCCTTGACCTCATAAGGAAACAGCTTGGATGTGTACAGGGAGGGGTGGCATGGGGGAGGACCGAGCCTCTGGGACATGGGCCAGCATTGCAGAAGAAGGCTTGGAGAGGTGCTGGGGAGTCTGATCTTGCCAAAACTCAAAATTCCATGAGGCAGCCTCTGAGGGGCCCAGAGCCCAAATGCCAGCTCCCTCCCTGCTCTGAAGCTATGCACGTGTCTGGGGACCCACACACCTCCTATTTCAGGAGACAGAGCAGGCCTCATCTCTATTTTAAAAACCCAGCCAACGGCAGTTCTTCTGAGGGTCTTTGTGCAGGCTCAAACCAGGGTCCCATCTCTTCACCACTCCCCGGGGGGCCTCCTCTTCTTCACACCATGAGCAAACCTCCATGGAGAACTGGTCTGTGACCCTCACCAGCTGGGCCAGCCAGCCTGAGTCTGAACCAGAGCCCTCCTCCCCTCTGCTCCCTGTCACCAGCTGTCATCTATGGGACCAGGGATAGCACCTCATCTCTCCCCATGCTCCCAGCGCAGGGCCTTCCCCGGGCAGGGTGCCTCAGTTGGCTCCACACTCCACTGGCTGTCTTTGTTTAGAACGTGTTACCTCCTTTCCGATCTCCACAGGGACACTTCTTCGCTGACCAAGGCCTAGTGACAGTCCAGGCTCCTCAGTAGGCTTTGGAAGGACAGCCTTCTGTGATTTCCCCCTCAGTCCCCTGGCCCCCTGCCCTGGGGAAGGGCCCTCTGCACTGCCAGGGTACTGAAGCCTACCCAGACGCAGGGGCTCGGAGACTGCCAAGCCTTATTGGAACCCCCAGCAGGCTCCTCGGTCTGGAAGGGGCCCTCCCTGGCCATCTCCTGGGTCACACGGGGCTCAGGGGCCATTCAGACAGGAGAGGAAACCCCCA
>NW_006438082.1:804563-805079 GCF_000325575.1 Pteropus alecto | reverse complement strand
GGCGAGGGGGCCAGGGGGGTGGCCTGGGGTACCGGCTCTGCCGGGGCCCCCTTCCCTAGTGGGGGGCACCCGTTCAAAGCGCTCGCCTCAGCGCCTGGCCCGGGACCTGAGTGCTCTCCAAGTGCTCGCCCTTAGGACCGGGTCCTTTCCTGCTGTTCCGAGTCAGCTGGCTGGGGTGCAGTCAGGGAACCCCGGACGCCGGAGCCCGAGGGGAGCATGGGTAGCACGGACAGCGGGGACAGGGTGGAGCCCACGTAACTTGGGGGGCGCTCCACTCCAAGCGCGCCGGCCCCGTCCCGCTCCCACATCCCGGCCGGTTTCTGCCAGTTCCACTCGCACGGCCCCACTGCTCCTCATTTCTCGCCTGAGTGCGCCAGTGGGTGACGTCTGGACTCGTCGGGCCCGACTGGGTCCCTTGTCCTGGCGAGTCTACGCTTGTTCCTCTAGCGCACAGGCCCCGCTCCTCTCTTAGGTTTAGCCTGAGCACTGCAACCTGTGACGCCCGGCCGCCCCGAC
>NW_006438082.1:798788-803922 GCF_000325575.1 Pteropus alecto | reverse complement strand
CGCGGTCCGCCCCTCCTGGCACCCGTTCCCCTGCTTCCCTGCCTGCGCCCCTGACCGCCCGGGGCCCTGTGTCTGGCCAGGCTCCACTCGCAAGCTCTACGAAAAGAAAATCTTCGAGTACGAGACCCAGAGGCGGAGACTCTCGCCCCCGAACTCGTCTGCATCCTCTTTCTCCTATCGGTTCTCCGGTGAGGCCCCCGCCCCAGAGCCCCACCTGGTCCCCCGTGGGGACAGGGTTTGGGCTGTGGGAAGGATGGAGTGTCGATAGTGCAGCAGGGGCACTGGCTGGGAGGAGCAGGGGCAAAAAGGATCCTGGGGCAAATGGTCCTGCCCTCCCATTCAGACTCAGATTCTGCATCTGTGGACTCGGATATGTACGATCTCCCCAAGAAAGAGGACGCCTTACTTTACCAGAGCAAGGGTAAGGCAGCAGTGGGATGGGCCCTGACATCATTCCACTCCCTCGGGGACCCCAGTGTCGGGGAGAACGTGAGACCTCAATCCCCACCATCCCTCAGCAGCCCGGGAGGGGATAAACCATATCAGCGGCCCGAAATGGGATTCAAATTAAGGTCATTGGGCTAGGTGGGGGACACCGTTGCCTCCTCTGCTACCGCTGCCCCCCTCTTCCCAAGGCTATAATGATGACTACTATGAAGAGAGTTACTTGAGCACCAGGACTTACGGGGAGCCTGAGTTTGTGGGCACATCCAAGGGCTTCCGCCAGCCCTCTGCTTCACTTTCAGACGCTGACACCTTTCACCACCAGGTGAGCTAACTATTGGGCACCTTGTACTGTACTCAGGTACAACCTCAGGGGGTCATGGCTGGGTTTGGGTAATTCAAAGGGCCACTGGGTGCAAATGGTGGCTCTGAAGCCTCCAGGGAGAGGTGGGGTCAGCAGACACCCGCCTGGCAGGACCCTCCTTTGGAAGATCCTTCCGAACTGTTTGACTAGAGCATGTGGGCCCTGCCCTGCCCCTGGTCTGGAATCCGGGTTTGAGCTCTTTCTGAGAATCCTGGGGCAGAAGGTAGGGTGCAGGCAGTCAGGACAGTCACTGAGCAGTGGCAAGGCCTCACGGACATAAGGCCAGGAATTCAGAGGAGTTGTGGAGCAGGGCACGGCCTTGGCCTTTAAGCACTGATCGGACCGGGCCAACTAGGGAAGTTTGGACTGAGAGCTGTGACAGGGCCATGCTGACCCTGCCAGTCGGTCTCTTCACCCTGACCCTTCTTTAGGTTCGTGATGACAGTCTTTTCTCTTCTGAAGAGGAGGGCAAGGATAGGTGAGTAGTGGAGAGGGCCAGGGACCAGGACTGATTCTGGGCCCAAGCCCTCCTGGCCCATCTACTCCCCTCTTTGCCTCAGGGAACGCCCCGTGTATGGCCGGGACAGTGCCTACCAGAGCATCGCGCACTACCGCCCCGTTTCCAACATCTCCAGAGGCTCCCTGGGCCTGTCCTATTATCCCACATCCTCCTCCACCTCTTCTGTGTCCTCATCTTCATCTTCCTCCCCTTTGTGGCTCACCCGCCGTGCCATTCGGCCAGAAAAGCAGGCCCCTGGGGCTGGTCTGGGCCAGGACCGCCAGGTCCCACTCTGGGGCCAGCTGCTCCTGTTCGTGGTGTTTGCTGCCTTCCTGCTCCTTGTTTACTATTCCATGCAGGCTGAGGATGGCAACCCCTTCTGGACGGAGCCCTGAGGGTCTGGCTGGCTTCATGGCCAACTGCCTTAGGAGTGTTTGGTGGGGGTGGGGGTGGGGTTCTTCTGTGTGTTCTAGCTTGGGAGCACCCGGCCTGGCCTGGGGCAGTGCTTGCTCCCCCTGCCTTGTCCTGCCTTGTCCTGCCACGGAGGCGGCAGGCCCGGGCCCTCTGCAGCATGGTGGGCCTGGGCTGGCCTACCTCTGGAGCCTCCTGGCCCTGCTTGCCTCTGACCCTTAGGGCCCAGGAGAGCAAGACCCTTCTCCTGGAGAGAACATGGTTGTCGTCATTGCATGCCTTCTGTTTGTCGTCACCTCGTTGGGGGGATTAACCAAAGGCCCCTCCTGACTTTGTTTTCGTGGACATAAAATAAAAAGACCGTTTATTTTTAATGCCTGGGCTCTTCCTGCTGGGGGAGGGATCGGACTCCCCAGTCTGGGGCCTGTGCCCTAGGTCTCCAGGGTCACCACCTGGCTTTGTCTGTTTTCCCTTTTTGCTCTGGGCTTTTGATACGGATTGCCTGTTACCTATAGACACCTTGATGCTTTGCTTGTGGAGTCCACTCTCTGACTCATTACCCAGAGCTCTTGTAGCTGCTTATGAAAATAATCGCGGCCCCATGGGGTGCAGAAAGCCCCCGGAAATGCAGGTGTGCCTGCACTCACCATGCCGGCTTCGGATGTCGTAACTGAGAAGAGCTGACCCCATCTTCCATATCCGAGGGCAGCGCGTGCTCCGTGGGCTGTTTGTCCTGGAAAGCTGCTCGTTTAATGACAGGGGGAGGTTCCCAGTACTCTGAAATGCCCTGTCCCCTCTGGGTAATCCGACTCCTCATGACAATATTCTCACTTATCACCAGGTGTCCTGCCATGGATAGTCTTCAGGTTGTACATATATGATTTTTAAATGGCGCTAAGGAAACCCAGGGTAGGATGTCTCGCGAGGCCAGGCCTCCTGTTGGTATGCTGCCAGCAGAGGGTGGGAAGGTACGGAGTGGCTGGCATCTGCTCCATGTAGGCAGGCGGGACACAGAGGTGAGGCCTGGGCTTCCCGGACAGGTGGGGCCCTGGCATCGGTCCCTCTCACCTCTGACTGGCTCCTTGCTACAGGTGGTAGGATGCAGCCAACCCCAGTGTCTCACCTGGCACAGTGCCCGTACATTGCCAGCACATGCGCCCAAGGTCTCCTGAGCCTCTCGGGCAATCGGCTGTCTATGGCCACACAGCAAGGTTGGGTCAAGGTTGGGTCAGGGCTGGGTCTGGGACCCCCCTACCCCTAGCTCCTGGCCATTTCTCTTTGCCGCACCCTGGAGTTTCCCCACATTTTGGGGGGTGTTTTCCTAAAAGTAACATGCTTTCTGTGCATTTTAAAATATACCAAAAAATGAAAGAAATTGTTTCTCACCACTTCCACAGCTGCAGTCTCTGTTTGCTACAAGCCACTCCCACCTGGCTCATCTCCCAGTGCACAGCCACCTGGGCCGCGGACTCTTCAGGCCCCCAGTGTCTGCCCCTCACCATCCCAGTGCAAGGGCTGAGACCCGAATGCTCCGTGGTGGGCGGTAGGCAGGGGCAGGGGATGCTGTCACATCAGCGATAAAAGACACCGATGGTCAGATCGACGAGCCTGTACGAGGGGGAGGGGCAAAACAAGTAGGTCGCCAGTGTGCCAGACCCCAGAGGGCCACAGTGACAGCTTGTTCCCACAGCCAATCCCAAATCAAGTATGTTAGGCGAGAACCCCACAAGCACTACCCGGGATTGCTGTTGGCCGACAGAGGCGAGTGGAGACTAGCGAACCCCACGTGGGGCCTGGGGAAGTGGCAAGGTCGACATGCCAAACAGCTCAGGAGTAGCTGGGGTGGAGAGAAGGGATAGCACGAGAGGAAGGGGAAATGGGCTTGGGGCCTCCCAAGGGACGAGAGATGGCATGGCTTCTGGTTAGAAAGGCCCTCTTAAGTCTCTGGTCCTCCATCTGTTGCAGGAAGGTGGCTAAGGAGATGTACTTGACAACCACAGTGGTGTCTGGCACGAGAGAAGTGAGGGAAGACCTGACGCCTATATGACATAGTCTCCCCCTCTTCATTCATTTATTCCCCAAGGGCAGCCACACCCATTCATCGCCACGTGCCACATAGATTGCTGAGGGCTCCACGCAAGGGGCTCCAAGCCTCCTGCCCCAGGGCTCTGAGGGGCCCCCTACCCTGAAGAGTCCTGATGGATTCCTAGGGCTCTGCGCATCCGCCAGGCCTCCCCCTTAGGCTTGGCCACACTCCCTAGGCCTGAGGGCTCTGTGCACCCCCACTCCATGCTCTGCACCTGACCCCTAGAGCCCTGGAGCCCCATGAGGGCAGCTGGATGCTCCCTAATGCTCTGGGCGCCACAACCCAAAGGTTTTGAGGGCTCTGTGGGCCTCCAACTGAACCCCAGGCTCGCTAGTGTCTCCACCTAGTGTTTTCCAGGGCTGCTGGGCTACCTCCCTTGAGAGTTCCAAGGGGGGGCCCCCTCCCAAAAGCACCGCATACAGCAACTGAGGGCTCCAGGCCCATCATTCCCCTCCCTGTCCTGCCCAAGAGCTCCAGCTGTGCTGGGGTCACAGCACGGGCAGCAGCTGCCTGTGATCCAGCAGACCTCAGCTCCCCTGCCAGTGAGAGAGCCACCTAAGTGGGGCCTTGCCAGGGTGTCAGGCAGGGCAGACTGTGCAGCCTGAGTGGATGCAGGGGGAGCAAAGCTGCATCCCTGAGAAGTGACAGGGCGGAGCGCTCTGCAGGAAGGGCAAAGGGGGAGCCCAGAAGATCTGCTCCTGACCCCACCCCTCAGCCTCTATCCATTCCTTGGGTCCAGGGAAAGCTGTAGACAGCACAGGGCAGGCCCAGAGGTGCCCCTGCCTTGACTCCAGCACTGCCACAGTGAGCTGTTTGTGTTAGAGAGGGTGCCTCCTCGGCTAGTTGGGTCCCAGCACTGAGCAGGCAGCATCGAAGAGTAGAGCCCAAGAAATACACATCTTGTGCCTCCATGAGGAGGTACCACCTGGGGCCCTGAGGGCCTTAAGGAGTGGAAAGTGGCACTGGATCCTCAGTTACTGCACCTGGGCTGGACTGCTGCCCTGGGGTCTGGGGGCCAGTCCCTGGCGATAACTCCGCCCCAGAGGAGGCAGGACTCACCCCTGGGCCACCACCTCTCTCCTGTCATCTCAGGCTGGGAGTGCAGGGAGGCAGGTACATCCAGCTGCCCAGCTGGAGAGGGGACAGGAGGCAGAGCCACGCTCAGAGAAGCCCAGCATCACTGGGGGGATAGAGGTCCCTGTCAGTCACCCCTTCTCCCCTAGGCCCACGGGGCACCCCACCCTCCCCTAGTCACCCTGAGCCTCCTGTCCCCTCCCTGGGCCGGCCCCTCCAAGAGGAAACTGTCCTGCGTCTCATACTCCCAAGCCCC
>NW_006438082.1:786749-791367 GCF_000325575.1 Pteropus alecto | reverse complement strand
TTCCCTTACATCTCGTATCCGCAGGACCGACTGCTGAAAATCAAACACAACGTTCGACCGCGTGGGTTACGGAATCCCGATGCAATTCGAATTCCCAGCCTCTCCACGTCTCTCATAGGGCAGTGGTTGGAGGAGTGAGGTCCCGAAACTTGGAAATGGGACATCTGGTTGGCCTCAGTTGAAGCTGACCTTTGGGAAGCCCCCAGTCCCTCTGAGCCTCCCTTGCTGATGTAAGTAAGTAGCCTGCCCTCCAGTGCCTGGGAACTGGTGTTCCACTGCCGGAGCACTCATTACCTCACTTGGGCAGGTCCCCTGCAAGCGGGCACCCGTTGTCCTCGAGACCCTTTGCAAGCACCCCCTGTTGTCATTAGACAAAACTAGGGTCCAATCATGGCATGCTCCAGGAGGATAAGCCATATGCTAGCTAGTCCTGGGGCTTCTTTTCTCTTAGCTCCTACGCCCCCTGGTGGACTCCTGTGTTCCTGCTCTGCGTGTTCTGTAACTGCTGTTTGTCCTCACCAAATAAGGGATCCCATGTAGGACCATTTCAGGATTCCTGAATTCCAGGCCACTACTTTTCGGATCCCAAGCATGGCCCGGAAGAGCATGGTACCACAGTGGGGAGGTAGACCGTACCGTTTCTGGTGGCAAGTAAGGCCACATCTGGGCCGGTGTCTGTGGGCGGGCATGCTCTGGCTGGAGTCCAGATCGCACTTGCTTTGGAGGTCTGAGTCTCTGCATCACTTTCCTTCCCCTTTAGGAGTCCAGGAGGGCCTGGACTGCACATCTCTGCCACCACCCTTACCTGCACCTCCCTCCCCTGCCCTGCGCCCCTACCCCTCCACCGCCATTACCACCCCAACCCCACTCCACCATAGCGTTCTGGCCATACCTCTGGCCTCCATCTCTGGTCAGCATGAGGGTAGGAGCAGTGCCCTTGTCTGACTCGTTCCTGGAACCCAGGGCCATTGCCTTCCCCTTTCCGCCTGAGTGCCAGGCCCCACGAAACCAGCCGGGATCCATTCAGTCTCGTGCCGGTGCAAGTTCATCCCTCCGCTGATGCCTTTTGCGTCCCGCTGGTCGCTGGTGCCGCTGATTGGCTGAGGCCCGATGAGTGACAGAACAATACCCAATGACGTAGCCCGAACCGCCGCCCTCGCGTGGATTGTAGCCCGGGCAAGCGAGCGCTACGGGCTCAGGGCCAGCGGGGCGGGCGGAGCGCGGGCCTGCCAGAGGCTGTGTGCAATGGTGGGTAGGGGGCGAACCAGTAGGGCAAAGGCGGTTCGGAGGGGGCTGCGAGCAGCCAGGGCTGCACATGAGGGGCGGCTGGCCAGGGAGGGGAAAGGCAGCCCCGATTCTTCGCTGAGCCCTGACAATCCCAGTGAGGCCGGAGAAGGGCTGGGGCGGGCAGGGGGCCGAGGCAGCGGCTCGGGAGGAGAAACTGGCCAGGAAGACAGAGCAGCTCCCAATAAGGACATTTCAATGGCACTTCTAAAATCCTGGCCATAGCCCTGAGACAGATACTAGCACCATCGTTAGTACCGTCATCCCTTTTAATAGATGAAACTGAGGCAAAATGGGTTACCCACAACTAGCTCCAAGGAGCAGACTTGGAGTTGAAACCCAAGCAGCAGGGGGTACCCTCAGTGTGTGCTACTCTTCCATGGGAGGGAATTAGCAGCAAGGAGACGTTCTGAAGACTCAGGGGCAAGAGCACCAGGGTCCATGGTCCCAGGACTATTAAGGAACATTCAGAGCCTACACCAGTTGAGCGTGCCTGCCCCACCTCACCTTGGCTGCTCTGGGAGCTATGCCTGGGCTAAGCTGGCCACAGGGCCACTCTCAATGCTTATTACTAGCTACGTCCTACTGTTCTTTCCTAGCACCTGTGGGGGGAGGGGTCCTGAATTCGGGCTTTTGGAATGGCATTTGAGTCGTGGATGTTATTCGTTCTTTAGGCTGCCACAATGTGCAGTTTCTGCTCTAGGTATCACCAGATGGGGGCATTCTACACCTGAAGTTAAACAGATGTGGCCTCACATTCTACCTTGACTGCTCATAATGGCTCAGAGTAGTGCTTTTTGGATGTCACAGCAGTCATCTCATTCACGCCTCACAAAACTGTTTAAACACACAAAAGGATAGAGAATTATGTGATCCAGCAAGTCCACTCCTAATGCACACTTGTGACATGAAAAGATATGTCCACAAACTTGAATACAAATGTTCTTAGCATTACGACGAAAAGTGAAAACTCAAACGTCCATCAACTGATGACTGGATAAAATGTGGTCTATACAAAGGAGGGACTATTCTGTGGCCTTAAAAAGGAATGAAGTTCTGGCACGTGCCACAACACGAATGAACCTTGAAAACATGCTGCTGAAATAAGCCAGGCACAAAAAGACCACATAATATGATTCCATTCATACGGAATGTCCAGAATAGGCAAATCCAGAGACAAAAAGTACATGAGGGCCTATGAGGGTGAATGGGGAGTGACAACTAAAGGGTACAGGGCTCCTTTTCAGGGTGATACAAATGTAAAATTGACCATGGTGATGGTTGTATACCAACTCTGAGTAGACCACTGAATTGTATACTTTCAATGGGTGAACTGTATGGAGTATGAGATGGCTGAAGTCAAAAATTTTGCTTATGTGCAGTTTTTTAACATCCTACAATGACCCTTTACCAGCTGTGATTTTTACTGAAAAATCAACTATTTTTAATATTTTCATATATTTTTGTATCCATTATATCAACTTTTACAAAAAAATAAAAATTTTGAAATCTTATAAAATAAGCACAACAAATTTCATGCTTATTTCACATGCCAAGGAAGCAGCTCAGTAGTTTAAAAAGGGCAAGAGCAGAATGAGCAGGTCCTGAGGAATGAGTTTAGTGCCAGGCTGGTTCTTCGGTCTCTACCCACACATTCTAGAACAAAGACCCCTGATGAACAGTTAATGAAGGCAATAACAACAAGGACCATGACATACCAGACACATCCAGTCACTTTTAAATTTAGTTTTGAAGTCTGAATCCATCTTTATCTGGCTGGTACTTTTTTCTTGAATTCCAGCCACATGACTTAGCTGCTCATAGCTGAAACGAGTCGGCTTGGGGATGGCTTCTCAGGCCAAACACTGTCCTCTAGTGGTGAATCTCCTGCCCGGGCGGTACCCTTTCCTGGGTTTGCTCCTAGGGGACATGGCTTTTTCTCCTTCTAGTTTAGACAGAAGCTCCTTCCTTCCTTAGGATTTTATCAGGGAGAAACCAAATTACACAAACAAGGTACAAATGGAAAAAAGCAGCTGATTTTTAAATGCTTTATTAACAATAACAGTAACAGTAAGTAGTATCCTTAGTTGATGAATAATCGAGCTAACAATTTGGTCACTGGGCAAATGTGATGTTTCTGAGACCTCACAAAAATGCAGTGTGGAGACTAGAACTAGTTGTTTCCTCTCTTCACAGAACACCGCAAGCAGCACGGGACATCCCCAGAACTTTTACTGCTGCTGCGCAGCCTCTGCACCATAAGAGGGTAGGTGAAGACAAACACCAGAGGCGATTCCAGGGCATCTGCAGTCACAGAGTACCCAGGGAGCTGCAGGTAGGATGGCAGCTTGTGAATTCTTGACCTGGGACAGCAGTGTGCAGCACGGTGCTATAGTGCCACATGCCCCGGGTGGCTGCTGCCTACAATTCACTTTCTTTACTTATGAGGAAAATACACACATTTAAGAAACTGTTACTCTACATTGAGCCTCAGCCCAGATATCTATAGTATTATCAGAAAACTCGGTATTAGGTGGTTGTTTCGTTAGCTCTTCTTAGGTTTAAATCCTTATAACCCACTTGAATGACTCAAAGGTGCAAGTTACACATGTATATGTAGTTATGGCTTAACAGAAAAGTAGTTAGCTAGCTTTGCTTTTAAGAAGCACAAATGATATAGATTTAAATGACGGTTTGGCAAGAAGCGTAAGACCCTTAAGACAAAAGCCAATGGCTATTTTAGTTAACCAAAATACATTTCACAGTCACTACAATGTGTCTAGCACTAATTCCAAACACATCTAGCAGGTCACCCGACTGCCCACACCGTGGCACTCCTGGCACTGACAGTTGGTAGACTAGGATGTCAGGCTCCATGGAAACAGCTGCAGAGACGGCCTCTCCGATGCCACCTGGGGAAGCAAGGGACATTAGGCTCTGTTCTGGAAGCGGCTGGTCAGCCTTAAAACCCCATGATATAGAGGCCTTTTGAATTTGCTGGTCCCAAGGGAAAATATCTTTCACTAGTTATTGATTCATGGGAACAGTCATTCCCTGGCTGGCCAGAAAAGTGTTCATTTGAAACTAGTTTCCACATTGTTCCCAGGCCACCTACAAGAGGGCTCTCAACCAGGATTACTGAGTGCAGGGGTCTGCAAACTCAGATGCTGAGAGCTATCAGAAAGTGAAAATGATTAAAATCTACAAATGAACTGTACAGGAAAGAACAGCTGGCAGGCCTGAGGTGGCTAGTTTCAGAAGGGCCACTTGCAAGGTTGGCCCTCAGGTGGCATCTGGTCAGTGGGCTGGTGCAAGTCCTCTATGACATGACACT
>NW_006438082.1:784705-786682 GCF_000325575.1 Pteropus alecto | reverse complement strand
TTTCCCTACTGATAAAGGTGGTCCCTTAGGAGCACCTGCTTTCCTCTGGGAGTCGGGAAATGTGGTGTGTGCATGGCACAGAGGCCCACGTGACCAGCCCCTAATACCACCCGGGGTGCTGGGTCTCAAGTGGGCTCCCTGGGTTTGTAATGACGCATTTTTCGCTACTGAAGAGGAGAGAGTGCTTGGCAGACCCCCCTCCCCATGAGGGAGGGCGGGAGCCTAAGGCCTGGGGTTCTCCACCCCTGCTCTGTGTCCTGTCTTCGCAGTCCTGGCGTGTGCCCTTTCCCTGTGATAAACCTCAGCCGTGAGGGCACTGGGAGCGAGCGCTTCCACAGACTCATGGTGGATCGTGGGCGGGCTCTTGGGGTCCCTGACGTGTGAAGGCAAGAAGTGCCTCATCCCCTCTACTGCCCCACCTAACCTTTCCAGGCCAAACACTGCCCAGGCCCCACTCCCTGACATATTTTTCTGCATCTGCTGTGTCTTCTGCCTGCAAGGCCCTACTTTCACTTGGCAGGGGAAAAACTATTATTAATCATTCAAAACTCAAGAGCAACTGTGAAGCTTTTCACGACCCTCCCCTGCCCACAATGCTGAGTTAGACACTCCCTTGTGCTGCCAGTGAGCCGCCCAGGCCCTGTGCATTGTGCTGGGAACACTAAAATGAATAAGGACTCCCCACCCTTAGGGAGTCAGTGTAGGTGGGCGAGAGACCCCTAAACTGATATCCTTATGAAGAGCAGTAATAAAGGCTATCGGGTGACTGGTTGACTGGAGGGATGTCCAGGAGCGCAGGGCACCTCCAATGAAGGAAAATAAAACATGTCCCGCCTGCCAAAGCAGACATTGAGAAGACTCACCTTCTGGGTGGTGATCCTCCACTGTGATAATCCGGCCACCTGTGCATTTTGCACTGGAGATGATGGTGGCAGCATCCAGGGGTTTAACAGTAAATAGGTCGATGACACGAATAGAAATACCTGGAGAACAGCAATAACCAGCTTGGTAAATAAAACAGACTAAAAATAAAAAGACCAATTGGGGCCCAGGAGGCAGCCCAAACCCTCCTACCTCTCCCCAGCTGGAACTTCAACACTTAGCAACAACCAACTGACCTTCCTGGGAAAGATTCTCAGCAGCCGCTAAGACTTCATGCAGAGTAACTCCAGCTCCAATGACTGTGACCTTGTCGTCGACACTCTGGCGGACGATCTGGTATTGCACATGCAAAATAAAAGTGCTGTGGTTACTACACACAGGTTGCATCTCAAAGTAGAGGGCACTCTGCTACACTGCTCTTCCCCGATCCTACCAACTTCAATTCAGCCCTAATAACGCACTATAAAAAAGGCTGGGTCAGCACACTGGCAGACAAAGACACACTTTCTGATAAGTCCCACTTCATGTTTGTTTTACAAATTCATCTACCTTTTCTCTTATGGTTTTCGGTGCCAAATTACTAAGTTCTTATAAAACACATCTACAAAATGACCCTTTAATGAAGAAAGTGGATTTCAAAGTGGGCCATGAAAGGCAGAGGGCCAGAGTGAGTTGTAGGCCCAAGCACCCCAGAAGGCTGACTCATACCCACCGAGGGGTCTTGGGAGGCACCATCCCTGGACTGCTTGGACATCTTCCTAGAGTGTACACACAGTTTGGACTCCACTGATAAACATGTCAACAGGGACCGTCTGGGGGCCTTTGCAACATGCTCTGTGCCAAGCATCACGCACGCCTGAGTGCCCCATAAGATCTGGGTGTGAGTGGGCCAATTCTGCTGCCAAGGGACGTGAACCTCACAGCAAGAACTCACCCAATGCTGAGACCAGCAGCCAGGCCCATCTGATGACAAAGCCCACATTTTCAACCCCTTGCTGTTCCATAAGCAAAGACGAGGGCCCTGGCCTTTCTCAGAGTTTGGTTTCTTCCAAAGCCCCCCAACCAAAGGCATCTGGAATAAGCCATTTCTGCCTT
>NW_006438082.1:764367-784682 GCF_000325575.1 Pteropus alecto | reverse complement strand
ACGGTATGGATGTTCAGGGCTTCTAAGCCACCCTATTCTCTGAGAATGTCATCTTTTCATATATACGTACATATAAACACGTATGTGTGCACATCACACACACACAGTCCTATGTCCCCTTTGCAAAACTTAACCCTTGAGTTATCAATGCCATGCATATTATCACACACATTTTAACTCATATACTTTACCATCAGGAAATTTACTTCATTTTGTCAGGGCAGGGCAAGTACTAGGGGTGGGGGATGGGAGAGATATAAGAAAGCTCTGAAAGCCATATGACTAGTATCAAGAACTCCCCACCACACGCACTCCGGAAGCAAACATACAGCCTTGGGTTGAAATGTGAGAGTAGAGAGAACAAAACCTATAGTTAACACGACAGTGAATGCTGGAGCTCTTCCATTCAGTGGTGGCCAGCTACCTAGTGGCAGGCCATGGACTGTTCTGGATATACCTACTTTATTACGGCACTGAAACCATTCAGTGCTCGGACAATCATTCTGGAGCAGCCTAGCCCTTAGCAATCAAGTCAAATGTCACCTGTTGCTCCTTCAAGAGTGGCTATCAGCCTTTCGCACATTTAGGAGTATTAATGACATTCTAAAAGGCTTATAAAAGGAGAGCACAACACTTTCCTATGCAGTATCATCTTAACTGTGTACAATATACACAGATGCCTAGAAAAAAGCAAAAGCAAGAAAATATATTTAAACGCCAGCAAGCTCTGCTCACTAGGTGGTGGGTACTTATTTTCTACGCAGACTGCTGGCTTTCCACAGGAACAGCCCTGAGCAGGAGGCAGAGGCCAGGATGCTGCCCGGGCTTGAACGCTGGTCTTGCTGTTCACTGAACCCTGGGCAAGCTACTCACCTTCTCTGCCCCTCATCTACAAACAGAGCTGCTCACAGTTCATGCTTCTAGGGCTTTTGTGAGAACACAGGAGACAGGAAATGCCCAGAGATGCCAGCTGTTATCAGTAGGCCTGTAGGTAAGGCCAAATCCAATGTGCGAAAACTATCTGGGGCCATGCAATGGCCAGCAGCAAAATGGTTCATGTTCCCTTTTATTCCTGGCCTTGAATATGGCAAAACCTGAACCTTAACAGATTATTCCTTTGAAATGGGTCCTATTGTTTGTTTAGCTTGAGACTGTAGTAAGTTAACTCAAATATCTTCATGTCGTTACTGCTTTATCTCTGAGAATTCAACAAAGACAGACTCTACTCAGAAAGGAGAAATGTTCAGTTCAGCCTCATATTGGCAGGACATTCCTTCCTGAGGAAAAGCAGGGAAAGGTTACGATAGACTTTTTTCCAAGACTAGAACAAGGAAAGGATGCAGCTTTGTGGGGATACCTAGTGCTGGCTTTAGAACAGCTCTTTGCACATGAAACGACACTAGAAGACACTGCAGCATTTCAGGTCTTACCTTGGCCTGTCCAATCCTAAAGTTTTCTCGTGGGTTGTAAATAACAGCAGTTTCTGGACGGCTGGTCCGAATGTAGCACACCCCCTAGGGTATAAAGAAAAGAAGAGCTACAGTTTAGACATCAAGCTCAATTTGCATCTAATAAGCCTTTAGAAATGGGGGAGAAGGGAGGACTGAACAGTTATTTTTACTAAAAACAAAGTGCACATTTTGGAGCAAGGGACCAGCACCTACAAGCACTGGCAAACAGGTCAGGTGTCACCTGATCCAGTTACTACTAAGCCAGGCGAAAGCCTATGCAGCACCTTGGCGGACGCCCTCAGTGACAAATTTTCCATGCTGTCATGTTCACCAATTTAGAAAAGCTTTCTCAAATACACAGTGACCTGTTCTGTCTCCATTGAACAGGATTCCAGGGCGGGAGCACCAGCTCATGTTGACCAGAAAGCCCAGAACGCGATGTTAAAGAATTACTTTTTCCTACGGTAGCTTGTAATGCTTCAACCTTAGAAATACCTTAAACACCAGAATATAAAATGACTCAATATTTTCCCAATGAGATGTAATTAATTTTTATCAACTTGAATACGTAAGCAGAAGTATAAATGAATACTGTCTAAAGTATTTGTTAATTTACATACATTAAATCATGCATTATAAACTAGCATATTAACTTAGTAACATCTTCTGTTCGTTCCTTCCCACGTTAGGAACCAATTCTATTCTGTGTTTTTACTGAAGTAAAATTTACCTAAGTGGAATGTTTCATGAATTCTAACAAAGGCATACACCACGTAACCATCACCAAAGCCTAGATATCATTCATCTGCCAAGAAGGTCCCCTTGTGGCTCTCTTGTCACTCTTCCCACCCCAGCAGCAATCTCTATTCTGATTTGCCATCACAGCTTTGTTTTGCCTCTTTTGCACTTCCTAGAAATGGAATCCTCCAGCACGTGGGATCACTCTGTGTATGATATTCAGGCATAAAGCAATTTCCAGGATATAGTAACAAGCAAGTATACAACAACACAGTCAGCACGCTTAGGTTTTTTTCAAAGGTCAGAGAAGCAGGTCCCTACTGTGTTGCAAATGCTTAGAATGGAATTTGTGACCCACCCTGTGCCCAGGGTGGCCTGTGTAGGGGGCATGGGCAGGCGCAGGGCTGGGTGGTGAAGGGAGTCTGGTGACCGACAGAATGGTTGCAAAGGCGAAGACTGCATACCTAGCTGCCCCTGCCCATTTCTGGGCAGGAATTAGTCTGTGGTCACCTGATGCCCTCGCCTGAGACTTCAGGAGGGGCAAGCGAGGCAGAAGCCACACTCTTGCCCTTCTGTGCTGTTTCTGAAGGTGGAGCTGTGCTGGAGACCCTGGGGTTTATCTGTAGTGGAGACACACTGGCCACTCTTCAGCTTTCTGGGTGCCACGAGGCAGTGGTGGCACAGGGTGCATCTGAGGCTGGCACTTGATGCTCACTTCTGGGCACTCTTGCAGCCCTGCCAAAGGGTCTCTGCCTTAGAGCCCCAGAGTGTTCCCTGTTCTCCCCAAGTTCTCCTCACTCCAGGCCATTGGATGGGGCTTCAGTGTCCCTCTCACTCTTTGTCTTTGAATGTGTTCATGTTCAACGGGATGCATCACCTTTTTTGGGTAATGATTCTATTTTTAAAAGGAATCCCATAACCAAATTTTCTATAATGAATAACGTGACCTTTATGCTGAGAGAAAGATGGGAAAACTTCAACCATCAGTACCAAACTCGTAGCAGAGCTCAGAAGCATTTTCTGTCTGAATCAGTGTCCCCTTAAAAATACCTTGGTATTAGCTGCCAGGAACACAGCATACTCGGTCGAGACGGCATCACTTGGATAGAAAACGGTGCAGTTGGGAATTGCTCGGAACATGGCCAGATCCTCCAAGGCCATCTGGGAGGGGCTGTCTTCACCTGAGAAAACAAAGCAGTGGCCCAACGAAAACATGAGGAAGACCAAGCTAGGCCCCAGCACTCTGCTGGATAAATAACAGCTCTTACTGCGACAGAAGGGGCCACAAAACTTCTGTAGCAGAGCTCTATAAAACTGTCCAATACTTACGTCGATACAATGCCTTATGATGACCTGTCACACATCCATCTCCCTTGAGACAGCACTAGGACACTCCAGTTTCAGCTCCTAATTGACCTACCAGATCAACAAACCAGCAGTCTCTTCTTGGACCTGACCTTCGCCAACCTCTGGTGCTTGGTCACTGGGCACTGCTGTCCAAGATGACTTGATGCTCTTCTCTTTGAGCACCATTGGCCGACTGGGCCCCACCAAGTTTCTGCCTCTGTCTTCATTAGGTGGATCCCTTCAGTCTCTGTCCTTACTTCCCTGCTCTCTTATCTTCTCCATCAAGAGACTGAGGTTTTTAGATTGAAGAGATCTTACTCACTTCTCAAGGCCTTCAAAGTAGCTAAGCATAACAAACCTTGGGAGTACCTTTGGGAAGCTGCTGTAACTAAGGGAGCCTTAGTATGTGTTTGGGAAGAGTTTCTGGCCAGAAATGCTGTGGAAAGAGAAAGCCCAATGTACACCAGGGGCCTACCTCCTCCGTCTAGGAAGGGGGCTATCACTGTGTATACTGCCTTGCCTGGGACAACTATCTACCCTAAGAACTCCCAGTTCCTCTGAGTTGGACCTAGAACCACTTCTTCACTTCGCTGACTTATTTTGAAACTTTCCCTATACTCAGCCCCAGGTGAAGACTCCTGCCAAGGCCCTCCCCTCTCCTCACACAGCTCTCTCCGCCTGTGTCTGGCCTATCCAGACTTCTTAGCCAGTCTAGTTCCCCCAGGGAGTTTCAGAGATGACTACCAAACGTGCACTTCCAGCCAGCCCTCCCTACCTATCCAGCATTCTAGCAGCCATTTAAGCTATCACATCTACCTAGGGCTCCTACCCCACAATAGGCACATCAGGCACCTTTTCGGACTCCCCCACCTGTCAGCAATGTGACTTCTTTCTTCAGACTTTCTCAGATTCACTCTTATTTTCTATCCACTGCTAATGCACACCATATTTCAACCCTCTTCTGGCTTCCCTGTGCCCACTGTTTCTGCCCAGCTCTTCCTGCCAGGTTAACACCTAGAGAGCTGTGTCTTTCCTCAGCCTCGCTCCCTGGCCACAGGATTCTCAAGGCTTCCCATCCCACCCAACTGCACCGCTCCACCCAGGCAGATCCCTGGCAGGCTGTGCTCTTCACTTCCCTGCGCCCATTCTGCTTATCCCCATTTAGACTAAAGCAACTACACGAAGAGCAGAAAGGGATGCTCTAATGCTGGGTGGCCCTATTCATACTCAGTACGTGGCTAGACACGTTAAGAAGTACTCAGGACAGACCACTGTTTCTCGATGACTACAAGAGTGGGCATTTTACTGTAACATCAAGAGATCTGCTCAAATGCTACCTACAGTATCTGAAACTTTTAAAACATAATATGGCTTAAAAAAAGTTACAAATGATCAAACGTTATGAAACTCAAAGTACATTGGCAATTCAACTGCTCACATAATCTTTATAAAGTAGAAAGGCTATCAATATGATGGCACTGAAAACTCATACCAATGGATACCCCGCCGTGGGACCCAATAAGGTTGATGCTGGCTTGAAACATGGCTCCCATCCGGATCTGATCAAACGCTCGGGTCAAATAGGCAGCAAAGGTGCTAGCGAAAGCAATGGTTCGACCACGGTCGGTGCATCCCAGGGCCACGCTCACCTGGAACACCAAGAAGGTGAATCAGAACATCCCTGTACCCTGGCCCTATCACCCCTAACAGCCTCCCTTTCCCGCTTCCAAGAATAGTGTGTGGCTCCTGGGATAATTCTTGCTCAGCACCATCCCCAAAAGCATGTATCCAGGGAACGTTCCTTCCAGCAGTCCTGGAAACCACCCCTCAGACCCTGCCTGGCTACTCTCTACCTGTTTCCCTGAAGACTTTTTTCCTTCCGGTTCCTTGGCTTTTATAAATGGAAAGAAAGACTGTAAGGTGGGCTGGGTCTTCTATGTCCAGTGGGCCACTGTTAATCAGTGAAAAGACCCAAGAGGGGGGCCCACAGCACACGCACCATGTTTTGCTCAGCAATAAAACACTCGATGAAACGCTCAGGGTGCTCCTTCTTGAATATCTCAGAGAAGGTGGAGATCTTGCTGTCGCTGTCCAGCACAACAACTCTATCATTTGCATGGCCCAGCTTAGCCAGAGCCAAACCGCATGCTTTGCGAGTAGCTACCTGCAAGAGTCACACAGTAGAATTTCTTAGAATGGATTTAGGTAATATTTTGTAGAATTGCATATTATCTTTTAAATTATTTTTTATTTTCCAATTACATTTGACATTTAATACCACTTTAGTTTCGGGTGTGCAGCACAGTGGTTAGGCATTTATATAATTTATGAAGTGATCCTCCCCAGAATAAGTTTTATACCCACCTGGCACTATAATAACTATAGCTATCACATTACTGACTATATTTGTTCCCTATGCTGTACTTCATATCCCGTGACTATTGTGTAACTACCAATCTGTACTTCTTAATCCCTTCACCATTTTTACCCAGTTCCCCATGTGGAAACCACCAATTTATTCTCTGTATCTGTAAGTCTGCTTGTTCTTTAGATTCCACATATACGTGAAATCATGTGGTATTCATCTTTCTCCGTCTAAATTATGTCACTTAGCATAATACCCTCTAGGTTCATCCATGTTGCTGCAGCTGGCAAGATTTCATTTTTTTATGGCTTACTAATATTCCATTGTATATATGTACCACGCCTTCATCCAATCATTCACTGATGGACGCCCACGTTGCCTCCATGCCTTAACGATTGCAAATGTTACAGTGAACATAGGAGTACACATCTTTTCGAATTAGCGTTTTGGGTTTCTTCAGATAAATACTCAGAAGTGGAATTGCTGACTCATAAGGCGGGTTCTATTTTTAATTTTTTGAGGAAGCTCCAGGCTGTTTTCCATAAGTGGCTGCACCAATCTGCAATCCCACCAACAATGCACGAGGATTAATTGTCATCTCTCCTAATGAATAAAAAAAATTTCTGACTCACTAATAAACTCCTTTAGGGTCATAAAAATGGATTGGCTAGCCAATCTTAAATCTATACTTGGCTCACCGAGTAGCAATTTCTCAAAAATAAATTTATTCTTCTGTACTATTCATATAGTTGATTAAAAAATTTAAATTTCCCAAAATGCAAATACCTTTGTGACTTTTCAGCTATAAAACTGTTAATGTTGAAAAAAAAAATGTAGAACTTGAGAATCCTAATACCGATAAAAAAGAATTCTATTAGGACAGTTTGAGATTGGACTGAATTTATGAATTTAGGAGAGAACCAAATCTTTATAATATTTTTTCTATTAAGAACAAGTTTTTTCTTGTCCTCAGAATCTTAAACACAGAATTACCATGTGACCCAGAAATTCCACTCCTAGTTATATATCTAGGAGAAAAATACGTTTATATAAAACTTGTATACAAATGTTCATTGCAGCACGATTTACCATACCCAAAAAGTAGAAAGAACCCAAATATCCATCAATGGATGAACAAAATGTGTGGTATACCCATAAAATGGAGTATCTGTACATGCCACATGGTAAATCTCGACAACATTGTGCTAAGTGAAATAAGACAGACACGAAAGTTCACACGTTACATAATTCCATTTATATGAAATGTCCGGAATAGGCAAATCCAGAGACAGAAAGTAGATTAGTGGTTACTAGGGGACGGGTAGGAACAGAGAGTAACTACTACTGAGTAAGGGGTTTCTTACTGGGGTGATGAAAACGTTGTAAGATTGAGTGTGGTGATGGCTGCACAATTCTGTCAATATGCTAAAAACTATTGAACTGTACACTTCATAAATGGGTGCATTGTATAGTGAGTTATATAGCTCAATAAAGCCGCCATAAAAACAACAAAGTTTGACCCTTCAGTTATTTGTCATTCATCCACCCCAAAATATTTTTTAAATTAAGCAATTCATATAAACAGTACAAAATTCAAGTTATAAAAGGATATCAAGTGAAAAAGCCTCCTTCACCTCACTCTCCTGTCCCCCCAGCCACCCAGTTCCCCTCCCCAGAGGTAAGAGGAAATGACAGGTCCACGCAGCAACCTTTCAGGAATGGTCTACACAGAAATACTGGGTGAGCATGTTGTACGTACAAGGCAGGGGAGCTTCTTTTAGGGCTATAATTTTAAAAGCATCTTAATATGTAGATCTCATATAAATTTTTTGTTTTTTAAAGTTTTATTGCCATTATTAATGAGATCATCTCTCCATTTTGTTAATATAAGAAAGGAATTAATCCTTGTAGATCAGTTTTGCTACAAGCTCTCTTACTGGACTCTTCTTACTTCTAACCATGTCTGGTTGATTCTCTTCAGTTTTCCAGATTTACAATTCTATCACCTGCAAATGCTGATAGGCTTGCCTGCTTCTTGGCAGGACTCAGTTTTTTAGACTGTTATTTAACTGCATTGGCTGGCACTTCCAGAGTGGGGCTTAATCTCTGCCAGGTTAATGAGATATTTTTACATTAGGTATAAATAGGGTTCCAGATTTAAGATACCTAGATTGTCCTACTTTTAGTAAGAGGTTACTTAAAAAAAAAACAAAACAGGAATGAATTTTATGAACTGCTTTTGTTTCCATGTATCAAAATCCCCCCTCCCAATTACAGATGAATCATGCACATTACGAATTTGAACTTCACTACTTTGTATACTTCTTTTAATATACTAATGAAGTTAAGATTGGTATTTTTCTATGGCTGTTTATCTACTTAAGTGTTTTTTTTTAATCTTTTAAACTCAATTCTGGTATTTTATGTATTCTTAAAATGGTCCATTTTTTACAGGTTTTCATATCGATTACTAGAATTGAATAGTTTTCTCGTAATTTTCTGAATGTTCTCTACATCTGATTACCTCTTCTTATAATTTTATACATATATATAAACTTTTTAAGTAAACTAGCTAATGACTTGTCTACTATATTAGTAATTCAGCGAGCCAACTTTTATTTCCTATTCATAAAATATGTCTTTCAAAAAATGAAAAGTTCCCATAATTTCACCTTTCACACAGAAATATCACTTTAATTTGCTGTTATTTCTCCAAATATCCTTTTTAATGCCTTTTAATATATGATGCCCCCTTTTAAGATTTTCCACATGAAAATAGAATTATACTCTACACTGCTTTGCAACTTCAAAAACGTTTAATAATAATTTGGAAAAAAAGTAATTTGGGCATGCCCTTAGCTTTTTCTTTTTGCTGGGTCATTTCCAATTTTGCACAGGTATTTCTGTAGGATAAATTTCTGAGCTGCACTGCTACTTTTGAGGCTGTGAACAGATGAAGCGTTAACACATATTGCCAAATCACCCTTCATTAATGTGCACTTCTTCCTTATTAACTTTCTTCCGCTTTTTGTTTTCTCATTTCTTAAGTAGTCAATTCATTTTTAACCTGTATCACAATTTTAATCCACATTACCTGCCTGAGGAAACAAAAGCAACACTCAGAACGTCCCCAAATAAATAAGGAAAATAACGGAAGGCCAGAAAGTATTTCCTTCCTCCTAGGATTGCCACCTCGTTTCTTTATATCCAGAAGACCATGCCTATTTTGGGTGTGTTGTAATTAATAATATACCAGAAGGCAGGCTATAAAAAAATGATAAAAAAAAATGAAAAGGCTTTATGTTCAAGATTTCATGCCTAATTTGTTCCCTTTCTGAAAAACTGGTCTTTGATGAATTGGCCCACTTCCTTGAGTAATCCAGGGAATAAGTTCAAAAGATTGGCTTAGCCAGGTCCCCATCCTTAGAGCAGACATAGAATTGTTTTATGCACAGTAGACTGCAGAACTGCAAACTGAATTTTGGAAGCAAGCAAAAGCTACACAGCACTGAGTGCTAATAAGTAGCAATTGACTAATAAGAAAATTCAGACCTAAGTTTGAAATCAAATGATAAACATTAGAGATAGTAAAAGAAAAGGTAAACCCATTTTTTGAATTTTTATTTGAGTTTATCTGAGCCAAAACTGAGGACATATGCTAGAGAGCAATATCTCAAATGCTCCCAAAGTAAACCCATTTTTATTGCTTATAACCATTAGTTAAATGTCATGCCATCTAATAATTGGTTTATCTGTGGAGATCAGATCAGAGTAAATGAAGAGTCCTGTGGATTTAGGAAGAAAAGCAAAGAACAAAGCTGTTTGCCTACCCTGTCACCGACTTCGTAAGCTGGTGGAGAGGCCATCTCTATGTCCGTGATGTTGATCTGAGGTGAGTCTTCAATAGGGGGTTTTGGTTCGAGATTCCTGGTGGTCTGTATCTGGCTCTCAATCAGTTTGATAATTGCATCTGCTCTTTCCTTTGGCATTGGCTTTCCATGCCAACTTTCTGCATCTTCGACACCTGCAATCAAAGAAATTAAAGACGTTTGACCATAAATATTTAATGAGCGCCTATCAGGTCATTCGAAAGACATCCTGATGGAAAAGATGTCAGCTGAGGACTCAGAGGGAGCCTGAAATGGAATTGCACTCCCAGAGAAAAGCCTGGACAAAGGCCCACTGGCTCATGTGCTGGTGAATAGAGGGAGATGAGGCGGAAGAGAAAGGCAGGGCAGACCATGTAGGATCCCATGGGTATAAGGAGTTTTATCCAAAGCAAAATGGGAAACCACTGAAGGGTTGGGGTGTGGGACGTGACTGATCAGTTCCCTGTTGTAAAAAGATCACCGCGGTAGCCCTGTGGGTACTGGCTTGTGGAGAGTGCAGTTAGAGATGGCAGGAGTCTGGGTGGGAGAGATGGAGAGCATTGAACAGATCTGAGATATACTTTCAAGGCAGAATCAGTTAGAACTGATAATGGACTCGGTACACGTATAGGAGGCATAAAAGGGAGAGGCAAGGATGATTTTCAGGTTTCTGCCAGGAGCAAATGGGTCAAGGGCTCATTTCCTGAACTGGGGAGTACCGGGGTAAAACTATTTTGGGGAGGAGTCACAAAAGTTTTATTCTAAAATGTCGACATTAATAACACAACAGGAATCACATCTCTTGTGTCAGCTTTGAAATCTGCAAGTTAAGACTTTCAAAACCCCCTCCTTCCCCAGGCCCTCAGTTCCCCAGCTACCTTTCCTGCAGGTACTGCTTTACTAGTTGCCTGCATGTTCTCCCTAATAATGTAGGCATAGGCAAGTGTGTGTGTGTATACACCCTTATTTCCTATCTGCTCCTACACGTAGCAGCACTTTCTTACTCTGCACTCCCGTGGAAATTATTTCCTGCCAGTCCTCTAACTGATGGACTATCCCCCTAGCCACCACTACCATGCAGGCAGAAAACCACTGCTCACTTGCTGGGGGTCTGAGCTTCCCCCCGACTGTAACCAGACATTCTATCTATCAAAGCCAAAGAGAGAAAGAGCCTCCAGCACATATTTCAGGCATGGTCACTGTGCACTGAGTCTGTCTGCCCAGCCAGCCTGAGCCTCCCTCTGCCTTGTCTTTTGTGCAAGGCAAATGTTTTTAATAACCCCAGGCGGGAAAAAAACCAAAACACTTGTTTACTTGGAGTGCCCCGGCCCTTGAAAGTCTTGGCAACTATAGCTGTGGGCTTGTTCTTCACTTGAGTGGCTTGCCAGAACACTTGACACAGTGCCTCTACATCACGGCCATCCACCACGTAAGTATTCCACCTGCCAACCAAGAAGGAGACCCAGTTATAAGACGAAGAGGAGATGGGGCAGAAATTGATGACATAAAATAGGACATAGTTACCCAAAGGCTTCACAGCGCTTCTGATAGACGTCTATGCAGTTCTCAAGGGGCAAGACGCCACTGTGGCCTACGCGGTTCACATCGAAGATGGCCACAAGGTTGTCCAGACTGTAGTGGGAAGCGAAGGCCAACGCTTCCCAGACAGAGCCTTCTGAAGACTCACCATCTCCCACGAGGCAGTACACCCGGTAGCTGGGGCAAGCCAAGACAAGGTTAGTACCCCTCATGGGGTTCTTTGGAGCCACTTGAGCAAATATGTTTCATGGAGAGAAACAAAGGAACAGACTGATGTGGCTGCTTGAGAGCATCAGGTTCCTAAGACCGTTTTCCTCACCCTGTCCAAACTCAACATTGAGGAAACACAACTTTTAAAGTGTGTTTAAAAAAAAGACCCCCCCCTCAAAAAAAAGGCTAAAGGAGCTCATCACCACCGAACCAGTATTACAAGAAATGTTAAAGGGACTTTTTGAAGAAGCAACAGCAGCAAAAATATGAATAAGAAAAAAGCAATAACTACAATAATTACTTTAAATATAAATGGATTACGTGCTCCAATTAAAAGACATAGGTGTCTGAATGGAGAAGAAAAAAATCTTAAAAAAAAACCCTATATGCTGTCTACAAGAGACTCACTTTAGATGAGACACACACAGACCAAAGGTAAATGGATGGAAAAAGATATTTCATGCAAATGAAAACAAACAAAAAAGCTGGGATAACAATACATATCAGACAAAATACTTTAAAACAAAGGCTATAAGAAACAAAGAAGGATCCAGCAATTTCACTTCTGGGTATTTATCCGAAAAAACCCAAAACCCTAATTTGAAAAAACATATGCATCCCTATTGTTTGCTGTAGCATTATTTACAATAGCCAAAATATGGAGGCAACCTGGGTGTCATCAATGACTAAATGAATAAAGAAGAGCTGGTACATATATACAATGGAAAATTACTCAGCCATAAAAAGGAATGAAGTCTTGCCATCTGCAACAACATGGATGGATCTAGAGAATATTGTTAAGAGAAATAAGTCAGACAAAGATAAGTATCATACGATTTCACTTATATGTGGAATCCAAAAAAACAAATGAATAAAACAGAAACAGACTCATAAAGAGAACAAACTGATGGTTGCCAGATGGGAGGGGGTTTGGGAGGTTGAATCAAAAAGGGGAAGAGATTAAGTACAAATTGGTACTTAGAAAACAGTCGCAGGGATGGAGAGTACAGCATAGGGAATATAGTCAATACTGTATTAACTATGTATGGTATCTAATGGGTACTGGACTTACCAGAGTGATCACTTAGTAAGTTACAGAGAAGTTTAATCACTATGTTATACATCTGAAACTAATACAATATTGTATGTCAATTGTGATTGAAAAATAATTTTAAAAAACCTTGGGTCTCATAAGATGGGCTCCACCTTTCACTAGTTTTCTCATCCCATCTGTAAAGGCTATGCCACTTCTCTGGGTTCAACAAACAAGAGGTGATAGGGAGAAAGCAGCTCCCTTAAACACCCAAACATTTACATCATATACAGTTTCTTGGTAAGCTCCATTTTAAGCACTGCCACCTACTTCTGATCTTACAAATTTACAATAATCATAACAATCAAAACATTCTACCTCAAGAGCATTATGTTCTGTTGTAAATAGTTAATTCCTCCGCAGCAGAAACATGACACACACCAATAAAACAATGCAGACCCCACAAAAATGCTGTAAGTGAAGTTTAAAAAAGTGATTAACTGCAGAATAGGGACTAATAGAGGCAATAACGAGCAGTAAAAAATGTTAACTGACTTACGGGAAATGGAGTGAGGCAGCTGCCTTAGTGGAGGAAGCACGAATTGCCTCCAGAGAGGCCACCTAGGCTCAAACTGGGGACTGAAGGGCTCTGGACTCAGGCACACCAGGGTAGTCACGGGAGTAGAACATGCACACTACCATGACGAACCCTGCCCTCGTCCTGTCACCTGCCCCCACCTTGCTCCCCTATCACCATCAGCTGGGCACATGCCTCTGCAAGAAAGGCACTGATCTACCTGTCTTCAGAAAGGTGGAACCACCCCAGAGAAAAAGACCTTTGATTAACATTTAGGGGTCCTTAATGCAAAGGCAAATGTGCCACCTGCTCATTCTGTAGTAAAGCTCAGTAAGAGATGGAAAACAGAAAGATGTCTCTCTCAGGAAAGACTAGAGTCTTGATGAACTGGTTTTCATACTGCAGGCAGCACTTTGAACCCAACCAGAGACACTTAGAACCCCACCAGAGATGCTAGAACAGTTTCCAGAAGTGCAATTTCTTTACTGTTTGAACGCTTGGTAACCTGAACTTTCAAAACAATCACTGTCTTCCCAAACTAATGAGCTATAAATAAAGCCAAAGTGCCTGGGGAGTAGGGTGGGAACAGTTAAGTGGTTTCTGGGGATGTGCCTTACCTGGCCCTGTCAAAGTACTTGCCAGTATACGCCATTCCACATGCAGCTCCGAGTCCTTGTCCAAGCCATCCGGTTGCCACATCAACAAATGACAGTCTCTGTAAGAGAAAGGACCAAATGAACCTAGGTGCATCTGTAGAACATGGGTATCAGGAAGTTGAGTGTCAGGCCAACTTCTGGCACCAAGCATAGGCAGCTCCTCAGAGTGGCCCCTCCTCCCATCCTGTGGAGTGACTTCCTCTTCATTACACTCAGATCAACATCACAGTCAGGGGAGCCATAGGTAATAAATGCAATGTTGCAAGGGTGACTGGAGCTTTGGGAACGTAGAGATTTTTTCCTCCACGTGGCAGCCTAAACAGAGCACAAGAGCAAAGCAAAAAACCTAAGCATGCGCCTTGCCATCCATCAACACACAAACCAAATGTTCATCTTTTTGGAGAATACAGGATCTTAAGATACACTGAACTTATTCATCACTTCTACTGCCACCATCTTGGTCTGGCCACAAACATGTCTCCCTTCCATCACTGCAGTGGCCTCCCTGCTCCTCCATAGCCATTCTCAGCACAGCTACCAGGGCAGCCTGTTAAAACCTAAGTCCACTCATAGCTCTCTGCCTAGAACTGTCCAAGGTCTCATCATCTTGTGCCAAGTAGAGCCCAAGTTCTCACACCGACCTGTCCACGCTGGCCTCCATCACCTTTTATCCTCCCACCCCCCACCACTCTGGGTGCACTGGCCTCCTTGCTGCCCCTTGAATGCACTGGGTACAGACCTACCTCAGGGCCTTAGCACTTGCGGCTCTTTCCCAAGTACTCAGTGCTTGTGCCTAAATAGGTACACAACTCATTTCCTCACCCCTTCCAAATCTCTGCTTGAATGTCAGCATCAAGGCCTTCCTGGACCATCTCTTTCAATTACTACCCCCTACCCTTCTACTTCTCTTGGATCCAGGATACTCAGCCTCATCTGAAATGCTAGCTATCTATTAACAGGTTTCTTGTCTGTCTCCTTCTCCATTCAAGCAGAGATTGGTGTGTGCTGTCACTACCACAGATGAGTACTTGTCAGTCTCAGGTTCCTCTCCTTTCCTTCTCCACCTAATTCCTCTGCTCCTCCCAGGGCTCTTGACCTTCCCGTTCTCCACAGCTTTGGGCCCCCAGACTCCCCCTCCATTTTGCATCTCCCCCACATACCTATCCCACTCAAGTCTCTAATGACACCTTTAGCTCCATCCTCCTCCCTATGGCTCCTACCTTACTCCTGGAACAAATTCTGGCTCCCAGTTGCCTTGCATGCCCTTGGACTGTCTGGGCACTCAGACCAACTTTGCTTCTCCCTGGCTTTAAAGTGAGGCAAGTGAAATCACCTCCTCAAAGCTTCACTCAGGCATCAGGAGGCTGTAGAATTGAGAAGACTGGTGGGGGCACAAGCATGATGCTGGCATGGCGGAAGTGTTCCTACATGGGTTCCTTTCTCTTCTCCAAGAACCCTTATGCTATGGAGGGAGACACTCACAATTGAAAGTGGCCAAAAGCTAGAATAAAGATGTGTATGACGTGCTACATGCACCTAGAAAAGAAAGATTTCTTTTTCACGTTGTCATCTTTGTTCCAGCACAAAGAGCACTTCAAAAACAAGCTTACAGAAAAGTCTTCTGGTTACTTTGCAGGCCACCTTGGCTGGAGAAAACAAATGTACTGATAAACACAAATGTCTGGGGGTGGTGTGGGGGCATTGCAAACCCCCCTCCCCAGCCTTCAGCATCGTGAGGGCTCTAAGGGAAACCAAGCACCTTACAATGACACTGCCAGACTTCAAAAGTTAGCCCTCTAATGAAGTTGTCTGCGTTAGACACTCGTGTCCTGGGAACACTGATCATGTGAACCCTGGGCTCCTCTACCTGTAGTGGGTCCGTTTACACCATTCCCAGCCAGAGCCAAAGTGGACCACATTCTTGTGTTTTCTCTTTTCTTCCAATTTTAACTGCTGCTTAAATCTGATGAACACAAATTCTGGCAGCTGAAACAGTGCCCAGCCTGCTACTGCACACCAGAAAGCATCTTTATTCCTCTAAGGCCAATTATTCCAAACATCTGATGGGCTAGCAGTGGAAATGGAGTAGTCTAAGCACCTTTCCTTTTTCTAAAGTGGAGACCTGAACACTCATACTGTCTCTGTACACCCCTATTTGTTTGATGTTTATTTTCAAGGAAGTTCTAGTTTGTAGAGAAGCTGGAAGAAGAGTACAATGGAGTCCCATGTGCTCTTCACCTAGATTCGCCAACTGTTACTAATGAACCACTTTTGCTTCATCTCTTTCTACACATTTTACTTATCTTCCACCAAACCTTGTTCGAGATTATGTTTCAGATACCAAGATGAGTCATAACTACAACCCCAGATACTTTGGCCTGATCCCTATTCTGACTTTGTCTTTAAACTACTTCCTGCTGCCCACATCTGAGGGTTGTTTTTACCTGGTGCTCTATAAACTGAGTTTTGAATGATTTGATAAAGACGCAGCAAACTTTCGGATAACATTAAAAGAACTCCAGCCTTCTACATTGACCTTGCTTTTAACACCCCTTTTCTTTCCTGTCCCCCAATGTCATGAGGTACCTGGCACTATATCTAGTCTAATGAGAAAGTCCCCCATTGGTGTTAAGTCATAGCTGCAGAAATAGAAGAGAAAGATGACGGACAGGGGTGGAATGTCCCTCCAAATTCAATCAATTTTCTTTGAGCTTAGGAAGTTGGATCTGCTGATGTTGCCCACCTCTGTCCAGGTGGCAGAGGATGGGGACATCATGACTCTGCCTGGGGGGCTTTAGTGCTAGCTGATGTGAGGAGGGGCACCATCAAAGGAAAGGAAGGGCAGCCAGTTGCCACAAGTCATCCTTCCCACCACGCAGTCCTCACTAGAACGCCCTTTAGACCTTTATAGGGTGTGATGGTCTGAATGTTTGTGCCCTCCCTCCCAAATCCATGTTGAAAATTTAATGCCCAAGGAGATACTATAAGGAGATGAGGCCTTTGGGTGGTGCTTAGATCATGAGAACAGAACCTTCAAGTATGGGATTCGTGTCCTTATAAAAGAAATCCTAGAGAGAACACTTCTGCTATGTGAGAATACAATGAGAAGTCTGTGGCCAGGTAGAAGGCCCTCACTAGAACATGACCATGCTGGTGCCTTGATTTTGGACTTCATCTCCAAGGCTGTGAAAAATAAATTTCTATTGTTTATAAACCATCCAGTCCACGGTATTTTGTTACAGCAGCATGAATGAACTAAGATGTGAGACAAAGAAAGAACCAAAAGGATAAACAGAGCCCATTTCAGGCCTTGTTGCCACATGGTGGCTTTAAAAACAAGTTTAAGAAGTAAGCTTCTGAGCAGGCTCTGGGCTCCCATGCCAGCTTACCTTGGAGAGGATGAATCGATCATTGTCTGGGTTCTCTGGCTCTGCTTGTTTATATCTCATGACGTAGAAGAACAGCACAGACATGATCTCAGCACCACTGCTGCATGATGTGGGGTGGCTGAAAAACAGACATGGCATAGGTCATTCTCATAAGTAAGGGACACGGTGCATGAGAAGGCTTTTTTCAGCGCATGGTCTCCTCAGACTAGAAGCACCAGTCATTACTTCCAGCCCTGGAAGAATCCAGACAAAGGAAAGGGATGCAGGGCCACTGCCTCCCAAGCTCGCAGCTTTCAAAGATACTTTAAGGCCCAGTAACCTCATAGCCTCTCTTCCTGTGGAAAGCGAGACCTCCAAGGCCAGTCTCCTTCTATCAATGGAGCACCTAGGTACTTGGGGCAAGTTTACCTGATGACCCCGTAAACACTTAAACATTTTTCCACGCTTGAATGCATTTGTGATATCGTTAATCATAAAGACCATGAAATAGAAACAAACCCATGCAAATATGGTCAACTAATATTTGACAAGGGAACCAAGGATACTCAATGGAGAAATAGTCCTTTTAATAAACGGTGCTGAGAAAATTGAATATTCATGTGTAAATAAATGAAACTAAACCCTTATCTTACAATACTTGCAGAAATTAACTTGAAATGAATTAAGAATTAAAGGTAAGTCTGGAAACCATTAAATTCCTAGGAGAAAACAGAAAAAAGCTCCTTGGCATAGATCTCTGTAATGATTTTTTTGGATATGTCACCTATAGCTCAAGTAACAAAATAAAAATAAACAAATGGGACTACACCAAACTAAAACTTCTGCACAGCAAAGGAAATCATCAACAAAATGAAAAAGACAATCTACCATATGGGAAAAATATTTGCAAACCATATCTCTAAGGGATTAATATCCAAAAAAAAAATATACTCATACAACAGCAAAAAAAAAAAAAAACAATTAAAAATGGTCAAAGGACCTGAATAGACATTTTCCCAAAGAAGATATTCAAATGGCCAACAAGTAAATGAAAAGGTGCTCAATATCACTAATCATCAGGGAAATTCAAATTGAAACAACAGGAAGATATCACCTCATACCTGTTAGAATGGCTATCATGAAAAAGATAAGTGTTGGTGAGAACGTGGAGAAAAAAGAACCCTTGTTCACTGTTGGTGGGGATGTACATTAGTGCAGCCACTATGGAAAACAGTATGGAAGACCCTCAAAAAATTAAAAATAGAATTACCATATGATCCATCAATTCCACTTCTAGGAATAGATCCAAAAGAAATGAAAACACTACGTCGAAGAGATATCTGCACGCCCCCCATGTTCACAGCAGCATTATTTACAATAGCCAAGACATGGAAACAACCTAAGTGTCCATGGAATTTATAAAGAAGATGTAGTACATGTATACAATGAACTATCATTCAACCATAAAAAAGAAAATTATGACATTTGCAATAACATGGATGAACCTTGAGAGCATTAAGTGAAATAAATCAGACCAAAAAAAAAAACCCCCCGAATATCATATGATTTCACTTATATGTAGAATCTAAAACGAAACAAACAAAAAAAAGACATCATCAGACTCATGGTACCAGACGCCGGGGTTAGGGGAAGGGGAACTGGAGGTAGGTGATCAAAAGGTAGGAACTCCCAGGTAGAAGATAAACAGGTACCAGGGATGTAATGCACAAGATGACTACAGTTAACGCCACTGTGTGGTACATTTGAAAGTGGTTAAGAATTGTTAAGATCCTAAGAATTCTCATCAGAAGGAGAAAACAATTAAAAATTTTTTTTTATCTGTATTAAATGGATAACTAAACTTATCATGGTACTCGTTTCATAATATATGTCTGTTAAATCATTACACCCTATACCTTAAACTTATACAGTGCTGTCAGTTGTATCTCAATACACCTAGGGGAAAAGTTTTTAAAAAAGAAACACCATGAAGATCCCATTCTACTACCTAAAATGAATTTTATTAAGAGGGGACAGAAACCAATTCTCTGGAGCCCTGCCCCAACTGTTGGAAGAGTAAGAATTCAGCCTAGCTTGTGTGTATTAACAATCTCTTTTAAAGTTTCAGAATATAGAAAATGGAGACTTAAACCTCCTGCCTTGCAAGGATGCTTTGAATTTAAAAATTGTTAGACCTATAGAAAATGCAAACCATTAATTCTGAAGGTGAAAGGAGCAAAATGAAAGTGTAAAAATCATCCGAAAAAAGACAGGTCTTAAACAACCAATGGGCCAAAGAAAAAATCACAAATTAGAAAACAACATACCAAAATTTGTGAGATGCAGCAAAAGCAGTGCTAGGAGAAATTTATAGCTGCGAACGTATTAAAAAAGAAACACCTCAAATCAAAAACCCAACTTTACAATTTCTGAATTAGAAAAAGAACTAAACTCAAAGCTACCAGAAAAAAAAGGTTAAGAGCATAATTAAAATAACTAGGAAAACAAAAAATCGACAAAAGTTGGTTCTTTGAAAAAATTAACAAAACTTTAGCTAGATTGGTAAATAAAAACAGGGAAATTACTAAACCAGATTTGAAATTACTAATTGTTTCAGAAATAAAAATAAGGACATTACTACCGATTCCACAAAAATAAAGACTACAAAAAGTACTGTGAACAACTTTACGTCAATAAATGGGCTAGCCTAGAAATTTCTAGGAACAGTAAACTTAAGACCGAATCACAAAGAAATAAAAAATCAGAATAAACCCATTACGAATAAGGAAATTGAGTCAATATTCAAAAACCTGCCTGACAAAAACTCTGGACCTGATGGCCTTATTGGTGAATCCCATCAAATTTCTAAACAATGAACGTCACTCCTCAAACTCTTCCGAAGAAACTGAAGAACATTTCAAATCCTTCTGAAGCCACCATTGTCCTTACACACTAAAACCAGACAAACACCTAACGAGAAAACCGCTAACATTTCTTAGGAATACGGACGCGAAAATCTTTAACAAAATGCAGGAAGACCCAACGGCCCCCTTTTAGGCTTTAAATTCTTTAAATTTCCATGTGCTGGCGTTTCGGGACCCGGACGTCGAGGGCAAAGCGCAGAGTCCTCCCCTCCCAACTCAGGATTGCCTCGCCCGCCGC
>NW_006438082.1:742673-764189 GCF_000325575.1 Pteropus alecto | reverse complement strand
CCCTCGCCCGACCGGCCCGTCGGCCCACCCGCGTCGCTTCCGGGGGGCTACCAGCTTCAACCACAAGAGGGCATCTTAGTGTGGGTGCCTGAGCACGAGGCTGGCCTCTAAGTCAGCCAACGGCAGCCATGTCTGGCTAGTATCTAGGGGTGGTAGCCGAGACCCAGTAGCCCTAAATCGGCCCACTACAACCAAGCCCACCCAGGCCGGACGCCTCCCTCTGCTCACGCCGCCATCGCTGTTGGGGCTACCGCTCGGCGCCATGAGGGCTTCGACGAAGGGGCCTTACCCGAAGCTCGAGGCGCACGTGGCCCTGATGGAGTGGATGCGCAGACGATTGGCCATGTCCCGCAGCACCTGGACAGTTTTCGCGTCAGGCTTGCCTTCTTCGGCCATGGTAGAGCCCGCGTCAGCATCAGCCATGGGTGTGAACTCTTCGGCGTCTGAAGAGCAAATGGCGGGGAGTGCGTTCTGTAGTCCGTCAAGTACTCTCCACGCGCGGATCCCTCCGCGTGCCGTTCGCCGCCGTGCACCGTTCTCTCCGCTGCGTGGCTCCTTCCGCTGCGTGGCTCCTTCCGCTGCGGCTCCCTCAACTGCGGCTTCATCCGCGCGCGCGCACCCGCGCGCGACTCCGTCCTGTGTCTCCCTCCGCGTGCCCATTTCAATGAATTTTGAACATTTCTTATTTGTATATTGGACATTATTCGGAAAAATTTCTTTATAACTTCCTCGTGCTATTAATTCAAAGAGGACTGCCTCCGTAAGTGGGTCCAGGGTCTACTTTTGGGGTGATCAAAAAGTTATGAAAGACGGTGTGGTTGCACAACGTGATGAAAGAAGTAAAGGGGCAGCCGACTCACACACTTTAAAATAGTTACAATGGCGACGTTTGTTTTGCGTGTTTCATCAGTCTTAAAAAAGCCACACTGGAATTTTACAGTTTGTGGGTCCTCGTATCCCATAGCAGCCCAGCCTCCAAGTCGGCTCCTCAGCGGATGAGAAGGCTGAGGGTTCCGAGACAGTATGGTGTCTCTGTGCTGACCTCCTCTTCCTAGAACCTTCTCTGCGGCAAGACCCCTGGGACTGTTTAGGTGGCAGTAGCCCAACGCTAGCCTGCAGCTTTCCCAGGGAGCCTAAGTGAGGGGACTCCCTGACTTTCTGGGTGAAAGTCCCCATCTTCAAGGCCACTCTGACTTCGAGATGGTCTACCAAGAATCGGCAGGGCTCCCAGTGGCACTATCTCCACGACACTATACCCTAACTTCAACCCCTGGCGAACATCGTCAAAACTGCTGAGCTCCTGAGAGCCCCAAGTGTCCCTGAATGCGGTTAGGTGTCCACGTTCTTGTCTGGTTAATGGGTTCGTGCATTGAAATTTTCATCGATACTACTGATGTCTCAAGAATAACCCCGCCCCTATGTGTGTTCCTACTCGCTGTGTACATGAGTACTCATTTCCCCACATCCTCACCTACGCTGGATATTGTTAGCCTTTTTAATGCGCGGCATCCTGGTGGATGAGAAAATCGTATTTAATCATTGCTTTGATTTACGTTTCCCCAAGTTCCTTGCACATTTATCATACATTTATTACCATTCGTAGTTCGTCCTTTCTGAATTGGCTATTGCTATCCCTCACTGTTTTTGTATTGGATTATTTCTTTTTAGCTTCTCAATTTGTAGGACTTATCTGTATATTATGTTAGACTTTTACCTATTAGAGATATTGCAATTTTTTTCTCAATCTGCTGCTTTTAAAAAAAAAGTTAACAGATCCTTAATTTTTAAGAAGAAGCAGGTGTTTGAACCAAAACCTAAGTGTTGCTTCTTTTTAAGCTTCATGCTTTTTTTCTCCTTAAGAATGTATTAAACACTTTTTTGTTTTATGGCATTTTGGTTTAAATCTTGTTTAGAAAGGTCTTCTGTGCACAAAGCTTATTTTTAAAATCCTATTATATCATTTTAATACTTTTACAGTTTCATTTTTATGTTTAGTTCTTTATTCGGTCTTGACTTTATTGTCGTGTATATGGAAACACTCTACCTTAATTTTATTCAAATAACCAGTTGTCTCGAGACCACATTTATTAATATTTTTCAAAAATTTCTTAACTTTTTTGTGCATTTTTTTCTTCCAAACAAATTTCGAAATAGCTATTTTAAGATTCATAAGACATTCCTGTCAGATTTTTTTTTAATGCCTCCAGCTCCTGGTCTTCCTGGGTGGTCTCCCATCCAAGTACTAACCAGGCCCGACCCTGCTTAGTTTCCAAGATCAGACGGGATTGGGCACATTCAGGGAGGTATAGCCATAGACCCCCATTAGATTTTTAATTGGGGTTTCATTGAATTTTTAGGTCGATATGTAGAAAGCCGACATATACATAATATTGAGTCTTCTCAAGAACATGGCAGATGGCCATTGCTAATCACATCTTAGTGACATTCTATTTTATATTTTCTATTTATCATGGTGCCTTGTTTCTTTTCCTTCTTTCTTTCCTGTTTTGGGATTAATCAAGTTCCATTTTTTTGTATCCTCTTCGTTATTTGGATGTTATGTATCTGGCCTTTTCCTTTAATTTTTCCACCAACATTCTTCTCTCAATTTTGAGTGTTCTGGGATATCTGCAAAATTCCCCAACACGACAAGTCATTAACAAACTTTAATTTTCCCTATTTCCTTTTTAAACCATTATTTAGTTCCTTCACTTATCAATGGCGTATATAAACATACTTTAAAGCAGGGATCAGCATACTTTTTCTGTAAAGGGCCAGATAGTAAATATCTGAGGCCACATGTTCTCTGTTGCAGCTACTCTGCTTGGCCGTTGTGATGGTTCAAGTGCAACCAGGGACAATATGTAAATGAATGAGAGTGGCTATGTGCCAATCACATTTTGTTTATGGACCCTGAAATTTGAATCTCATGTAATTTTCACATGTCGCAAAATCTTTTTCTGATTTGTTCCATCACTTAAAAGTGTAAAAACCACGCTTAGCTCACACCTGTATAAAACCAGGCCACAGTTTGCCAGCCACTGGTCCAAAGAGTTAAATGGTTCTACAAGTTTCGTGACAAAAAAAATAGCAATCCCTGGCTTCCACCCACCCACCCAATCATCCACTCTCCAGAACTGACCACTCTCCACCCTTTTAGCTATTTCTTATGGCATTTACCTCCGGTTCTCTAAATAAATTGTTTATAGTGCAATTTTTTTGTTTTTCTTTTTTTTTAATATATATATCTTAGGAATTATCAAATGACTTCTCACTATAAAGGACGGTGATATAGCTCTTTTACCCTTGCCCCCCCTCCCCAGTCCTTCCAGTACGGTATACAATGATTTGGGTTAGATCACTCCTTGGTGGTCACATTATCAAGTCCATGGGAACACTGGTCACAACTGAGTAATTACTCTGATGACGTTTCCTTTCTCTTTCAACGCTTTGTTTTCTTTAGAGTTAACATTATCTCCCCCAATCCCTGTGTTGCTTGTTCTCTGATATGTATTCATAGGTCAGTACTCCCACCAACTATCTACATCTCCTCTGCAGCTGCTCAGAGATGCCTGGCATTTCATTCCATCAGAGCTCTCTCTCCTGGAGCATTTTGACTTGCCCTCCTGGCCCTCTGACCAGCTGCCAGGCTGGGCTCCACTGCCATCATCCTGGAGGTTGCATTTGCCTCTCTTTTGGCTTGGGGCCCTTGCTTCATACATCTCATCTCTACCCCTTAGGTTCCTCTCTGGCTTTGTTGGCATACCTTCTCTAGTAGTTTCCAGAGAAAGAATGCAGAAGAGGTAAACTATTTGAGAACTTTCATGTCAGAAACTGTCTTTATTCTAACCTTACAATTGACAGTTTGGGTGCACAATTCTAGGTTGAAAAATCATCTCCCCACCCGCCCAAATTTGGAAGGCATTAGTTCGTTGTGTTCTAGGTCCCATTGCTTTGCCGAAAAGTTTGAAGACATTCTGACTCCTGATTGTTTGAATGTGACCTATTTTTTTCTCTCTCTGACAGTTATTCTCTTGGCACATTGAAAATCGTTATTCAGCTCTCTTCTGGATTTCATTGATGCCATTGAGAAGTCAGCTCTCAGTCTAAAAGTCATGATTTTAAAGATAATCAGATTTTAAAATCTGGCCGTTTTTAAGATCTCGTGTCTAGGTATAGATCTATTTCTGTTCTTCCTGTTTGGATTTAGTAGGCTTCTTGAATTATGGATTTGTGTCTTTCATCAGTTCTGGAAAGTTCTTAGTGATTATCTCTTTAAATCTTGCCCCTGCCACATTCTGTCTTCTCTCTGGGCTAGCAATTAGATTTTTTTTCTTAGGCTTTTTAACTCTATCTTCCATGTCGTCTATTTTTCATTGTTTTTCAAATTTTCTCTCTTTGTGCCTCCGTGCCATATTCTAGATGCTTTCTTTACAATTTACTAATTCTTTCTCCAGCCATTTCTAACCTGCTAATAAATTCATCTATTGAACATTTTAAAACTTTTAATTGTGGAATCCAGCATACATACATAAAGGTATAGAAGACATCAACATACAGTTTAGGAAGTGATGATAAGGTGAACACACATTTAACTACTACTCAAGTCAAGTGCCCTGGCCTCCATGTGTCTCTCTCAATCCCCGTCCCCTTCTCCCACCCTAGTGGGAACCGTTATCCTGACATTTATGCCACCAATGCACATGCTTTTCTTTACGGCTTTACTGCCTGTGTATGCATCCCTAAACAACATCATTTTGTTTTGCCTGCTTTTGAACTTTATACGAATGGAACCCTGTATAGTATGGATTCTTCTGCGTTTGGCTTCTTTTGTTCAACATTATGCTCATTCATTCATGTTTCAAGGCTGTGGTTCATTTTCAATGCTGCACAGTTCGCTTACACATTCTACTATCGATGGGCAGGTGCATTGTTTCTAGCCATTGGTTATTGGGAACATCAGTGTGTCTGTCTCCCAAGGACACACCCAGGAGTGCAATTGCTGGGCCATTCGGTATGCATGATTTCAGCTTTACAATCTTACCGGATGCTTTTCCAAAGTGCTTGTACCCATTGCGCTCCTACAAGGAGTGACTGAGAGTTCCTGTTGCTCTGTATCTTGGCTGACATTTATTGTCAGTAGTCTAAGTTTTGCCAATCTGCTGGGTGCATAGTGGTATCACACTGTGTTTTTATTTTAATTCAGATATAATTTGCATATAATAAAATACACAGAACCAAGCCATCTATTGCAATATCATCTCTCCTGACTTGCCACTGAGAGAACATTTCCAGATCAAAACTGGTCACGCAGGCACTTTTAGTTAAAAAGTATTAAAAAAAAAAACCCCACAGGATCTACCTGTTCTGACCCCGTTGACCCTCCTAGCTCATCACTGTCCACCCTGCCCTGGTCCACTATGTTCCAGCTATGCTGCTATGATCATCTTTATTTTAGACATCAGAAAACTGACCCTCTGATCAGTTTATTAACTTGCCCAAGGTCCCAGAGAGATAGAGTCAGGATTTGGACTCGGCTCTGTCTGGAAGGCAGTGTTCTTTCTGTTATCTTTTGCCATGTGAGAGACTCGTTTGGGTCACAATGGAATTTTCCACCTTGGAATATCAGCTCTGTGAGAGCAAGGAATGTATCTGGCTTCTGTACCGCATGGTAGGCACTCAGGAAATATGTGCTGAAGGAATGACCGGATGAAAGAGCAAGCCTGTTAGGATGCAAAGCTGTCCATCTACCTCCTCCATCTGCCCGGCAGTAGCAATACAGCAAGGTGTATGGCTTAATGTGACTTAGCTTATTTCATGCTTTGCGAGAACAGTTCTTTACAAAATGAGACGTGCACTTGCTAATTCTTGGAAGAGAAGAAGCCCAAGAACAGAAGGGGTAGGTGTAGAGAGGGGATTCTAGCCACCTGGGGGTCATAATGAGGTACACCCATAGAGCAAAAAGTCGGGTGCTGAAAAGGAGGGGAGAAGGGCCCAGAAGATGAAGTCGACTTTTCCGGTCTGTGTTGGGCTCATCTCAAATATATAAATCTTGCCTCTGTAAGTATCTGTGTATATGTCTGAGTATTTTTATAGAGTGAAGCAATAACGTGTTCAATTCTCCTATTCGCAGCTCACAGAAGTTCCCGTTTTGTGATTTGTTTCCTGATGCAGGCGAAATACACTAAGAGCCCAAGTGCAACCCTCCCCTCTAACATTCCCTCGTGCAGGTCCCTGTCACCCAGCAAGGATGGCGCCAGCGGTCATTCCAGCCTCTTAGATAGGGACGTGGCCCGGAACTTACAGGATAGCATCAGGCACCGCATGCTCTACCTCTCAGAACAGCTGAGAGTGGAGAAGATCAATCGGGACAAGAACACCGTGGGCTACATAGAGCTGGTGTCCAAAGCCGACCGGCGCCAGGCCCCCCACATCCGGCAGGTCTTCGAGAAGGTGAACCAGCGGGCCTCTGCCACCATTGCCCGAATCGAGCGAAGGCTCCGCCAGTGTCACCAGCAGCTGCAGGAACTGAAGGAGGGCTGCCGGCCCAAGGGCTTAGCGCTGAAGACAGAAAGCAGCCAGGACAACTCCCAGCAGCCCAGAAAGAAGGCCCCATCTTCAGGGCCCCCCAAGCCCGGGAGGAAAGACTGCCTGTCCACCAACCTGTCCAACATCGTCGGACGTTTCCCTCTCAAGAGTCGCATTGCAGCCTTGCAGCGGGGGAAGTCCTCGGAGACGAAGTGTGCGGCCCGCCAGCGATCCCTGTTGTTACAGGTGAAGGAAGAGCTCAAAGAAGTCGAGAAGTTCAACTTCGGCCTCCAGATGTCCTATCAGAATCTCAGGGAGAGGTACTTGACAGACCTGCGGGTGTCGCTGGAGTCCCTTCAGGAGGAGAAACGCAGGTGAGGACCGTGAGAGGAGGGTCAAGGGGAGCCGGGGAGGGGGGAAGGAGCAGCTCAGTGTGTCCCCGGCGCCTGCGCCCGCAGTGGAGAGGGCTACTCCCCTGCCCGCCGCTGCATCCCACCCCGGTCTTCTGCTGGCAAACGGGGCTCCGGCTCCAGCTCCAGGTCCCGCCAGGTGATCCGGCGGCTGCGGCTCTGACTGGGGTGGCGGGAGACAGCCGAGGTGGCAGTGAGCCTAGCAGACGCCCATCATCAGTTACCGACCGAGGCGTCCTGCCATCCGGGCTGCTGGAGTGGCGTGTAAGGTACGACTGGAATTGCTTCGTCAGCCCTGTTCCCTTCACCTGTGCTCCTGGCTGAGCTGGGGCGCAAGGTCCCGTTTGGGACATTGATTCTGAAATTGACTGCCTCCGGGGAATGCTTTCTCTCCGCTGTGTGGTGGCTCAATTTTATTTTCGTCTAAGACAAGACTGGCTCACCCCCCAAAAAGGCAAACTCGGTCTCTCAAGGGACCCCCTCCATTCTGATTTGGTTACTTCTCAGGGGCCCTGATCCCTGCCGTCTTTCGAATTCATTCATTCTAATCCTTTCTCTCTCCTAGATTGAAAAAAGGAGCTTTATTTTGTCCATTTCTATATTCCTCGTGCCTAAAACTGGGCCTGCCATTTAGTGGGTACTCAATAAATATTTGTTAAATAAGTGGGGGAAAAAAAAGGGAGGACAGGATTCTCTTAGGTGAATTGAGATTCTCAGCATTTTCATGAAAGAACTCTGCAGTCCCTTTAGTACCTGCGTGTGGCGGGGAAGACGCGCGTGGGGAACAATCCGCTTCTGTTTCCTCTGGGAAATCTTCTCCGATTTTACCCTGCTTGACAAATCCATAAAGGGCAGTTACAGAGTGTTATGGGGCAACTTATTGTCAAGTAAGATAACCAATCGGAATTTCTTTTGGAGGTAATTTTCATAGGACGTGGCAACCCAATCTAAAATCTTGGTACTCTTAAAGACCCCTTTGTCGAAATAACATTTCCGAGGCTGGATGTATGTAAAGCAAGACCCGTGGCGGTTGTGCACATCCCCATAGGTTTCTATGCTGCCCAGGCCAAAGGGACGTTGTGCTTACGTGAGCTCTTGACATTGTGAGTACACTAAACGCCACTGAGTTACGCACTTTAGGACAGATAATTTTATGTTTCGTGAATTTCATCTCACCTAAAAAATTCAAAAGGAAGCTCTCTCAAAAGCAAACAGATTTGCCTACTTTCATTCTAATATAATAGAAGCAAAGAAGCAGGTCTATAGGACTCAGATTTACCCAGAGAAGTAGAGAATGGGCTGAAGATGACTTTATGGAATAATAGTGACAACAGGGAGCACTTAGCATTGTTCACCTGTAGTGTTCAGAAGCCCACTTTACAGCTGGGGAGATAGAATCTCGGAGAGGCATGAGTGGCCGCACGGCTAGGAAGTACAGACCTGAGAGCATGTCGACACCTCCTGGCCTGGCCGTGTGGCTTCCTAAGCTAGGTGAGGGGGACACAGGAATTTGTTGCATTAAAAAAAGATATATACATATACGTATATGTATGTATCTCATTCAAATCTTTTAAAAAAATCCTTTATGTGAGCTAGATGCAGACATAGAAAAAGGCATGTGATGTATATGTTCAGCTCAATGAAGTGTCAAACAGTCTCCACACCTGTGTGGTCACTACCCATGCCCCTGTGATGGTCATGTCCTCTCTGCTGTCACGAATTGAGCTTTCAAACTGAAAAGTCCTATGACACTTCTCACACGTAAATCTATCTGCCTTCAATGGGGGCTTCCTTTTTAATTTTTTAATTGAGATGGAATTCACAAAATGTAAAATTATCTGTCTTAAAGCACATAATTCAGTGGCATTTAGTGCATTCACAATGTTGCGAAACCATCACCTCTTAGTTCCAGAATATGTTCATCACTCCAGAAGGAGACCCTGTCACACCCCATTCCCCCTCCCCCAGCCCCGTGACAACCACCAATCTGCCCTCTGTTTCTATGGATTTGTCTATCCCGACATTTCATGCAAATGGAATCGTACAATATGTGGTCCTTCGTGTCTCACTTCTTTCACCCGGTGTAATTATTTTGAGATGCATCCAAGCCATGTGTAGGAGCAGTTCACTCCTTACTCAGCAGTATCCCATTGTATGGATGCACCACAGTTTGTTTATTCATTCGTCTACTGCCATTTGGGGCTGTGACGAATAAAACTACTATGAACATTCTGGTACAAGTCTTTTTGTGAACATATGCTTTCATATGTGGACCATAATAGCGTGGATATATGTTGAACATTTTAAGAAAGTGCCAAACTGTTTTTCCAACATGATTATGCCGTTTTACATTCCCGTGATGAGTGTATGAGCTTTTCAATTGTCCCACAGTCTCATCAACACTTGGTATGGTCAGTCTTTGAAATTTCAGCCTCTTAAGTTCAGCCACAACTCGGTGGGCCCTAAACTCCAAATTATGTCACCCTAGCCCAGGTTTTCTCAACCTCAGTACTATTGACATTTTGGACCAGATGATTCTGTGTCGTGGGCACTGTCCTGTGCATTGTAGGATATTGAGCAGCGTCCCTGGTCTCTACCCACTAGATGCCAGAAGCACCCTGAAGGAGTTTCCTCCAGCTGTCATAACAAATTACCCCAAACTTGGTGGCTTCGAACAGCAGAAATTGATTCTCTTGCAGTTCTGGAGGCCAGAAGTCAGAAATCAGCTTTATTTGACTTAAGTCAGGATGTCAGCAGGGCCGCTCTCCTGCTGGAGGCTCTAGGACAGAATCCATTCCTGGACTCTTCCAGCTTCTGGTGGCCGCCGAGCTCCTTTGCTTGTGGTCACATCACTGCGATCTTCAAGGCCAGCCAGCATCTTCACATTTCACTGCGCTCTGTGTGTAAAAGCTCCCTGTCTCTCTCCTATTAAGATGTGTGTGATTGCAGTTTGGCCCACATACGCCCAGGAGGCTCTTCACTGTGCCTGCCGCCCTTCCTGCCCTACCCCTGCAGCCCGATTTCCCCCACATCTGTTTCTTCATCTCAGGCTTCTCCAAGATGCAGGCCATTCGGTTCTAGATCTGTTGACTGAGGACTGCCAAAAGCCAGTCCTCAGAGTCAAGAATATACTCTTTTGTAACAATATCGTTTATGACAATTCGTATTGGAGAGGGAGGACTTAACGGCTTTGGAAGATTTAGGGGGCATTTTGCTTGACCAGTCATCATTTTGTCTTTGTAAGAGCATTTTCCAGAGTGATCCATTTGTCTCTGCGACTGTAGGAGGTAGACAGAGAGGGGTCCTTGACCGAAAGAGGGACAAGGAGGAGAGTCAGCTGTGTCACAGCTGGGACACTGCTGCCAGAGGGTGAGGAGTCTGGGGGCAAGAGAAGAGGAGGCTGAGATAATATCCTAATGAATGGACATCATCTTATTCAATAATCTACGCAAGGATACGTTTAAGAATATATTTATAAATTCTTATATAAATGTATTAATGAAGAATCTATTCATTGACTTTGTGAAAAATATATTAATGAGACTATATTTGAACATAGTTAATATCTCGAATGTTGTGGCTAGATGCTTCGTGTTAATGAAAAGGCAGTTATGTGGAATCTGCTTTTGGGGTGGACACCCTGTGTCTCCCTCTCTCTATGAGCAGTAGCCTCGGCCATGTTGTCAGCCCACTCTCTTCTCAACAGGGAGCAGGGCAGAGACTAATGGAATGTGCCTTGAAACGCTGTTATGAATTGCCTCTTGACAAATTGGCTTTCAACAAGTGAGCGTTCAGCTTATTGGCTGCCTGGAGGACATCTCCATATGGGTGTCTGTCAAGTCCTGGAAGCAGGACCAAATCGCCTCCTCCCCTCACATTCCCTGTCTCTGCAACAGCACCACTGGTTACACACTTGTGCACGGCAGAGCCATGGCCATCGGCTTGGTCCTTTATCGCCCTGTTCTCCATGGGCCTTGGGCCCCAGCCATTCTGTGCCTCCAGTGCTCTCCAGTACCTTTTCTCTTCTCTAGTGTCTCTGCTCCCCAGCTCGGGTGAAGCCTTCCTTGGCTCTTCCCCGAATGACAATGCTAGAAGTCACTTGGCATCTGTTATTCTGGCCTGTCCTTCCTGGTGCTGAAATGAGGAAGCTCGAAAAGTTTTTTTTTTTTTTTAAATTATGAAACATTCCAAACCCAGGGAAAATGTAGAGAATAACATGATCAACACTATATACCAATCCCCCCCAGCTTTCTCAGACCTTAACTCTTACCATTTTTGCTTCAAATCTTATTTTTTAAAGAAATAAAACTTTAAAAAATTCATTCGGTGCTCTTCTCATTAACACTTCCCCCAGTCCCATCCCCCTTCTTCTCACCTATATATTTTTATACTTTTACTACTCACATACGTAGCCATAAACCGCAGGTAGTGGTGTTTTGTTTGTGTTTTTTAACAGCTCTACTGAGATATAATTTACATGCCATAAAATGCATTATTTTTAACTGTACGTTTCAATGATCTTTAGTAAATTTAATGAGTTATGCAACCATTACCACGATGCTATATTTGTTTTTATTTTTTGTTTTAATAATAGCTTTATTGAGATACAATTCACATATCAGAAAGTTCATCTATTTAAAGTATACAATTCAGTGGTTCGTAGTATGTTTGCAAAGTTGTGCAACCATCAGCACTGTCTCATTGCAGACCATAATACTGTCATCACTTCAAAAAGAAACCCCATCCCCATTAGCAGTCACTCCCCACCTGCTCTCTCCCCGAGCCCCCCGGCAACCACTGGTCTGACTCTGCCTTTCTTGATTGGTCTATTCTGGGCATTTTATACAAATGGAATCATACATTATGTGGTCTCTTATGACTGCTCCATCTCTATAATCTGCAGACTTTCGTAGAATAACTACTGCATGCCAAACACTGGTGCTGGGAATGTATGTGGAATTTAATAGCATATAAGGGTAATTTAGATATTGATTTCTATAACTTGTAGTCTATCTCTATTTTGCTAAAGCTGTTACGAAAGAGGAACAATATATAGGAGATAGATACATGACTATCAGTGAGGGCGTGTCTGAGGTGTAGAACTGGAGGAGGAGGCGGGGTTTCACAGGAGCTTGGGGACGGCGGAGGAAGGTGGGCCCTGAACCCGAGTCTGCTCCTGACATAGGATGAGCTCTGGGCAGGGTTCTCAGGGAGTATTGCCTTCTCTTTTACTCCCAAGACGCGTGTTACTAGAAGAACTGGCGAATGACTACCAGCAGGGGTACCTGAATGAGATTTACCACCTCAAACAGACTCTGGCCTGCACCGAAGAGAAAATGGCCTATCTGTCCTATGAGAGAGCCAGGGAAATGTGGGTGAGTACCCGATGGGGGAGCTTTTTGAGAAATGGCCAGTGAGAAGGATGTAGAGATGACAAGCAAAAGATGAGCAAATCTGTTCTGATACTCTCCAAAGCAAGGAAGGAGACGGAGCCTCAAGCCGTGCCCCCTGCCGAGGGTTCAGTGGCAACTCACACATTCATTTCAGAGCCGATGGTGTCCGCTCTACGTTCATGCCGCACTTCCCCGCATCCAGCTTAGCTGATCTGGGAACTTGGGCACGGTGGTTCTCATACTTGAGTGCATGTCGGAACCACCTGCAGGGGGTGCTGACGAGTCCCGAGGAGCTGCTGCTGGTGCAGGGAGCACGCACTGGGAACCCCTGCTTTAGGCCCCGGGATAGCAAGCGTGAGCGGAGGAGTTCCCTCTCCTGCTACAGATAGTCTCACTCTCTTTCACACCCTCAGACCCTTGTCCTTGGTCAGCTCTCGCACGGCCAGGTTCTCAGTCCCAGGCCACACTGGCTGAGGGCTGAGTCGGATGAGACCTTCGCTGTTGCTGGGAGACACAGAGCCTCCCAGGACAGGGCCCTCAGCTTGTACGTGCTCTCGGTTCTCGACTTCTCTCCTAAATCCTCAACCAACACTTGCTGTGCACCCCTCAGGAACCCAGGTAAATAAATGATCGCACTTCCCCTCAGACCTCTGTGATTTTGTCACCTGCAGGAGGTCACGGAGACTTTCAAGAGTCGTATATCCAAGCTGGAAACTCTACAGGAAGTGACCCAACTGGAGATGACAGAGAATCGCAGGTGCTGTCCCCGGGAGTTTGTGTTCCAGTTCGTGAGCCTGCTCCTCACACTGGCCACCATCTTCTTGGTCTTCATCTCCACCGTGTGCACCTACCCCTTGCTGCTGGTGAATTCGCGCCTGCGCATGTGCATCATGCTCATGCTGATCGGGCTTGGGACCCTGGTCTGGCAGAAGTGGCATGCCATCCCTGTCGTGGACTGGCAGGCCTGGTTCTCCAGGTGGAGATTACCTTTCAAAAACTCCAATCCTCCAGGGCCTTAAAGTGCCTGGGTTTGCCAGCTCCGCCCCCTTCCCGGGGTCAGGGCACCCATCTAGCCCTCCCCAGACGACCACTTCTCAGTTCTCCCTTTCGGATTTCATCAATGCCAGCCCTGCGAGAGATGTGAAGGTGCCCACCCACCTCACGCTTCCCTTGCTCACAAGCTTTCCATACCATCTGCAGACACAAGGTTTGGAAAAGATAAAGGTCTCCGAAGTGCAATGCTACTCTCCTCTCTAAACCCCTCGCATCCTCTTGCGACCCACTGAACACTCGGAGGCTCAGGCGCCCCCAAACTTCAGTGGGAACCTCTGCGACGCTTGTTTCTGGCAAAGAGAAACTACATTTATTTCACAGGGACAGAGAAGAAGGGATGATGCGGGTGGTGGCCAAAGCCCTGGTGAGTAGGACAGGAATTACGTTTTCCAGTAGGAGGCAGATCTTCTTTTTTGGGGGGCTGGGGGAGACTCATGCTGGTGACACCGATGACACAGATGAGGCCTCTGTTTTGGAGGAGCTGGAGAGTTCAGAGCTATCATCCACTTTCTTCCCAAAAAGCTGCAAGATGCAGTTTCGAAACTGGCAGGACAGAAAGTGTTATTCAGCAGAGCAGGAAAGGCCAGGGTGCTACGCTAAAGGTAATGCCTGGGACATTCGGAGGAAGGTATTCATTGTCACCTGGATGACTTGGCACTTTCTCTCTACATTCGGAATCCTAGAGTGAGTGGAGGAAGGCTCAGGTTGTTCCTTACACATGAGAATGGTCTATTCCCGACTATTCGGTTATCTAAGGCATCTAATTTAGCGGTTGATGGTGACTGTTGTGGGTCACGTGGTGTCCCCCCAAAATACATGTTCAAGTCCTACTTTCTGGAGTCTGGGAGCGTGACCTGATTTAGAAATAGTCTTTGTATTTGTGATTAACGTGTATAATACCATGAGCTCATGCCGAAGGGAATTTGGACACAGATGCACAGGTACAGAAGGTAGAAGGGTGTGTGGAGGTGAAGGCAGAGATTGCGGTGACTCATCTACAAACCAAGGAACAGCAAATAGCCACCAAGAACTAGGAGAGGGGCACGAAGAGATTCTCCTGGAGAGCCCTCAGAAGGAACCAACCCTGCTGACACCTCAGTCTCAGACTTCGGACCTCCAGAGTTGGGAGACAATAAGTTTCTGTTCCTCAAAGCCACCCAATCCGTAGTTTGTCGTGGCATCCCAGGGAACTAATATGGTGACCAAAGATGATGCCAGCTAAGTGGCCTCTGCATAGAGTGACTCGTCTCCAGAATGTCTGGGAAGAAGCATTTTAATGAAAGAGAATGTGTTTGTCATCTTGTTTCTAGCCCATCAATTTTGGGGCCCGGCGATACTAGGTAGACAGCAGTCTAGCCACCACCTCATCTCTTTAGCCAAGAGAGTCTTCCAGCGCCAGGAGGGCCCTGCTCTTTGCTGCCTGGCCCCTAAAGCAATCTGGGCCGTATTCATTTCTGAGATTATATCTCAGATCGTCACTGAGCTAACCACAATGCGCTGAGAATGCAGACCAGATGCGTTTCCTGTATATTCCAGGTCTATTCTTGACTACTTCCAGGTACCTCCAACATCAAAACTTTAAAAAATAAAAAACATAATGGTCGAAATCGATAACATAAGAAATGGGCTGAACGGCAGAAGCGACTCGGCTGAAGAGCTGGCTGATGAGGCCGAGGAATTCATTTGACACGTTCACTCAACGTCTACCTACCGAGCACCCATTCTACACCAGACTGCATCCTAAAGGGATCGGCAGCAAATAAAAAGAGCAAAATTCCCTGTCCTCACAGAGTCCTATTCCAGAAAGTTCTCAGAATGCAACGGGAAACGATAACAATGTGGAAAAGATAAAAGAAAAACTCAAAAGCCTGGAGAGATCCAGAAATGCAGACATCTGGCTAGGAGTGGGGCATGGGAAGACTCAAGCAAAGACAGTACTTGGCAAGCTAGCCTAGGACTCCACAAATGAAAGTCAGACCCGAAGGGACCTGTGGAAAAGACAGGAAACGGGTCAGGGACAGAATTACACTCTGGGTGTGGAGGTGCCGGCAATGGAGTCCTGGGGAATCAATCGTGGTACTGCCCTACTGAATATTTAAACATGACTAAAAGCATGCTTAACGAATTCCACAGAGAGTCAGGGCCAGGCTGGAGGGGGCGGAGTCACGGGCAACTGTAAAATGGAAGAGAAGAGAAGAGCTGGTTGGAAGGGGTGGACTGGGTCTGCTGAAATGGGAGGACCCTGAGGGGGTGGTATTTCTGACCCACGGACTTTTCCGGTCACCATCAAGTCACTTCACGATTGCACCTTGAAGTGAATGTGATGGATTCAAGGAATAATGAGGCGAATTGCACCTGGAAGATGATGAGCTTCATTGGTCACTTGTAACCTACCAAGAAGTCTAGGAGTCATGGGCAGTTTGCGGCGGAGGCCCTATATGCCAGCCCATGATGGCTGCCATCTGGCAAGAACTTGGGCAGGACCACAGCGTGTCCCTCCTGAACTAACCCGTAAAGTCACAAAAGCCACAGGTCAGTGCAGCCAAGAAGGGCCTCTTTGTGTCCTCATTAGAGTTAGGGTTTGAAGGTGGGAAGATGAAAGTTGGGAGAAGAGTTGCTCCTGTAAAAGCAAGAAGTGCACGTCTAGGCTAAACGTAGCCCTGTTCAGGTGATCCTCGGGCGTTTGAGCTCTAGGCTAACCCTCAGGTCAGCAGAAGGAAAGAGCGCACAGCGCTCAGACACTGCAAGAAATGCCAACCCTCAGACACCGTGAAAGGATCCAGAGAGAGAGCTGCCTGGACTTGGGTCTCATGCTGGTTATTGTCCCGGAGGCCAGATGTGACTCCAGGTGGGAGCCATCACGGGGCTCTTCCGGGGTCTCTTTCTAGTTTGCTCTGCCAACGGTGTGACTTACCTGCCGGTTCATAAAGACATAGATAATGGGGTTGTAGATAGTGGCACTTTTGGCAAAGTAGGCTGGCAGGGCGGCCACCAGAGGGTGGAAGGCGTAGCCAGGGTGGGCAGCAGCAAAGCATGCAAAGAAGGTGTAGGGCCCCCAGCAGAGGCAGTATGCCAGAACCATCACCACCACCATGCGTGTCACTTCCTTCTCAGCCTTCTGGGTAGACTCAGATTCTTTCTGCTGCTTTGCCACCTGGAGGAGACAGAGAGTCGTGCCAAGGGATAGTGAGTGGGAGAGTCCCTCAGGGCTGCATGTCTGAGAGGACTCTGTGTTCTTATTGCTTGGGCAGCAGGTCCGGGAGGCAGCAAGAGGTGGGCAGCCCAGAGACAGGAATTGTGGGGAGAAGGCGATGGGTCCACTCGCTCCAGCACCCATGGCCAGCCAGCAATCGGCTCCCACCTGAATGAGTGCACACCTTGCCTGGGGTGGCCTCATGGGAACTGGCAGGCTTTAAGGTAGCAGCTGGGCCTGGCTAAGACAGCCCTGAGCTGGGGCCTTCCAAGCTCTTGACTTAGCATGACTCCCAGTAAGTCTCGGAAGGAGCTAAGGAGGCTGTTCTTAGCCTCATCTGGTCCCTTATCAGTGTGTCCCCTCCTGTGCTCAGGTCTCATGGGCTGACAAGGAGAAGACAGAGGCCGCCACGACCTGCTGTGGGCAGGGACTGACTGCAGGCAGCTAAGTGGGCACGAGGGGCAACCGTGAGGGCTGAGGACACGTTCTGGAGCCTGGGGTCTCCAATCAGACCTAACACGGCCCAAGCCATGGTTGGATACCTGTGGGAGCTAGCTAAGTTGGTTCTGATCCCTGGCCACCAACGGGGTGGGGGGAGGAAGTCAGACTGAAGGTAGCGAGGTTAGTGGAGCTTATCTTGAGCCCACGGCCTCCACTCTAGAGAGCTTACAAGCACATGCTGATCCGATTGTGGGCACAAGCAGCTTCATATAGGGAAGGCACCACCCCGAAGGGCCTCCGGCCACCTGTGCCAAGCAGGATCCCAACGAGGACAGATGGCACATCCAGATTAGCTAATTGGAGCTTAGTTGATTGATAAAGAGACAACTTACGGTGTTCTTCACAAGGGGGCGCAAAGCTCTTAGCGCCCCAGGACCTAACCTCTCCTGCCTCGCTCTGATTTCCTACAAGGGCTCCCCAGGGGTAGCTCAGCCTGTGGGGATGAGGGTGGGGGTATGGCTGTGGATGGGACCAGCTTCCCAGGGAGGTGGGTGGAGAGTGGGCCTGGGGTCGCAGATGGCACTTGTGAGTCCACTCCCTAGCCTGCCCCAACGGTCTGTGAAAGGGACAAGGACCCTCTGGTGGCAGCCTTTTAAAGACACCCCTCGATTTGCAGGTTTCATTTGCAGATCTGGCTGCCCCAAGGGAACTGTCCTGGGTCAGAAGGAAAACAGCTCTGTTCCCTTATTGGGCCCCTCCACAGACTGGGGCACAGTCCTTGCCCATCCTATAGGGATGAGGACAAGGGAGCCAGAGCTGTAACTGCAGCCCCAAAGAAATTGCCAGATCCGCATCTGCTTTGGGGGCAGGAGCATGAGCTGGGTGACTCTGTCCTTGCCCAGACGTCCCTGGCCCTCATGATCCTACCAGCTCGGGGGGAAGCCAAGAGGGCACAGGAGCTTACCGCTCGGATGGCCAGCCACACTTGCAGGTAGCAGAACAGAATGACACTGAGCGGGATGATGCAGCACGTGACCATGAGGACGATCATGTATGACTGCACCCCAGGGTATGAGCTGCCGCTGAACACATCCGGGCCGCATGAAGTCTTCAGGCCGTGGGGCCAGTACCTGGGAAGAGGGGCCGGTGGCTTGTCCTGGTAACGGCCCGGTGGCCCGGGACCCCCTAGCCCAGGCATGCCACTGACTTGAGTAGGGTTGTTGGGTTTTTGAATTACACAAATTGACAATTTTCGAAATGAACAATTTAGTGGCACCATCACCACTACCTGGTTCCAGAACACTGACATCACCTCGATCACGTCCCCTCTTACAAAGGGAGGATGAGGTGCTCTCTTGCCTTCTGAGAACATCTGTGAACACCCGAATAATTTTTCTGGGGTCAACTAGCTCGGCCCGCGTCCTGAGGTTGTCAGCGTTTGTCCATGTGTTCCTGTGAGCTGCTCACACTAGGGAGAAACGAACCTTTCCAGAGGCTTGGGGACCACGGGGCCCATTTCTTTGTCGCAGCCAGCCAGATTCATACATTCATAAACACTGCACGCTCGAAAGGGTCTCAGAGAGAGTTGGGTCCATCGTCACTTAACTCGTGGGGCCCAGAGGCCCAGAGGCAGAAAGCGATTTGCCTCGAGGTCACAAATGGAATCACTTGTCTGAACCCCCCTGTCCGTCGTAACAAGCCGCCTTCCTGGCACCCTGGCATCCTTACCTGCTCCAACCAAAGATGGGCGGGGCAGTCCACACAGCAGCCCAGACCCAGGAGAAGGCGATGCCCACGGTGGCCAGCTTGGCGTCAAATCTCATGTTGCCAAACGGCTTGCAGACCACCAGCCACCTCTCCCAGGAAATGATGGCCAGGGACCAGAGACCCGTGATCCCTATGGGGCAGAGCAGACACATGACGGCTTCTATCTGGACCAGGAGACAGTTCTTCAGATGAAGAGGCAACCGTCCAACTATGTACAAAACCTCATTCTCCACAGCGTTTTCAGGTCTGGGGGCACTGGGTCTCTCGCTCAATTTCTTTTTCTATCACTTGCCTTCCCTTTCCTTCCCCACTGGGCCTCTCATTGTCCTTTCTCATTGGGCCTCTTCATCCACCTCGCTTCTCCTCTTTCTTTTACTTGACTACCAGCCTTTCCTCTGATGCCAGCCCCCGACGATCACGTACACATCAGCATGAGCCACTGCTACAGTCCCAGCCAAGAGCTGTGCCCCTCCTGGCAGTACATATGCATTTCTTTAGGTGCCCGGAGTCCCCCTCCCTGATTTCCTACCACCTTCGGCCATTTAGCAGGTGGGGACAGTGTCTGCTGTTCTGCTTAAACCCTGGAGGTCTGTGCACAGAATTCAGGGCTCCATGAATCGGGGCGGGAAACAGGACATCTTTGCTCCCACTAACCTCTGACAGATACTGGCATTTCCTTTCATTACGAGTGTGGCAACGCTAGCAGTGCCCGTGACTCGGTCACTTTACAGAGGTGGCAGACATGTCCCAATATCACTGTGTTCATTAACACTTTGACATTTCAGTGGCAGTCAGGCCAGATCCCGTTATTTGATACTTTAATAAGAAACGGTGTTGCTAATACTTCTGATAAATACTTCTAATACGATTTATTTATCATATCATTAAATTTAGTAATATAATTTTAACACTAATACTTTAAATGAAGGACTATGTCGCTAATTACTGTTGAATACTTTGATAACTATATTTCAATATCATTGGCTTCTTTTGTAATCCTATGGATCTCATTGTGTGCATTTGCAAACATTCTTCTGAGAAGGGGTCCACGGCTTCCCCAGAGAGCCAAGGGGTGTCCGTGGCAGCAAAACTGGCACAGAAATGCTGGCTGTTTGGTACCCGGGTGACCCAAGAACAGACTGCAAGCAGAACCAGAGACAGCCATGAGTGTGGACGCAGAGGCCACTCAAGGAGATGCGCAGAGCACTTGGACTTGGAGGATGGACTTTCTTTGCCTGCCCTTCCCTGGTCACTCCCATTCTATACTTTCAGGAGCGTGCTGGGCTGTCAGCTGTAAAATAAAAGGCAGTTAGATGGGGAGGGCAGTTTCCTTACCTGTAAAGTGGACATCATGTTAGCACCTGCCTCACAGGGTTGTGGGAGGGCTCAATATGTTCATTCGAATCTTTCCTCAAAGTTGTGCCCCCATTTTACAGATGGGAAAATGGAGGAGGAGCAGAGCAGTAAATCAGCTTAGTGGAGCTCACACCACTAGTAATTGAAATCTCCCCCTCTCCAGACCCCCTCCTATCCCTGTGTCTCTTTTTCTATTGTCCGCGTCCTCAGAATTCGCATCGGAGATCAGTTTAGGTGGCAATGACATAAACCTAAGTTAGATGTGGGAGCTCTAAGTTAGGAATGGTGGCCAGGTGGCCCAGTGAAAGTTTAAAAATGGGACAACAGCTGTAAGCCTTGGCTGGTTTGACAGCCTGGGGCCTGGAGACAGGCTGCATGTGCTGAGCGCCATAGCCCTCCGGCTCCCTGTCTTCTTGGGTGGACGTGGAGCTGTAAACCTGCAGCCCTCTATCCTCTCGCAGAGGCATGGCGCGAGAACTCCTGGAGGGGACCTCGGCATCATTGGGCCTGCCTGTCTTCTCCTTCCTCTTGGGCCCCAGAGAAAGAAACCTGGCCTCCTGGCAACCACTTCTCCTCACCTGGCGCACAACGTGCTACAGATCCAGCTCCTGCTGTAGGTTCCTCACCTCTCCCACCCAGGTGGCTTTGGCTCCCTCGCTCAGCCTCCCTTCTGTCTTCCAGCCTCTTCCTGGGTCTCCCCCTCCAGTCTCCTCCTCCCAAAATAAAGTCCCTGTTCCCGAGAGCGCCATCCCAGGCTCTGCCCACCCAACCACTGACTCGGCCCGGCTCTCAGTACAGCTCGGCAGTCCCCGGGCAGAACCTGTCTTAGAGCAGGTACTCAGGGTGTGTCGGACTGCAAGCCCCTCCACATCGAAATGATCACCCCAGGCCGGCTTCCCCTGTGGATCTGTCTCCTTTCAAACGTGTGCCTTGCTCGTACATCGCAGGCACACCTGGGAGTTTGCCATGTGAGTGTTTCCTTTAGGCCTGGGCCATTGGCTGGCTTACCACACAGGGAGACAGTGTAGCCTTCCACGACGCACAGAGGGTGGCCCAGCACGAAGTATCCATAGATCTGGTTCACAACACTGATGGTGCTGGCAATGATGGTCTCTGCCAGGTCAGCAACCGCCAAGTTCACCAGGATCCAGTTCAGAGGGTGCCGCAGCTTCTTGAACCTCATGGTAGCCACCAGCACAAGCCCATTAGTGAAGACTGATGCGATGACCACAAAGATCATCCAGGCGCTGGTGAGGTGGTACACCCATCTGGGAGCAATGTGGTAATTGGGGCCTTCAAAGGGGCCTGAGGCAGGAGGTACAGAGCAGGCAGCAGCGTCACCCACCTGTACAGCTACGCCATCCCACCCTTCCCC
>NW_006438082.1:730927-742322 GCF_000325575.1 Pteropus alecto | reverse complement strand
CCTTCCCTCCAGGCTATCTTTCAGGCCAGAGGCCACGGCTTGCTGGACAGCTGCACGGGCATCCTTGAACTTAACAAAGCAGAACTCTTTATCATCTCCGCTGGGTATCGCTCCCTCTGAATCGCCATCCCCAGTGTGCTGGGCCAGCCCACTCGAGTGCCGTTGCCGGGCTTCTGCTCCCCAGAACCCCCCGCATGCCCGGCACTGCTTCTCCTGCACACGCCACGTCTTTCTGCAGTTGCGTCTTCGCTCACGCTCTCTTTTCCCTTCCATACCATTAACCCCTGTTCAAACGCCTTTGGCTTCCGGAAGCCATATTCCCCAGGTGAGAGTCAGCCAGCTCACCCTTCGAGACTACCACGACACACTTCTGTGGCGTTCTAGTATGTATCGGAGTTTCCCAGAAAGTACAGAGGATTAATGTGAGAACAGCAACTGGAACTGGGAAGTGTTTGGAACGCTCCAGCTTGCAGGCAAATGCAAGGAGCTGGAGCAGTATCAATATGCGGCAGCCTGGGTGTCCTTCCTGGACAACCCACGGAGTCCAGATTGGGCAGAGTAGGGACAAGGGCTGTCCATGGTGGACAGGACAGGTGTGATACAAATGAGAGAGGCCAGAGAGGATGAGCTTCTAGCAGTCCAACAGGTGTCCTGGCCTGCCCCTCCCTCCTGAAAGCTCTGAGACTTCATTTCGTAAAGAAATGAGCACGAGCTGGATATCAGAGTCAACATCCGGGCAAAAAGGATTCTAAGAGATACAGGGAGGGGGGGAATCAGGTGCGGGGACAGGCCAAGAAGAAAGATTTCTTCAAATATACCTTGTTTTCCAGATTTTAATTCAGAGCCCTATAAATATTTTATTACGTAATTATAAAACAACATTAAATTTTAAAAAAGCAATCCCCGAAAGTAGAGAAACGAAACAAATGGACCCAAACGCATAGCCACTCGGTGGCATAATCCCATAGAGAAGGACTACGCCAAAGGACTTGAAAAGACACTAGCTTGACGACTTAAAATAGTGGTATGAACCATTCCCAAAGGGGTAGAGATGAGAGATTCCTGGCTGAGTAGAGAGAGAAAGAGAGAAACAGAAACCTGGCTGGCAGAGCCAAGAGCCAGTGGCATTGTGGTTATGTATTCTAGAGAGTCCTTTCCTCTCAGAGGTGTTGAACTGGAGATTTACAGAGGAAATGGTTTGACGTCTTGAATTTGCTTCTAGAAATTAGGAGGGGTTAGCAAAGAAGGATAAAATAAGACAAGTGATTGATACCCAGGGGTTCGATTATACACCTCTCTCTACTTTGGTACGTACTTGAATTTTTGGAAGAAAAATTTACAGAAAGGAATCTTGGACATTAATGAAGACCCGGAGGCCCCCAGGGAGAGAGGATTGTTCCGGTCCATCTCCATCAAGGTTATTCTGGGGAGTGAGCAATCAGGTCGACGTGAACTTCGGGGTTCTCAACCAGTTTATCCGAGAACCCTGTTGCTGATCACTGCCCTAGCCAACAAGAAACCGTGGCGCATGGCATGTTCTTGAAGGAACCATGAGTCTCTGGTTTGGAGAAGGGGCCTGGGGAAGGGACAAGGACCTCAGCTCTTCGAAGGGCTTACACGCAAAGTTTTTGACTGGGCCACTCCTGGGACAGAACTCTAGCTGCCTCAACAGAATTTTCAATTTCTTTGGGGCCTCAACCCTCTCCTGCCATAGGCCAGCTCAAAGCAGAAAGGCGGCCCTGGGAACCAAGCAGGCTTCTTCCCTCAGAATGTGCAGTCTAAGGCTGTGGCCCCAAGCACAGAGCTGGACAAGATGACTGTTGCAGTCTTGTCTGTCCCTAAGGTTCTAGAGGCCGCTCACCCCTTTCCCCAAGCCTCCTGCTCCTGGCATTTGCTTCCTCTCGGCTTCGGGATGTGCAAAGATGCGTCAGACCCAGCTCCTTCCCCAGATCTGAGTGCTCCCTAGCCCTATGGGGCCACAAGGAAAGAGTAATGATCTTTTCCGGGAAAGGGATTCCCGAAGAGTCTGGGAAGCCTATGTGGTTTGAAAATGCATATTCGATGTTCTGGTGTCCTTTTCTATTTGGAAAGGAACCCCGCGGTCATGTCGGCATAAAAGCTAAGGGAGAAGACCCTCTCGGCTGGTGACGATGTGCAGAAGAGACTCTCTCGGGTGGGATGGGTGGCGGGTGGCCCACCGTGGCCGCTTGGACCTGATGTCCCGCGGGATTTCTCTAGCCAGTGCGACCCAGCCTCCATGGCACCTGCTCTCTCACCTCTGGTGACGTTGCTGTTGGTGTAGGTGAAGATGCTCGCCTGGGTGCTCTCCTCAAAGCTGGCTTGTGGCTGCCCTTCTGCAAGCCTTTGGGGGACCCAGCTCTGGGCCATGGCTCTGGAATGTCCGTCCCCAATGCCCGCCAGCCCCGGCACTGCCTGGGGGTCACAGGGCTTTATACAAGCCTGCGGGATCAGGCCGGGCCACCTCACCTTAAAAGCTCCCAAACGCTTCACCATCTGATCTCTTAATTGGGCCCTGGCCTTAGACCTCCTCCTCCCCCAGCCCTCTCCTCCTAGCTCCTCAGGCAAGCCCATGAGGATGGCTCAGAGGGATTTGCTTGGAACCAAACTCAGAGCCCCCAGCTTTCCGAGGTGGCTGCGGGACCTGCCGTGGACCCTCACTCCTGTTTATGTGTTCTTCTGTTTTCTGTGACTGTCCAGCACCAGCTCTTAGGTCAGGTGGGCCCAAGGGTCGGGATTTTCAGATTGGGGTGTAAGTGGGGGAGCAGCCCAAATCTGCCTTTCCCATCTGGTTCACCCCAGAGCCCTGGGAGGTGGGGGGCCAGGTGGCTTTGCAAGGCTGAGGCCCGGAACTGGAGCATCCTTGAGCATCAGGCCATCTCACTGGGCCCACAGAAAGACAAGGTGGCTGGTGGGGGTTCCTCCCCCAGGAAGGAAGGGGCAGAACTGGAGTAGGGAGACTCCTCTGTGCATCTCGATTTCTGTTCTCCTCTCCCCTTGTCCCTCATGAGCTGCAGCTCCTTTGGTCACCAGGGTGGTCATCTAGGCCCTCTCAGCAGCCCTCCCGCAGCACCTTAAGGTGCCCACAGACCCTGAAAACCCACCTGCTCAAGTCTTCCTCCTAAGTTCACGACCTTTCCTTGGATTGCCCCTGACTACAGCCTCTGTCCAGAACTGACTTCAAAAGAAAACATTTTGACAGAATGTTCCAGGCGGGCTGCCTCCGCTGTCCCATTTTGGCCACTGAAGTCTGGTTCCTGCTGGCTCTGCACTCGGCCGGGGCACTGATTACCTGCTAATTGCCCAATTCTGTAGCCTTACTGTTTTCAACCAATGACCCCTGGCCTCCTCCGCAGACTCACCTTAAGGAATATACCTTTTCTTGTGACTTCCACCAGCCCCTCTCTACTCAGTCCAGAAATCCAGCTGCCTTCAGGCACCCCTTTTGGGTTGGCCTTAAGCTCAGTAAAACCAAGACATGGGCTCATGACCTCATTTCCCCGTTCTCAGTGCCGTGACTCTTCAGCATGGCACACTAAAGCTCCCGGTGACATGACCACTCCTGCAGGTGGACAGGAAGCCTTGGCTGCCAGGCTGAGGGCTGGGACTGCGTGGAGCTGCAGCTGGGTCACCCATGGCAAGAATGGCTCCTAGCACTGGTCAGCGCCTGCCATGTGCCAGGTGCCAAGCTAGGGGCTCTGTGTGAAATTGAAGGAAAGGGTCCTGGCCACAATCTTGCCAGGACCCATTGGCAGCCTGGAAAGCTGGGCTTGCCGCCCAAGGACACCTGAAAAGCTACGTTTCTCTTAATTGTAAGAGGAGGTACACCTTTAGTCCTAAGGATCTACCCAAGAGAATTGAAAACATACGTCCACACAAAACCTGTACGGGAATGCCCATAGCAGCGTTATTCGCAAAAGGTAGAAACGGTCCAAAAGGGAATCAACAGGTGAATGAATAAACAAAATGTGGTCTATCCATGCAATAGAGTTCAGCCATAACGAGGAATGAAGTTCTGGCACGTGCCACAGCACGAAGGAACTTTGAAAACACGATGCTGAGTGAAAGAAGCCAGTCGTAAAAGACCACATAGTGTATGATTCCACTCATATGAAATGTTCGGAAATGTTCAGATTAGTGGTTGTCGGGGGCTGGGTGGGGGGCGATGGGGAGTGATTACTAATGGGGACAGGGATTCCTCTGGGGATGATGGAAATATTCTAAAATTAGATTGTGATGGTGCAGCCACTGTGGAATTGCCACTGTTTGGCGATTCCTCCAAAAATTAAAAATAGCATTAGTATATGATCTGGCAATTCTGCTTCGGGGTGTGTACCCCAAAGAAGTGAAAGCAGGGCTCATGGCATGAACATAGCATGTTCAAGTGGCTCACGGTGTAGCCCGATGTAACGAGGTCAGATCTTTAGAATTCAACCCCAGGTCGTTGTGACTTCCGAGTGCCTTTTCCTCTTTCCAGGTCCCAGGAAGCCCTAGCTGCCTGTCCCTACCAGGGTCAAAGAATCAGAACATCCCAGAATGTGAGAGCTGGAAGTGGGTCTCCTCTCAGGTCACTTTCCCCCTTGTCCCTTCCAAGCACTGGACACAGAACCGTCTCTTGCCAGCACCACCATGGACTGGTTGGGTGGCCTTGGGTGTGGCAACCCCTCCATCTCAGGCCAGGTTCCCTTTCTGTCTAAACGGAGATGACGGATCCTGCCTGCCCCCCACCCCATGAGGTTGCCATGGGCATCCAGGACCACCATGGAGTTTGGAATGCCTTTGTGAAGGTGAAATGTCACCTCGGTGGGGGTCTGGCAGAGGAAGATCACGACATCTGGGGCGAGCCTCTGGTTTGAGCCCTGGAGATGACCCACCACTTGCCTGGCCCACCCTTGTTGAGCATTATGTTAGTGACCTAGCTCAATCACGGTCCGCCCCAAGACCCTGGAGGGGGGATGGCAGAGGTGGGGATGGCAGCGAGTCCTGGACCATCACCGTCTCTGCAGAGTGGGGTGCTAATTGAAGATTAGGGCTAACAAAAGATCAAGTCCTTAACAGAAAGCAGATTACTGCCCTGGAAAGTCACCCAGCACCTGGGCGCACACGTGTGCTCCCCGAGGCCCAGTGAAAGCTCATGCGGGTGGATGAAAGGGGAGGGACACTCAAGAAGGAGATGAAGAACAAGGAGGGGGAGAAAATGTGGATGAAGAGCAGCAGGGGAAATGGGAGAGGCCCCGGTCTCCCTCCCTCGCCTCCAGTCGGGGCGGCTGGAAGATGAGATGGCCAACTTGTCTAATCCGACTATTCCTAAGTGACTCGGCTGCGGGGGGGTCGGAGGAGTGAAGATTGGGAGTCCCGGGGGCTGACTGTCACCTTGATTCAGTTCTAGCTCTGGCCAACGGGCCAGGGGGCTTTGATATTAACAGCCAGTGGCTGCTACAGCTACAGGGCTAGGAACCACTTGGCCATTTGCCTTTGACTTTTTTTGTTACGATAAAATATACATATCATCAAACTTACCACTTGAACCATTTTTAAGTGTACAGTTCAGAGATATGAAGCATATTCGCTCTGCTGCGCAACCGTCTTCACCATCCATCTCCAGAACTTTTCATCTTTTCAAACTAAAACTCTGTCCCCATTAAACAAGAGCTCCCCATTTCCCTTCCCAGCCCCTGGCAAACACCCTTCTACTTTCTGTGTCTGTGCATTTGACTACTCCGGGGACCTGACGGAATGGAATTATATGTTATTTGTCCTTCTGTGTCTGGCTTCTTCCACTTAGCATAATGTTTTAAAGGACCATTCATTGCCTTTGACTTCGTATTTGGAATAGATTTACATACATTGAATTTGATTTTTATGTGGTCAAATATGACTCCATTTCCCTTTTGGTTTCTGGCCTTCCTACCTCATTGGAAAAGTTCTTTAGAGATCCATAAGCATGCACCGTGTATATCAAGTCCAAAAACAAGGGTCGGGCTATTTGTCCATTTTTGTGACTATCCTATCGTGTCCTGAATGGCTCACCTCGGGACCCAAAAACAATCAGATTTGCCTTGCCCCTCTAGCTGAACGATGTTTTCTCGTCAACAAAGTCTCCATATTTTCAGTTTGGTCCCACAATCTCACTTTATCTGCCGCAGGTCTCCTGAAGTGCTGCCATGTCTGCCCTTGGTGATCTCGAATAAGTCGGTCCCCATCTCTAGAACGCATGTCCTCATCGAGAAGATGAGAACAGCATTTCCTTGATGTAAGGCTTGAATGAAGTCATCTTTTTGAAAAGTTCTAGCACAGTATTTGGTACAGAAAATTCAGTCAACAATTCATCGCACAGATGCTCATTAAGTAGCTCCTGTGGCCAGGAACCATTCTACGTCCCCAGTGAACAAACAGATGGAGATCTCTGCCCTCTTACAGCTGTCATTCTAGTGTGCCTGTGGGGAAGGGGACCACGTGAACACCGGACATAATAAATAAGTTGTGATAAGTAGGATGGAGAACGGGAAAAGGAAAACAAGATGCAGAGGTTGAGTGTACCAGGGTGGGGAGGGAATGGATGCCCATTTTCGTAGGGCATTGGGGTGGGCCTCTCTAAGAAAGGGGGAGAAGAAAGGGAGCCATGCAGAGATCGGAGGCAGTCATCCCAGGAGAGGGAACACCAAGTAACAGCAAAGGCCCTGGGGCAGGAGCCAGGCTGGCTGGAGCAGAGTGAGCGAGTGGAGACTAGGGAGGGGGATGGTCAGAGAGGGGACAGGGGCCAGAGCATGTGTGTCTTGGAGGCCATTTTCAGCATGTGAGCTTTCACTGTGAATGAATGGGGAGCATTATATGGTTTTGAGTGAAAAGTGATACGATGTGACTTAGATGCTAACAAACTCCCTCTGGTTGCTGTTCTGAGAATGGAAGGGACCAGGGTAGAAGCAGGGGACCAGGTGAAAGGCACTGCCGTGATCCAGGTGAGAGACGGTGACAGCTCCCACCAGGGAGGGGCCAGCAGGCTGGTGAGGGGTGTCAGATGCTTTACAGCTTCTGTATGTAGAGCCAACAGGATTTTCTGGTGTCTGAAGTGGAAGCAGTTGAAGAAAGGGAGGAGTCAAGGCCCACTCCGAGGTTTGCGGGCCGAGTAACTTAAGGATGAAGTTGTCTTCAGCCAAGAAGTCAAGGCCACAGTCAGCGGGCATTTGGCTGGTGGAGGGAGGGCGTGAGCGGCAGGAATCCAGGCGTAAATGGACAACACGAGGAACAAAAAGGGGCCGTCACCTCGACCCATGCAAATGTCTATTCAAAGAGATTTTGCAGAACAACTTTATCCCGATCAAGGGGAAAATTTGGATGAAATGGAGACATTTCTAAAAAACAACAAAATGGGCTTCATCCAGTAGAAATGGAACATCTGAAGAGTTCTGTGTCTATTAAAAGCCCTACTTTCAAACCTGCCCACAAGGAAGGTCTCTGTTCTGTTTCCGACCCACACGAGGCTTAAGGTGATTTTTAGCCTGGATATGCCTTTTTTATATCATCTTCACCAGGAATTCTCAGATCTTTGCAGCTCATCCCTTGAAGTCTTTAGTTCTACATGAATGAACTGAATCAACAAGTGATAAAATGTTCAGGTGCAAATATCTGAAATTTGAATGGATTAAAATTCATCATGCCTCCATCTCCAATTCTGCTCGCTGTGTTAGCCACGTGATCACCACGGAGGAGAAACACAGTTTTGTTCATTTATGATATATGGAATTTTACTCCAGAAAAAGCTGTTGGGAGTTTATTGCTTTGTTTTTTTATTTTTATTTTTATTTTTGGTTCTTTGGTCGTGTATTTTTAAAACGATTTTTCTTTTTATTTGAAAAAAAGTGTTTTACTTCCAATCTGACCCATAGTTATAATCTAGTTCAGAGCTAAGCCTTAAACTGGGCAGAATCTATGTAATTAAACTATGTAGTGTTTGGGTCATCAAGATCCGGTGACTCAAGTAGGGGAAGGTCAGCTCAGAGGCTGCCACCTCGCTCTGCATCTGTCTTCCAAACACAGGCTTCTCTTTTCACATTAGTATTATTACATCCAAACTAGTTTCTTTATATCTCGGGACACAGACAAAAAGAAATTCGTTTCACAGATCCTGATTTTCAGGGTTAGAGAAAGGAGAAGTGTAATATTGCAGGTCAATTGGAAATTGTCATCTGAACTCATCGTTTTAAATACACGTGTATAGATTTATATACCGTATACACATTTCCCATATTTACCAGGATTGTCTATCAGAAGAGGTACGAGGGGAGCCCGGCACATCTCTGTTGTGGCAGAAACTGTGGGGAATGGCAAAAAGGACACGGGAGCCAGCTTGAGGGGGCTCCCGCTGGCCGAAGCAGTAACAAATTGAGCATCAAAAAGAATTTCGGACAGGAACGGAGTCTATGCAAGCCCCTGACTCCGCAATGGCGCACGAAATGTTTCACTGTTTGTGTCTGAAAGACTTCGATTTTCCCAACTGCTTGCTCTTAGCGCAGGGACCCTTTAGGGGCAAGAAAGGGCCACCGCTCGGCCTGCGTGCTGGCTCTTCGGCACCCTCTTCTGGCGCCACCGTGCCTCTCACCCAGCTAGATGACACTGCGCGGCCGCCCCGGCCGCTTTCGCTTTCTTCACTTCTCTGATCCCTCCTTCAGCACCGGTCTCTGTCCCGATGCTTCTCAGATTTGCCCACAGCTGTCCCTGCGCAGGGTTGGGCCGTGTTCTGCCCGGCGGGTCGTGGTCAGCGAGTCCTGGGGACCGCTGGGACCCTTTGTATCACCCTGCTGCCCAGCTACACCCTAGTGGCTTCTGGTCCTACAGATTCTTCTGGCTACCAGTTATCTGTGCTTCCTAGTTTCACAAAACACATAGATCGGGTTGGAGCTGGGGGGTCATTTGACCTACCTGTTTTTTTTTTCTTTTTAGAAGCGGGGCAGTTCGGGATTTTCGCTGCCTTCCTACTCCTACCTGAGCCCAGAAATTTCTTCGTTCTTTTTTCTTTTTAGAAATTTGCTTTTTAATGTGTGGTAAAATACGAATTACGTTAAATTGACCATTGCGACCATTTTCAGGTGTGCAACTCAGTGACATTAGTACTTTTGCAGTGTCTTCACCGTCATTTTTGTTTTAAGATCGTGAATTACATTTGTGGTCCAATTACTTGTTTTTTATTTTCTCTCTCACACTGGAAATCAGACAGAAGCAAACACGATACATACGCAATTAAAATGATCAACAAGATGTGCACATACAATAAGATTCCCTTTGACTGTCCACCACTGTTAGGGAAGAAATTCCAAACAGAAGCCCAGAGTGAATCCGTTTCGACAGTAGTATTTCCTGTAGCTCGGGGCCAGGTGTTTTTATTGTGTGTATTCTCTTTATCTGTTATCGTGTGCGTTCTTTTCATCGGTCTCATCCTTTTTACACAGTGCAACAAGAGATATGCTTTGTTTCCATTGTTCTGGCAATGTTTTTACTGCTGTTTATTCAGGGACAGAAAGCTTGTCCCCACTGGGTCAGGATGCAGAGCTCCCCTCCCTCTCTGGAGGCGGGGGGTGACCTGTTTGCCTCTCTGTAAGACACTCCAGGCTAGGGGAGGTCCCAGGCCGTTTCCTGTGAGGTCCAGCCTCGTTCTTAAGGCCGAGTGTCTGAATTTGAGCTTTACCTTTACAAGTGACATTTCTGCTGAGATTGGGACACAAATTCAATGTGTCCAGTTCTAGTCTGCGAGACAAGAGGACCCAGTTGGGATCGACAGATGCAAATAACTGCTTTTCTCTGAAGCCCAGAGGCCCCTGGGAAGAAGCACAGCACACGGCTGGCATCACAATGCTCAGGGACAAGCCAACTGCTTTGTCATATTCTCCATTGACTTCTTATAAACTGCACCTGAAGTTAGGTGTAAACGTATTACAATTTTGCCATGATCCGCATGTTTGTGTCCCACCCCCAAAGTTCTATGTTGAAATCTTGATGCTCGATGTGATGGTATTAGGAGGGAAGGCCTTTGGGAAGTGATTAAATCACGAGGGTAGAACCTCATGAATGAGATTATGTCTCTGTAAAAGAGCCCTGATAGAGACCTCTTCCCCTTCCATGTGATGCTACAACGAGAAGTCTGCGGTGACCCAGAAGAGAGCCCTTATCCAACCGTGCTGACACCCTGATCTTGGACTTCCAGCTTCCAGAACTGTGAGAAATCCACATCTGTCGTTTATAAACCACCCAGTCTGAGGTATTCTGTCACAACGGTCCAAACAGACAAAGACATTAAATTGGTACCGAATAGTGGGGGTGCCGCTATAACGAATACCTGAAAATGTGGAAGTGGCTTTGGAACTGGGTAATGAGTAGAGAGGTTGAACCAGTTTGGAAGTATGTTCTAGAAAAAGTCTACTTTGCCACGAATGGACCTTTAAAAGCAATTCTGGTGAGGACCCAGGAGTCAGAGGAGAGCGCTTTGGTCTTCTCGGGGAACCTTTAAGGGGTCGTGAGCAGAACGTTCACAGAAATGTGGAAGTAACAGCCACTCTGATGAGGTTGCAGACAGAAATGAGGAATGTCATTGGAAATTGCAGGAAAAGCCACCCTCGTTATGAAGTAGTAATGAACTTGGCTGAATTGTGTTCATGTCCTAGTGTTTCGTGGAAGGTAGAACTTGAGAGCAATGAAATCGGATATTTGGTTGAAGAAATATCTAAATAAAGTGGTGAAGGCACGGCTTGGCTTCTCTTGAATGCTTGTAGTAAAATGTGAGTAGAGAAAAGTGACTTAAAGATGGAATGGTTAACTATGGGAGGTGAACACACAGTGTAAATATATATATGCCTTTCTGTTAAAGTGTACAGCTGAAACTTATTGGATTTCGTTAACCGATGAATGTCACCATAAAAAAAAATGGAATGGTTAACCGAAAGGGAAGCAGAACTTAAAAATTTGGAAAATTCTCAGCCTCTCCATATTGCAAAAAAAATGTGAAAGCATCTTTGGAAGAGAATGCTAACAGTGTGGTCAAGAAATCCTCCAATAAAGAAACTCGTATGGGTGTGAACCACAGACTTCATCAGCCATTCCAGCAGGAGAACTGCCAGTTCGAACTGAAGGGGAAGGAGACTGGTACACCCACCTGCTTGTGATTGTAGCCTGGGAGTGCCACAGGCACGCAACTCCGACCTATGAGAGCTGCCTCATGGGCTACGCCCAGCAAAACAATGGGGACAGGTTAATTGCCAAAGCCATCCTGAGAAAAAAGAACAAGGCTGGAGGCATCACTCTGCTCGATTTTAAATTATACTATAAAGTGACAGTAATCAAAATGGCATGATATTGGCAGCAAACGGACACACGCACCAGTGGCACG
>NW_006438082.1:712707-729930 GCF_000325575.1 Pteropus alecto | reverse complement strand
CACTTATATGTGGGATATAAACCTAAAAGCAACAAATGAACAGGACAAACAAACAGAGACTCATGGACTTGGACTATAGACTAGTGGTTATCAGAGGGTAGGGGATGGCATAGACAGGGTAAAGGGGGTCAAATATAGGGGAGTGGGGGAGGGTGAAGTGGATAAAGGGGATCCAATATATGGTAGCTGAAGGAAATTGGACTTTGGGGGGTAAACACACAGTAGAATATACAGAAGTCAAATGATAATGTACCCCTGAAAATTATATATATAATTGTATTAACCAATGTTACCCTAATAAACTTAAAAAAAAAACAGTGGGGACAGAGACACCGTGGCGTGCCAGAATGTAGGTCCCCTACCCCAGGCGCCTGGTGGGTAGAGCATCGAGTTCAAGAAAATGATTCTCAAGCTTTCAGATTTGATGCTGTTCGCCCTGCTGGGTTTGACACTTGCTTGGGACCTGTCGGCCCTTTCTTTCCGATTTCTCCCTTTTGGGATAGGAGTGTTCACCCTCTGCCTGTTCCACCATTGTCTTTTGGAAGCACAGAACTTGTCTGGTTTACATGTTCACAACTGGAGAGGAAGTTGCCTCGTGATGGCTCGAACCTCAAGTCTCACATGCATCTGAGTTAGATGACATTTAGATGAGACTTTAGACTCTCGAATCAATGACGGAACTGGTTAAGACGTTTAGGGCTGTTGGGATGGAACGAATGTATTTTGCATGTGGGGAAGACATGAATTTGGGAGGTTCCAGGGGCAGAACGCTAAGACAAATTCAAATGAATTAAAGTCAAGGTGAGTATGTCCTCAACCTGAATTCCTCTATCAGAAGACAGTTGTGGGTTTTCGAATCGTTCGTTATGCAAGCGTCTGAATCTCGCTCTATGGTCGCTGTCTTCACTGAGTGTTTTTGCATTGCAATTCTTCCCTTTCTCGTGGTGGCATCTGAGAAATTGATTAGATCCTAATGTTAGTGGGCTGTGCAGTCCAGTCTGCACGGGTATAACCTATTACACGGAGAAATAGAGAAAGAATAAGGAGAAAAGGTCTTATCGTATGAATATTAAAAAATAGGACACTAAAGACAACGCCAGAAATATTCCAGGACAGATCGTGACAGCTGGCTCTCCCTCATCAGTTCATCCTTTGTTCCTTTAAAGTCCTTTGTAATTATGTCTTGTTCCACTGGTCTTGGGCCAGCAGACCATGTCAGGATGTCATCTGCTTCTGGTTAGGGTTTTTCCTGGGAATCTTGAACTTTTTAGTCCTATACAGGCAGAGGCAGGATTTTCAGGTAGCTTCAGGCTGTTCTTGGGAGTTCACATACACTCTACGATTTGCTCTGGGTCGCGAGTGTATCTGCTATCCAGTGCTGCACAGGAAGCCACTCCAAAAGTTAGTGGCCTAAAACAACAATGATTTGTTATTTCTTACGAGTTTATGTGTTGACTGAGCTCTGGGGGTTGGTTCTTTGCTCCACATGGTGTTGGGCGGGGTCCGTCGTGTGACTTCATTCAGCTGGGAGCTGAGCCAAGGCTGGAAGTTCCAAGATGGCCTCAGTCCCACGTCTGGCATGGCACTGGCTTTAGCTGGGTTTTGTTATTCTCTCCACATGGCCTCTCAAGCCGGTCCAGTCCTCTTCTTTCCCTGGGACTGGCTTCCAAGAGGGCAAATATGGAAACTGCAAAGCCTCTTCTGGCTCAGGCCTGGAAGTCACCCAGTGTCACTTTTGCCACATTCTATTAGTCAAAGCAAGTCACAGGGCCAGCCCTGGTCAAGAGAAGGGGAAATAGGTTCTACCTGTTATTGGGAAGAGGAGTGGCCAATTCATATTGCAAAAGGACATGCGGAACGGGAGCGATTGCGATGGCCATCTTGGACACAGTCCACTCATCCAGTGAGAAGCGCTCTGTCAGTCCGCAATTCTCAGAGAAAACCCAAGGGACAGGAAGAAGTTGTTGAAACAGTCGGCACCGAGGTCTCTGATAGAGGAATTTGAGGGTCTATGACAGCGGCACCACTCCCTTCCAAATACTGTAATCCGTGTTGTCACCACTTGATAAACCTTGGTGTGGATGTGGTAGCCAGGCTGTATACACCATGACACTGTCCTGCTGGGCCATTTGTTTCCAGCCACCTTGGGCCTGACGATCTGTCCATTTTGTGTGTCACAAAAGCTATTAATAAACAAGGGGATTTTAAACCCCGGAATATGATCTTTCGGAAGGCATTAAAGTCATTATGCTAAGACTGCTTGTATTAGCTCTGGTATACAAATGTGAGCATTTAAAAATTCATCTTCAGAGGTCATGCAGTCATCCAAACATATTTTAACATTTTTAATTGAAGCGAAATTCACGTAATATAAAATCGACCGTCTTAAAGCATACGATTCAGTGGCTCTTAGTAAATTCACAATGTTGTACAATTATCACTACTATCTAGTTCCAGAACATTTTCATCATCCCAAACAGAAACCCTATACCCATCAGCAGTCACTTGCCATTCCCTGCTTCCCCTGGCCCCTGGCAACCCCAATCTGGTTTCCGTCTCTATGGATTTGCCTGTTCTGGACATTTCATATAAATGGAATCACGCACTGTGCGATCTTTTGTATCTGGGTTCTTTCACTTAGCATAATGCTTTTGAGATTCATCCGCAATATAGCCTGGATCAGTGCTTCATTCCTTTTTACCAAACCGTATTTAAATTAAGGACATTTTAATAAATTTACAGAGTAGCGTTTTATAATCCCATTGAGTTGTTTTTAACAACTGAGGCATGTTCTGATCATGCCTAGTTATTTCTGATGTCTCCCCTTTATCCGCATGCGCCTCGCAATGAGTTACTCAAGCCAGGCGAAGGGGCAAAGGTCGGCACTACCAAGCAGCCGTCTATCAAGGACAGTGGCGCGGAGGAGACCCTTGTCAGCATTGTTATCAATTTGAGGACTGATCATGGAGAAAGCCAGTCTCAAAGAGAGTTGTGAGAGGGGACTGGTCAGTTGCTTGATGAGAGCACAGGTGCCCTACAACCAGAAATGCCCAAGGCCTCGACAGTGTAACCAGAGTCACAATATTTGACAACAGCCCACAGGAGAAAGTAACATGATAACCAGTAGGAATTTTAGCTCCTCCACTGAGAAAGAGCCATGGCTACTTGTTTTGTTTGCTTGCTTATTTTCTTATAATTGGCCCCACTTGTGAAATAACCACGTCTAGTGAGGGGCAGCAGAAAAGCGCCCTGTTAATAGAATTTTGAGCTACCAGTTTCTACTAGGGTGAGTGAAAACCTCTGCCCTCTGAGTAGAATACCTGTGCTGAAAAGATATTGATTCTTTAAAGACCCTTTTCTTTCTTAGCACCCACGCCACTCTATTATACATGAGCTTTTAAAATATTTATTGACTTAATACGCCTTTATACGTATTAGGCAAATTTACACTTATATACAGTCACAGTAAAAAATGTTCAGATGGCAATATTATTCAAAGCTCTAAGACTTTAGGTTTTAAAATATAATTAAAACAACCAGGCGGAGCACAAAACAGTGTAATACTCCAGTGATTTTCTGAATTTCATTTGAGTGTTAGGAAGGGGCAATTGTGTTTATACACACACAAGAATATAAGGAAAAAGTAACTATGTACTTCTGCATTCTCTGTCTCTATGAATTTTAATTCCTTTGGAAATTGTCCAGATAGAGATTACTCGCTAATTACTTCAATTTATTATTCCCCCAAGGTTTCAAAATCAATGGATTAGGAAATCCTAGAAATTACAGTAGGTTGACATTGAAAAACAATACGATCACAGTTGATGAATGAAAATTACTCACTTTACAAAGTGGAGTAGCTTTGTAGAGTTACATAATTACGGCTATTATTGGAAATTTAAAAGGATCAATTTTTAAAATAATGACATTAGTTATTTTAACTCAATGTAGTTCAACTCATGTGTCTACATTTACATAACCATAGCTATTTAGTATAAGAAATAACATATCTTATCTATAGGATAAGTATCATCATGAGTTTAAAAAGTTCCATTTGATAAAGTTTTTTTGTAAGAAATTAATAATAAATACATCTCAAATTTTGCAAAAATCCAAATGTACTGTTTGCATGATATTTCACACTGAGATAAAATTGGAAGAAAGAAAGAGCTATCTTTTAAATGAAAATTAACAAAACAATTTAATTTGTTCAAGGGTTTACCTTACGTAGAAATATTGAAGGAATTTGGAGTTTTAGGTTATTTTCTTGGCTTTATTTTACCAAGTGGAGTATGACTAAGGCCGCAACTTGATGAGTGGGATCTAAAAACTTTATCACAAAAAAATGAGGGTTGTGTGCGTCATTTAGCGACGAATGCAATGACCAGGGCCTTTGCAACCCAAGGCCACCCAATTCCCAGCTTAAATGGTCATAGAGTCCTATGACTGGTTGGGACTTGAGGAGTCTCCCGACTGTTGGCACCTGTTCCGTGGCCCGTGGAGGCATGTGTGACAGGGCAAACCTCAGTGGTCAGGGACTTCCTCTCTGCTTTTCCATTCCCATCAGGCTCACAGGTCACTTCCCCATTTGTCTCTCCTATGTTGCTAAAGCCCTTGAAATATCGATAAGAGTGTTTAATACAAAGGGATTCCTGAAGCTTCTTTATAATTGGTAATGTTTGGCCTGAGAGCAGTGTGCCTTTCCTTGCCCCTTATCCTGGACCTTAGCAACCAGGACTTTGAGAGCAATTAAAGAAAAAAAATATCCAGTTTTCTATTTTCTCTCATCCAAAAAAAACTTTTTTAGAGAGAGAAAGAGCTTAAGGAAACAGGACTACTGTTTAGACTTTTACTAAGAGCCTCGTTGGTCGTATATGGTTATTTACATATATTTTATTTTTGCCGATTAGAGTATAATAACCAAAAATTCTATGATTTTATTGATTATTTTTTCTCTTTTCCTTTTGGAGCATTTAGAAATTACCTTTGTGCACAGAAAGAAAACATGATAAGATACCGTCCCCACAAAATCAATTTTTATAATTTATTTACTGTTTAAACAGGTATATCAGAGGGCAGATTCATATTGTATGAGGATGGAAATTTACACAATTTGAATTCTTCATTAAGAAAAAAGAATATGAAGTTAATTCCAAGACGTGTGTTAATTTAGAAAAAGAAAATAAATCACAACCAATTACAAATTTGAAAAAGCTGACAAATACCACAAAAATAACAAAAGCCAGCAAAACGTTATTGTTGTTATATTTTCTACTTGACCTATCTGTATTATCTTTTTCTCCCTACATTTTGGCTGCATACTCCTTGCTCATATGTTCATAAGACAATGATTTTTCAACATTATTTCTATAGAGGGATAGAAGGATAAAGCAGTCTTTCAGCACGTTTGGTTGAAGTGTCTTATTGTCGATGGTTTAGAATCGTCTCTTTCCGTTTCACAAGTCCTTATCAGGAAAGCCACCTTGGGAACTTCCTCTGCAATTTCTTGCTCAGACCCTGCTCCTTGCTCTGGGGGGTGTGGCCTGGCGTGCGAACACAGAATGCCCATCTCCCTTCTTATGCCCGCGGGATCGCTGTCACGGCAGCAGCTGGCCCAGCCTGGCCAGGTCCTTGCCGTCCTGGCTCTCTCCACTCCAGGGACATTCTGACGACCTTGAAGCCTTGTTGTAGCCTCCCCGACCCACCCGCCCTTGACAGAGCAGGTTTCTTGTGGCTCCCTCTCCTCAAGGTCAAAGAGAAGTCAGGCTACTTGAAGAGGCCCTCCAGCCTTGGGATTACTCCTAACCAGAGCGTGAGGGTGGCTCAGGGCTCTGGTGCCAGCTCTGTGACCCTGCAGAGAGCCCCCTGAGCTGGAAGGGGACTGGCAGTGAGGGCTTCACTGAGGAAACCTGCCTGGGTGCAACCCAGCCTGTGGCTTCTTCCGTTTCCTAACCCCGAGGAGTGAGGACTTTCACGGCATCAGAAGTGTGAGCTTAAGTTTTAAAATGTTTTCCTCCCGGGAGTCTTTGGAACTAATCGAAGTAGGAGTTCATGGGCTTTGGGAATCTCCGTGTGTTCATTTGTTCATTTCCTCCAGAAGTGGGCAAAGGTACTTTTCAAAGGAAACTCCTCCCACTGATATGCATACAGAGATGAAAGCCCCGCCCTCGCCCAGCAGAAGGATCTTCTCAACTCAAGGATGCCTCTTGTGAGGATAGAAGTGTCCCCCCCATCGGGACTGTGCCCAAACTGGGGGATCTTGTTTGGGTACGGAGTTTCAGGGTCTCCCTGGAGCGCGTTTTGATAAGCTCGGGATCTCCTAGGTGTTGATTGACAGGTGGGGGCTGCATCTGTTTCTTGCAGCGCTACTGAAAGTCGTGAGGGTGAGCTACCACCCGCAGCTTCTCTCGTCATCCTGCCTTAGCTCATTTGTGTATTTTCCCGGGATTCCTCTGGTTCTTCAGAAGGGAAGAAAGAGAGGAAAAACAGTTAGAACCAGCTTTGGGGAGCTCAGGTAGAGGTCGGGATCAGGAGCTTGCCAGACTCCACTTGCTCCCCTCCATGTACAAGGCTCGGACCTCCTACAGCTGTGCTCCAAGTGTCACAGGTCTCTGGATGCTCCCAGAAACCAAACTCCTCCCCAGGAAGCCATTATTCTGGAGGTGGCTCTCTTGCAAACCTGTCCCATTTCTACAGCTACTTGCATTATCTTTCCTTAGAGGACACAGACAGGCAGCAGGCCCTAGTCCTCTTAGGTGGTAACTCCAGGGAGCAGAGCTCACAGGCAAAGACCATAGAAAACAGGTAGAACCAGTTCTGCAGCAAGAGCGAGAATCTAAGTGTAAACAGACCCCCCAGGTTCCACAGGGAGGGCTGGTGGGCTGGGGCTGGCCCAGGTCAGAAGCACTGACCCTTGGACACAGTCACTCTGGCTTTAGACTGGAAGTACAGAGAGGACAATCAGTGATGTCACTTCAATCTGGGAGACAGGACACCTCACCCGGGCTTCTGGTTTCTCAGAAACAGGACTTTCAGACTCAAACCATGACAGACAAGAGGAACTAAACAAAATGGACCAGGGCTACTGGAAACCCCAAGTGGCCACTGGACATTGACAGACGAGAGCCCAGAAGCCAGCTCTGTTGCTGCAACCAAGGTTCAGCTCCCCAGTCAGTAGCAGCCCTCCTAGGATGCAGGGCCCGAGGCACAAGGACCCTCACAGTGCACTTCTTGAGGGCCAAGGCTCTGCTCTGATGGCAGCTACCCTGAAGCAAATAACCCATGGAAGAAACTTCTAAACGCGAAAGCAACAGTCTCAGCCAGAGAGATGATGAACACGTGTCAAAGTGCAGCGAGGCAGCCAGCTAGAGAAGGCTGGCTTCAAGGCCAGCTCTCAGGGACGAGCTGCTGAGAAAGAGGTGTGTTTAAATGAGTTTCTTCAACAGATGTGAAGCAGGTTGGTATCCCAAGGGCTAAAAATCTGCCATGTCTTTATGAGTCGTGTGAATTAAATATGGATCATGTTGACCCAGATATATCTCTAAGAAACACCAGATATGGGAGTCTTAATGAGGACTAATGAAGAAATATGCTTGTGAGTGTCAATCAGAAACATAGTGCAAGAGAGTCCAGTTTTTTCCTCATGACAAAGTTGTGCTTAAGTTGGGAGCAAATCTGCTTTTTCTTAATTTCGAAATGAAGCTGACCCACCTGTGGATGGCGTTTTTTGTGTCATTCCCACTTCAGACACCAATATAGACTGTTGTCACAATGATGGTGACACGCCTGATAGGGCAGGAGGCAAAGCAGAGTTGCCTGGCTGAGCAAAAGCTTCCCTGGCAGAACCATAACATTTACAAAACTTATCAAGACAAGCGAGAGAGAAGGTATTGATGAACCACATCATGAATGGAAAATGGCACATAACCACAGATGCAGTAACGTTTTAAATGAATGGATACTGTGACTAACTTTACGACAATACATTTGAAAATGCAGTTGAAATGAACAACTTCCTAGAAAAAGAAATGACCAGTATTGACTCAAGAAAAGGCAGAAACCCTAAGTAGTCACATAATGATAAAATAGCTTTTATCAGACCTCAAATATCTTCCCACCACAGCAAAATCCAGGCCCAGATGACTTCATCAGCAAAATCTACCGATTCGAGAAGAAATAGTTGTAATTTTACACACATTCTTTCAGAGAATAAAAGAGGATATACTCTTGTTGGAAGGCAAACATAACCTTGACACCAAAACTTGTCAAGGACATTATGAGAAAGAAAATTACAAGCCCAGCTCACTTATGAGCATAGGCGCAGATGTCCCAAACACGATAATAGCAAAATGTAAAAATGAGAATACGTGGTGATCAAGTTATGTTTATCTCAGGAGTGCAAAGTTGGTTTAACAAAACAAAATCATTTCTTGTAATTAACCACATTAACGGGTTAGAGAAGAAAAATTATGTGATCATTACAATGGATGCAGAAAAAGCATTTGATAAAACTCAACATCCATGCATGGTTAAAAAGAAAATTCAAGGAACTAGGAATTAAAATGAGCTTCCTTAACAAAAATCCTATGAAAATAACTATAGCGTTCATCAAATTTAATGGTAAAATGTCGAAAGCTTTCATCTGAGATCAAAAATAGGAAAAAGATGCCTACTATCATCGACACTTTTGTCAATGTGCTATTGGCTCTAACTAGTGCAGTAGGGCAAGAAAAATAAATAAAAGTTAAGTGTAAGGAAAGAAAAGACTGTCATTATTCACAGGTGATTTGATGTATATTATGAAATGCCAAAGAATCTAGAGATAAATTATTACAGTTACTAAGAGAGTTGCTAGATACAAAATTCATATATAAAAGTCATTTATATTTCTATCAGCAGCAAACAGTCCAAAAATGAAATTTAGAAAATTAATGTACCATTTGCAATAGCATTTTTAAAAACACAAAGTGCCTAGGAATAAATTGACAAAAGATTTATAAGACTATTGTGGAGGAAGTTGTAAAACTTTAATGAAAGACATTAAGAAAGACCTAAATAAATGAGATATATCCATGTCTATGGATTGGAAGATTCGGTATTGTAAAGGTGTCAGTTTTCCCCAAGTTGACTTTTAGATTCAATGCGATATCTATCAAAATCATAACACGACAAGCTGATTCTAAAATTTATATGGAAATGCATAGCCCGAAGAATAGAAGAGGCACTCGTGAAAATGAAGGACAACGACAAGACTTGCTCTCCCGGGCATGGAGCATATTCTAGAGCTATGGCAGTTACTGCAGTGTAGTCGGGGGGCAGGGATAGACAGATAGACCAGTGGGGCTGAATGGAGACTTTAGAAATAGCCCCCTTGCCTATGTGGACTCTTGAATGCATGACAGAGGTGGCACTGAGGACAGTGGGCAAAGGATGAACATTTTAATAAATTGTCCCAGGACAACTGCATTCATATGAAGACAAAAATAAAACTTTAAAAAAATAAAGAAAGAAAAGCAAAAAAAGAAAGAAAGAAAGAAAGAAAGAAAGAAAGAAAGAAAGAAAGAAAGAAAGAAAGAAACTATACTTCTGTCTTACAGCATGCACAAAAATCAGTTTCACATAGGGTAGAAAGCCAATTATGAAGAGTGAAACCATAACTCTTTTAGAAAAAAACATGAGGATATATTCGTTACTGGGAATACGTAAGGGTTTGCATACAAGATATGAGAAGCATTAACCACAAAGCAAAAGATTGAAAACTGACATACATTGAAATCAAGTACTTGGATTCATTGAAAACCTCATAAAGAGAACGAAGAGACAAGCTACACAGTGAGATGATTGTCACACATGTACCCAACAATTCCAGAAAGAAATGGGCAAGAGGCTTGAACAAGCACCTCGTAAAAGTAGGATTTTTCATAAATGTATGAGAAGGTGCTTAACAGCATTAGAAAACAGGGAAGTGAAAAATTAACCTATGGTAAGATACCACTACATATCCACCAGATTGGCAGGAATTAAAAATTCCATCTGTGACGGTACCAAATGTTGGCAAGGACGTGAAGTATCAGGAGTGCTCAGACATTGCTGATAGGACTGTAACTTGGTGCAGCCACTTTGAGAAACTGGCATTATCTACTCAAGTTGAAAATTCACAATCCCTGTGGCCCAGTGATTTCCCTCCTGGTGTGTGGATACGTCCAAGAGAAAGGCGGGCACACAGGCTCCAAGAGGAATGTTCATAGCGGAATATTTGGCTCTTCAGAATGAGCAAAAACTGCAAAGCACCCACATGCCCATCTATAGTAGAAAGGATAAATAGACTGTAGTATATTCACACACTGAAATATCAAACAGGAATGAAAATGACTTTACCTAATAACAGATAAATCTCATAAACAATGGTGGGCAAAAGAAGAGACACAAACTAATATATAAGGTTCACAAATCGGCCAAAGTAAACTCTTGTTTGGAGAAGCTTCTTTAGGTGGTAAAACGCTACAGAAAAACGAGGATATGATGATCACAAAAGTGAAGACAGGGAGGGACAGCCAGTTGCAGGAACCTGGCGATGTTGATTTATTGATCTGCAAAGCTGATCTGCAGGTGTTTGCTTCAGAATTATTCTTCAAACTGTACAATATATTCGATGCACTTTATTTCAAACAGCTTTATCGAGGTATAACTTACATACAACAAACTATATTGTTTAAAGTATACAGTCTGGCACATTTTGACACGTGTGATATATACCCGTAAAAAGACCACATCGAGATAAGAACATAGCCATCACCCGCCAAAAGTTCCTTGTGCCCTCTATAAATCCTCCCTCCCACCACTCCCCAGAGGTCAGTCCCTTGGCAACCCCTGATCTGCTTTTCATCACTATGTGTCAGTTTACGTTTTCCAGAGTTCTACGTAAATGGCATCGCACGCAATATACTCTTTTTCTGTCTGGCTGCTTTCACTCAGCATGATTACTTTGCGATTCATCCAGGGTGTTGCACTTTATGATTTTCCCTTCCTTTCTGTCATTCGGTAGTATTCCCTTGCATGGATGTAGCACAGTTTGTTTCTCATTCATCCTCTAAAGAACATTTGAGTCGTTTCCACTTAAACCTATTAACAAAGCCACCGTGAACATAAAAATGCACAGAGAGGTTCATTCCAGGCTAAGATAGCGGATCGAACATCTGTATCTAATTCCGTGTCTCCGTAAAGCTATTGTAAAGTGACTCGGGAGAAAAATAAGGTAAATCTACCACGCAAAAGGGGAGGGCAGAAGATGAGACCGCAGCAAGGCTTTGGGGGCTGGGAAAACAGGTGGCTGAGTGGGAACTGACCTAGCCAACCGGAAAGTCAGATCGTAAGCTGGCAGGGAGGGAGCTGAGGGCACAGGGACTGGAGCTGGGGGAAATTGGGAGTTTTATTCTCTGGAGAGGATGAAACAGGGGTCGGAGGACTGTGGACACCAGGAGCAATTGAAGGCGGTGGAATTCTACCCGGAACATGGCGATCCTGTGAATGTCTGCAGCCTGTGTGCTCAGACCCCTTCCTCTGCACCCTGAGCCAGGCCCCCTGCTTGGATGTTAGAATTGTTGTCTCTGGGGGATCTGGATGAGACTGAGCTCCCAGTCACTCTCCCAGAACTGAAGGACAGGAGCTGCCAAACAGAAGGACCACCGAACGCCCAGGATAAGGGTGGGAACAGACTCCCTTCAAGGTACAGCCTCCTGATACTTTAGAGCACTGAGGACAAAGGGAGGAGTCAACAAGCTTCCAGAAAAGGGAGCCAGAGTCTAGTATAAAGGCTCAGGAATCAGAATGGCCACCCCCGCAACAAGGAGCTAATGCAGCAATTCCTTCTAGATGCTGGAGGAAAATCATTTGCAACCTAGAAATCTATGAATAGCCAAATTAATACTGGTACCTACAGACAGAATGGAGACTTTATCAGACATGCGAGTTCTCGAAAATCTCTCTCCCACACACTCTTCATCTGGGAACTGTCTCCTCTCACCTGAACTGTGGGTAAACACAACAGAGGGAGGTGAGAGCCACGGGGACACAAGCTCCAACAGTGGATAGAGGAGAAAGAGTCCCAGGAGAAGGGCCCAGCCTGACTCCGGGTCCCAGGCTTGAGGGCAGCCTGTCTGGATCGGAAAAGTGTGATGAAAAAGACAGACACATGCCGTCCCTGGTCCGCATCCCAGCCGTGCCAGGTACTTGACTGGGGAGCCTCGTTTCCCAACAGTCTTGTGACCTTGTCCACAGGCTTCCCCAGAAGGAAACTCCCTCAGGCCAGACCCAGAAACTCTGTCTAGCTTCTCTTCTCTGAGGAGCTTGGATCTTAGAGCGATGACGTTGCCTTCTCTTTACCCACCACTTATTCATCATCTTTCTTCTGCATTTCTATGGGGTGGGCCTTCCCTGTCACCCTGGCCAAACTTGCAACCCTCTCACTGCCCGTTATTCTAGACTGGAGCTAGAACAGTGAAGAAATCTGACCAAGACACTATTTCTTTCTTGATACTGATAACAAAGGTAACAGAAGCGCAAGTGTGTTTGGGGAATTTTTCTGTTCGGTCAACTGACATTTGAGTGCTGACAATGGGCCGAGCACTTTTCAGGCCCTGGACAGAGCAGAGGTCAAGTTACAGCCCTGTCTCGGTGCATTCACCTTTCAGCGGAGGAGACAAAAGCTAATACGCCCCCAGAATCTCTAACATTGGAAATAGGCGCCTGGAAGGGAAGCAGAGCCAAGCGGTAGAGTAGCACAGCGCAGCGGTGTCAGGTGCAGTGGGTGGGAAAGGCTTCTCTGAGCCTGGGACACTTGAGCGATTGATTCCAATTCCCTTTGCAGTGTAATCTATATCCCTTTTTGTAAATCTCTCATCGGGACTAAAAAACATGTGTTCTCTGTAGTGTACACGGTTCGATACATAGCTAGAAAACCAATGTCATGGATTATAGTTTTAGCCCATTGTATTGTAAATTTTTTTATATTTTCTGTATAGTATGATGTTTTGACGTCTTAAAAATACCTTTCTGTCTGGGGAGAGACTGCCTTTCCTAGGGCTAGCCAATTCTCTAAACAGCATATAGCAAAGGGGCCGGCCGGGAAGCACGTCTTATCAAGCAAATTAACCAACCCAGTGCCATGCCTCTTCTAGCTGGGCCCTACAACCCAGCAGGCAATATTCCTCTGCCTTAATCATCCCAGGGCCAAGTGCCAAGCAACTAGAGACACCCTGGTAGTCCAAAGCCCACGGGACACTACTCGAACTAGCAGTCTCAAACTGTCCTCCCTGTCCTGCATGCTTTTCCCATGGAAACCCCAATGAAGGCTCTGGCCTTAACCTTCCCTTGCTCCTCATCCCCTGACCGCTGGGGCTTCCCCATGTGGCCCTGCGCGGCGTGCCTCCTGTCTCTAGGACCCACGAGTGTAATAAACTTTGTTTTCCTTAGCCTCTGCTCTCTCTCCTCTTGTGGCTGCATCTGGCTGGTCATCCCATAAAAGAAAACAAAACACTCTCTTTGTTTCGCCCCAAGACTAAGATCGTTCTATTTCCTCTTCATATATTTCTAGCAAGTTGTGCTTCCTCTGCTTCAGTGAAATACTGCTCAGTTCATAAAGATTCATTACAGTGACTTCTTTATTATAAAGCGCTCTACTTATTGACATAAAATGATACTTTTGTGGTACCATTTAATATTCTTTTAATTCTCCTTCGACACCAATATTGCTTTATCCATGAATTTCGGTAGGACGCTGCTGAGATCAGACACATCTCTGAAGAGTTCAGCAAGTGCACAGGCTGTTCCAATTAACTGGCACATCTAAGAGACAAACCAGTGAGCCTTGACTTGGGATGTCATGACCATGGTATTGGTAGGCTGACGGGGGGAAGTCTTTGTAACTGGTTCCAGTAGAATCGTCCCGTTTTGAAAACGAGTGATTATACAAAAAGAAACATTCTGAAACTTATGCCAAAATGCTTGATGACAAAGTCTGATAAACCCACACGCACGGAACAATAGCGTTCTGAGGAATGACAAGCATTAAATCCATAAAGATCGAGAACTGCGAGGAAGCCAAGCATCCATGGAGCTGCTCTTCCAAAACCGAGTGAGAATGTCCCGAACCGTGAGATTACAGAAATAATAATTCAGAGAATGAAATCAGGGATGGAGAGAGAAGACGTGGGAGAAAGTTCAATTGGGCCGATTTCCTTATCTTTCAATTAAAATTGCTCTTAGCGATATTGTCTAATGTTGACCAATCAAGTAGTAAAGTTTTAAATATGTTATTTAAATGTATAAATAAGACCACTAGAAGATCTAAAAGTAATCACATAAACAAAAATTTGGAGGAGTAGAGGGCAGAGAAGGGGGAAAGGTGGCAAGGAGGACGAACCTGCTAATTTCCTAGTCTTTCAAAGTAGATTTTACCAATGGGCTTGCCCCAGGCCCGTTTGTCCTGAGATCCATTCTTCAATTTCCCCGACCCTGCAGGATCAGGCCTTGCTACCTTCCTTTCCCAGGCTCAGCTGGTTTCAGGTTGGCATTGACCATGAGAAGCAGGTGCAAGAGACTAGAGGGTAGAGGAAGGGAGTAGCCAGGGTATTGCCTCTCCTCCCTCTCTGCCCCAGGGGCTGCAGCTGCAGCTCCCACCAAGAAGCTCTGCCTGATTCTAGGTCTTCTCCCTGTGTCCTTCTAGCCTAGGGGCGGCAGCGACTTCCTGTCCATGATCCCCAAGCTACCTCATTACCCTCCATCAACTTCCCAGTAGTCCTGGGTGCTCCTTTCCTGGCATTCAATGCCCTCAGTTGAAGTGTTTTCTGTTTTCCTGGGAGGAACCTTAATGCATAAAATAGCCACTTCGAGACCACAGTAAGGAAGAGTCCATGCTAGGCATCATGGCAGAAGCGGGTAATGAATGAACCACTGACCAGATATGAAGCTGGAAAGGATCCTCAAGAAATTTCAAAAAATAGAAAAGAAAATAATACAGCACACATTCTTAGAGTAGAACGTTAACGCAAAAACGGAAAAAAGAAAAGAAAGGAAAGTTTACCTTTAGAATTTAGAACTCCCTTAAAAAATCTTTGGTAAAAAAAGAAAAGTCAAAGAAAAAATTCAGAATATCTAGAAAACGAATCATGAGAACAAAATGAACCTAATTGGAACACAGAGAAACCAGAGGGCTAATAAATCAATTCAGAAACTGGTTCTTTGAGAACCCCAAAACAAGACAAAAAGATAAAACAGGAGCCAACTAAGCAATGGAAAAACACAAAGAACACAAAATTAAAACCCCAAATTAGGAAATGACAACAGATAACTGATGAAGTCCCTAATCTCCCAAGATCTCACAGAAGTGGCTTTAAGCTCCCCATCTCCTGGGGTCACAAGCAACTTGTGATCAAGGCAACAGAAAAAAGTAGTTATGGCAGAGGAACCCTTAACCACAGAAAAAGTTCTCATAAAGAGACCCCTGATGCCTGATCGATTTCCCGTGACTGGTTCAGATGTCTTCAGACTCAAACCAGTCCAGGAGAAGCGGAAGGGCTATATCTCTCCAGAAGCCCCTGGAGGATTTGCCCAAACTTCTCATTGGCCAGAACTAGGACACTAACCACCACACTTCCCTGCAGCAGGATTTCTTCCCGAATCACATAAGAAAAGAGTGAGATCTGGAATATAACCGGTGCTCTATGGACAAAGCAGAAAGAGGATCTGCCCTAACAGTGTCTGGGTCTCTTTGGGACTCTACTCAATTTCGTTGATCATTTGCCTCTTTTGACACCAAATCTACACTGTTTTCATCAATGTCATTTCAGAGGGTCTTTGGATATCTGGTAAGGCAAGTTTCCCTTTAAGTCAGCATTTTCTTGGCCCATCTTGTGCATTTACTCTGATGAACCTTAGAATCATATTGTCAAGTTTCATGACACTTAGGTAGGGAGAAAATGAATATTTACTGGGTCCCTTCAAACCCCAGTATGCTTTTGTAAATACTGCCATTTGCAACGACATGGATGGACCTTGAAATAATCACCCTAAGCGAAATAAGCCCGACAGAAAAAGTTGAAAATCACATGATATCACTTATATGTGGGATATAAACCTAAAAGCAACAAACGAACAGGACAAACCAACAGAGACTCATGGACATGGACAATGGACTAGTGATTACCAGAGAGGAGGGGAGAGGGGGAGATAGATGGAGGGGAATTTAAATCATTTCTTCAATTAAAAAATTAAAAAATATAAAAGAAAAAAGAAAAAAAATAAAGTAAACTTCCTAAGAGTTTTTTAAAAACCCTGACCAAAAAAAAAAAAAAAACAACCCAAAACGAAACAAAACAAAAAAACCGCTGTTGTTCCTCCTTCTTCCACTCTCCCATCTCTTCCTTAGTGATTATCTTTTCATCTTTATCAGGATGCAATGTAAATGTTAACTCTGACAACGTAAAGGTAAAGGCTAGCTGGTACCAAGTGGTCAAAGATACGTTACTATTAAAAGTTAACAAAACTAGAGGTTTGAGTGTGTTATTTAAATTTATAAAGAACTAAATATAGTATGAATATCAAATATGGTGTGTCAGGGGTCCCCAAGGCCACCCTCAGGAATACCCAGGCCTGCCGAGTGAATCTTTTACTACATGTAAAGGTAAGTGGACTGTGTCCCATCCTGTAATAAAAACCTACCCCTCCATGTTTTACGCATAAATGACTCTAAAAGTTGGAAACCAAAGACAAAAATTAACAGTATGATGTTCATGTAAATGTTTTGTAATGCCAGATCAAGAAGAGACGTGCTAGGATTACATTTCCTTCTTATAAGTCTAATTTGATGATTCCTGGGCTATTTGAAAAAGAGAGTTTTCTTAGCATCAAGGTCCAATGGATTCTTTTTTTCTTACACACCATCAATTGGTAAAATAATATATTTTACTTTGCTTTTTATTTCGATCATAACTTTCTTGTACGGTTCTTTATTTTTCCTGTTGTTTCTATTTTCTTTTTCTTATTTTCTTGTACTAACTACTATCATATTCAATTTTCTCCAAACTCCCAATCACACCATCTAATATGTTGAGCTCACATACATACACACTTTTTTCTTTTTAATTCTTGGAGTCTTCTCTCCCAGAACCTTCCATTCCCTTACTCTAATCTGAACTGACTGCCAATCAGGCCTTTTGCAGTTGGCAT
>NW_006438082.1:710781-712673 GCF_000325575.1 Pteropus alecto | reverse complement strand
TGTGGATCCCAAATCTTCCTTTTTCTTGGCTTATGCCCTTGTTTTGCTGGAGAACATCCTCAAGTAGCTTCCCAAGAAAGTATATTTGAGAGGTAAATTTTCTTAGTTCTTACATATCTAAAAAAAAATTTTATTCCATTGTCACACTTGATAGATATTTTGGCTGGTGCAGAAATCTAAATTGAAAATCATTTTCTCTTGGAATTTTGAAAGAATTGTCCTATTATTTTTTTTTAATTGTTGCTCTATAATCTTTTATTATCCAGCTTTGTTATGACGTTTGATGCTATTTATTCTGATTCTTATTTCTTTTTCCGGATTTTATCTTTCAAGAACTCTCGCTAGTTGCTTCCTCGACTTCCTAGATCCCTCTTCAAAGTCCTAATATTTTCTCTCATATTGTTTTGTTTTCCGTGAACAATATTTCTATTGAAATTTGAACTTCGATAATCACGTTTAATTTCTAATAATTCTTTATTGTTCCCCATTCCTTTTACATAATATTTTACATAATATTTTGTTCTTGTCTTGTGGATGTAATATTTTCTCTTAGTTCTCTGAATAAGCTTATTAAATTAAAACTACTTTTGCCATATGTTTCCTGTATTTTCTGGGATTTCTCCAAGTTCATTTTCCCTTTATAGGTTATACTTGACCATTTTTAAGGTTGAAGGCCTTATTCGAATTTCGGATGATCTTTAGTGGTTGGTTTATATTTAATAAAGAAGGGCTGGTAACTATTGTGAATTTAATCTGCTTTAGGGCAAATAGGTCCGTTTTCCTGCTATGACTATTCTTTGTAGGTCTGAAGAATAAAGATCACATCCCACAAATGCTAGAACGAGGAGAAAATTGTTCAGGGGTTGCCAACATCCATACTGGAAGCCCTAGCTCTCTATAGACATTTCATTCAAGTTCTTAAGAGAACTGTCAGGTATTTTCGCTGCAGGCCTATACCAGCTGCCAGCTCAGCTGTCTGTTGGAGGAGAGGTTCCAACTGGTGCAGTCATTCTGTATTGGGGCCTTCAATTAATCCCCAAGTGTTCAGTCCCATTTAATTCTATTGCCTTCCACCATATGCCTGCTGATTCTGAGTTTACTCTCTGGTGTTATATCTGGCAAACTGGCTCCCACCTCCTCTGTAGTTCTCTTGTCAAATATTCTAGGCTAGATTTTCCTGCCTTTTTTATTCATCAACTAATTCCCATCTGCTTTTCAAAAATAAAAGTGTTGAAATCTACCCATTGAGGATAACCTCCCATCCTCATCACATTCTCTTGACTCTGATGGGTTTATTCCTTTCTGTTTTTCAATACTTTTCTTGTAGTTAGCTTTTAAGGGTTAAGAAGGTAAACCCTGTGTGTATATCATGCGTGCACATGAGTGCGAGAATGATGTATCAGAATCAATTCATTTCTCATCTATGTTCCTGTTTTCTAATAAACGTGTTGAAGGTTGTTAATTTTTCAGATGACCCCTTTGGCCATGCAGCATAGGTTTTAATACGTAGGGCTTTCATTGTTGGTAATTTCTGAAGAGTTTATAATTTAAATTTTTGCTTCCTCTTTAACCAGAGTTATTTCGAAGCCTGTTTTAAAACTTCCAAACGGAGACTGTTTTTTTTTGTTTGTTTGTTTGTTTTATTTTCGCCCTTTCTTTTGTTCCTAAGTTTTAATTTTATTGTATTGTTGCCAGAGACTTAACTGTCTGATTTCCACATTTCAGAATTTCTTAAGATTGTTTTTTTGATGGGTTTAATTCATAAGAAACTTTAGGAAATATTCCACAATATTTGACACAAATATTGGTATCATCTGGGATGTTCTAAACTTTTGGGCTGTCTGTTTTACCCTTCTCATTTTGGATTTGCTCTTCTAAAAAAAAAAAAAAAT
>NW_006438082.1:706962-710695 GCF_000325575.1 Pteropus alecto | reverse complement strand
ACAGATGGAGTACAAGTTTTCACTCTATCTATCATATCAATAAAATCCTTCTGGTTGTTGGTTTTCTGTCTATTGCTAACTCTATGACATTTTCCTGGTTTTTATCATCTGCAGTCCCATTTTTCATGGAACCCATTTAAAAAATGTTATAGGGATTAAACATGGCGGAGTGAGAGACGTTCCCAGATCTCTCCCCTTGAAATGACAATAAGCTGAACATATAAAACTCAACAAAAAACACCCAAACTGCACACCAGCATGTCTGAGGGATCTGCGCATAAGAGCTACCACAGACCTACATAGGATATTTCCACTCTGTCATTTTGACTCTGAAGATAGAAGAGAAGTTTTCCCTCATGTTAAGGAATATAAATTTAAATGTCAATTAGAAATATATAAATATTAATAAATTTTACTGCAAAAAAATTTTTTAAAAATGTTATGGTCTCATTTTTAAATAGCACATTTTTAATTCTACTTGTGAATACTTTAAGCTCTAGTATATTTTTCTACTCTTCAATGGCAAGAGTGAAATTTTATCACTTAAGTCCTATTTATTCAAACTAAGAATTTAGCAAGACTCTCTTCATTGGTTTTCTCTTTCAATAATGTCTTGACTTCTAGTCTCGTATACTTACTATTCCCCATCTAGCATTAACTTGTTACAGTCTATAAAAACTCTTAGATTTTGACTCAGGCAATGAATTTCCAGAGTAATTTATGAAGAAATGACATCTTTATTATTTCGACTTTTCCCTTCTTGGAATATGGTAGCTTTTATTTTTTTTCAAGTCTTCTTTTATGTTTTTCAGTACAGTTTTATAGTTTTTTTTTAACATAGGTTTTTGGCATTTCTTATAAGTTTATTCCCAACTGTTTTATAATTTTCGTAGCTAGAGTGAGTCGAATCTTTTTTTCCCCCATTACTTTTTCCGGCTTTTTATACTGGCTGGATCTCCATGTCTGCATCCTAACAACCAGGGAATCGATCTGGGATTAATGGGTCTTTCTTCTTATGATGAAACTCTGAGGATGAAGTTTAAAAGAGAATGGGAGAAGAAGCATACATGTGTTTTATTTTACAAGAATGATGTTGCACCGTAGATCTTGTTTTGTTTCTTGCCTTGTTTCCACTTAACACCATAAAATCTGATGTTTGCTCTAAGTTTTTTTTTATAGCTACCTTTGATTAGATTAAAGAAGTTCCCTTCTGTCCATAGTTCTCTATGTTGTGTTTTTTTTAATCATAAGTAGGTGTTGAATTTTATCAAATGCTTTTTCTGCATCTATTGAAATAATCAGATAATTTGTTCCCCATAAATCTGTTATGGTTGATTTTCTAATTTTAAACCATCCTTGCCTTCTTAGGATAAAACTCAACTTGGTTATATCATTATACACTGCTGGATTCAGTTGATTTGTCTAGAATTTTTACATCTATTTCCACATCCTGCATCACACTTTCATTGGTTTGTTGTTATAGTAGTTACATGAGTCTCATAAATTTGGAGAGTTTTTTTTTTTCTTTTCCGTTTATGATTAGAATTACTCACTTATTAAAGATTTGGTAGAACTCATCTGTAAAGCTCTCTGAGCTTTTTATGGTGGGTAGTAGATTTTTAAAGTACATAGTCAATTGCTTTGTGGTGATAAAAGTTCTACCCAGATTTTCTGTTTCTAGGGTCAGTTTTGGTAAGCTGTGCTTCTCTAGGGATTTATTCATTTTGCTTATGTTTTCCAACTTACTGACATACTTTTAGAACTGTATATATTTTATCTATCATCTGTTGTATAATATAGCGTATCTGTAGGCTGTAGCTCTTTTCCCTTTCTAATATATTTGACTCGTCTATTCTCCCCTTATGTTTAGCTTATTGGAGGGTTGGCTTTTGTTTTTCAGCTTTTCAACGAATCAGCTTTTGATATTCTCGATTCTCTCTTTCATTTGTTTCTGCTTCATCAGTTTCTGATCATCCTCATTTTTCTTCTATTTTCTCCAGGTTTACGGTGCTGTTTCTTTTATAGCTTCTTGAGTTGGATGTTCAACTCGTTGACTTGTTGACTGCTTGTTGACCCAACCACCTACTCAACGTCTTCACTTGCACGTCTAATAGACACCCCAAACTTAACATGGCCAAAACAGAATTTTTGATCCGTATTTGCAAAAATGTGCTTTTTCCTACAGTCTTCCCAGTCGTGGTGAAAGGCACCCATTTACTCCGTTGCTCAGGCCAAAAACTCAGGAATCTTCATTGTTTCTTCTCTTTCTTTATACCCTACAGCCAATCCTTTCTGCATGATTTGTGAAATATAGCTTGAATCTCACGGCTTCTCAGAACCTCTACTGTTACCACCCTAGTTAAAGTCACTATCAGCTCTCCTAGACTGTTGTCAGGACCTCCTGACTGGGCTCTTGCTCCTAGTTTTGTCCCAGCATGGATGGTTCTCCACATTGCACCTACGACATAGATCTGCTGATGTCGGCTCCCGGTTCAAAATTCTCCAAGGGCTTCTCATCTTAGAATAAACTCCCAGTTCCCAGGGTGGCTCCCGCTGCCTCTCCAACTACACACCCCACCTCTCTCTAGCCACATAAGCTTCCTCCTTAGTTTTTAATATGCCAGTTATAGGCTCTCCTCGGGGCCTTTGAACTTGCCTGAAATGCTCTCTCCCCAGATATCCACATGGGGGAATAAAATGAGGGCGAAAGCCTGTGGATATCTAAATGGCACCCCATTCACCTTTGTTTTGGCTATCTCAAAGCCCTTATCACTATGTGACATTATACGATTTATTTATTTGTATGTTTAGTATGACTATTCCACACAAGAATGTTAGTTTGCTGTCTTGTTCAGTACTGTGCACCCAGAACCTGGAACAGTGCCTGGCACAGAGCAGCTGTTTAATCAGTAATAAATAGCTATTCGGAATCAGAAGTTTCCTTATTAATCATAGAACTAGCACAAGGAGCATTGGATGAATTGGATGATGCCCGGAATCAGTGTAAGTTCGCCTTGACAAACAGTCTTGTCCTGAACACCTCATTGGCTAAAACTTTTCTCATGCTCTTATTTGTCTAAAACACAATTGCTGGCTCCCAAATAGCTCCCAAATCATCTCTTCTAGGAAGTTTCCCTCTTTCCTCCAGGCAGAGCTTAGCGCTGCTTCCTCTGTGCTCTCACGGCCCATTTTTTACACCTCCACCAAAACATCTGATCCAACAATGACAAGTCTCATGCAGCCTTAGCATGTACTCTTTTCCCCCACCAGAGTTTCACGAAGGCCAGAGCTGCGATTCGTTGTCAGTTTATTCCCTGCCCCTATGAGAGTGTGGCTCATGGCAAGCTCAGATGAAAAAGTGCAATGGATAGGCCCCTTAAACCAAGGTCCTTCGGCAGGACCGACGTCAGGTTCCAGGGCAGGCAACTTTGCTGCTTCTACTGAAGGTGGTGGTAATGAGAAAATGCGGGTGCAGTGAAACACTTATTGCAGCGTACTTGGTGCGTTTGTAGGCAGCGCGTCAACGACCTCGGGAGGGCGGTGCAAACAGAAGTCCGATGCCTAGGCCTTCACTTGCCCCAGCATCCGCAAGGGCCCATTAATCCTTAATATTCAAATTCCGCCCACTAAACCAGCCCCTCGGTGCCCAAGCCGCCTCTTTTCCCCAAATGACGGCCGAGGGCAACCAATCGGCAGCTGGACAGGGGGCCCGCCCCCTTTTTCCTAGCCAGAA
>NW_006438082.1:652881-706136 GCF_000325575.1 Pteropus alecto | reverse complement strand
TCCCGTTCGGGAGAGTGCGCCACAAGGGCTCCTGCGCTCTCACCCCCATCTCCAGGCTTTGCCTCCCCCTCCTTCTCGCCCATTCCATGACTTTCTGCCCCCACTGCGAGCGAGTCGTTCCACCATCTCCTTTCCCATTTAGCAGGAACAAGTAGGTGGGAATTATTGTCCACCCACAAAAGGGACTAGACGTTGTGTTCCTGGTCCCACAACTCATCCTAAAGAGGCTGTTCTCGTTCCCATCAGGAGCCGTGGGTAGGGGACTGTGTGTCCGGCAGCACCTGAGGCTCTTCAGTGGGAGCGCGCCCCCAGGGTCTTTGGGGGTGCAGTGGCCTCAGAATATGAGCGCTCCCCCATCCTCCCCCCTTCGCCGGCGATCTTCCAGTTACATAAGTGGAGTGGGACATAGTATGTAACGGGCTCCCATAGTCCTGGACGAGATCACCGTACCAGATGGGGCAAGTTCATCGCATCGCTATGGTTCCTGTCAGTTGCCCCTGAAAGTTTATGTTCTTTTTAGTTTGGTTATGACTCAGTCACCCAAACTGAAACTCAGGTGACTTTTACGTGGCGTGGCAATGTGTCTTTGGTTTTGCACTGAAGACTTAAGGTCATTGTGAAGAGTCTAAAAAGAGTGCCCTCACAGAGGAAACCGTTTATGACATTGCTAAGTATGGACCCGAGAAGGGGAAGCTTGCTCTGGAGCACCTCTGTGGCAGTCGCTTCTGTTGTGTGTTCCGTGTGGATCGGTCACAGCAGAAATGGGCTCCACCACAAAATTGATATTCCTGACTCATGGTCAGGCAGATGTGTGCTTCTGGTTATTTTTCCAGGAACAGGAATGGGCTTTGCGGAGCCATTCACACGTTGTGTCTGCTGTGTGGGATCAGTACCCCAAATTGTGAGATGGTAGGATCAAATTCAGGGGGTGGTTGGTGATCGTGGAACCAAACCTACCGGCGTGTGATGCTGAGTGGCTTGGACTCTGTAGGACTCTCACAAGTTGTAGGCATTTCGTTATACTGGAAAAATAAAGCATTTCGGACCTTCGTAGTAAAATTCACCATTAATAGGCAGTTATTACTCTAGAGGAGAAATTTGAGGTTTCGTGGCTGGAATTTTCATCTGGATCTCAGTGATGCAGTGAACAGTGAGATTGAGCTGACCTCTTGGGTCTTTTGAAATATGCCTGATCCTTATTAAAAATACAGGGTCTGGATTTTTTAGGTCTGTTGGGAATTTCCCCCACGGATTTAGGGAAATAGGCTTATTTATGGGCTGTTTAGTACTTCTACTTCAAATCCCGGTCAGGAAGCCTAGGAAACACTACCTTTTATTTTCTTACCCACACGTGTCAGAACCTTAAAGGGCATAATCAATCTAGTAGAAGTACAGTCGATTAGGTACGTCGCCACAGAGCACCCATTCGTGGCATGTTAGGTAGGTGGCCGATCACTGAGATACATTTCATCCACGCACACAGATACTCAAGCCTCACTTGACAAAGATACCAAGGTTTGTACATCTGAACCCGGGATGCGACAGGACAAGGGCTCTGCTTCGTTCGGCCATCCTTGGCAATGTGTTTGCCTCTTCAGATGCCCTCCAGCTAGCTGTTTGTCATACCCAAGGCCTTTAAACAGCACTGGCAGCTTCCAGAATATAGTTTCTCTGCAAAGTTCCTGGTGGCATCTGAAGTCAGCATGTCCTAACAGCTTGAAGAAACCTTTTATGGCTTTCTTGTTCATACTGGCCTATCACACCGTCCTATTTTTTATTGTTACAAACTTGCCTGGAATGCTTTAAACCTAGAGTACCAGGTCTTTGTTTCACCTGACAGCATGATGCAGTCAAACCGTGCTCCAACTTTTGTGCCGTTTGTGTGTGGAGCAGGGGGTAAGGATACAGTTTTGCATTCTATTTGCAACTTCCAGCCAGAGTCATTGTTTCTCTGCCCGCGCTGCTTCTGAGTGGCCGAATCTAGTCCGGTGGGGAGGCAAGCTGAGGAGTTTGACAGAAAAACTGGCTAGATGACTCCAATGTGATGTTGCTGCCCCTACCCACATACTCCTTCCCCCACGTGGAGATGGAATGAGAAGCTCACTTCTTTAACTAAGAATAAAGAAGAGCAGAGGTAAAATTGTTAGCTCCTGTCTCGAGGCCGTTTCCACCCGCTAATGTACCTGCCTGGGACTATTTGCATGATAAATGACGTGTCCTGGAACCAGTAATCTTTTATACAGGTGAATATCAGTGGAAATCTTTTAATTGGCTTAAGAGCAGTTTGTTGGCAGGCTGCCTGAGTATCTGTGAGGAGGAGAGAATCACCGAAAATGTTTGATATTTGGAGTAACTAGTGTTTTAAACGCACAGGAGGTAAAGAACAGTCCTAGACTGGCGGCGAGCTCCAGGGCGTGTGGCAGGAGACCTGCTTGTTTTCGCTGCCCTCTGCTATGGTGACATGCATGCAGACCAGCCTCATGTGGCCGGCAGACACAACCTTTTTTCTTGGGTAAAGCATTATTGCCGCTCCAACAGAAGGACCTTGTCCTCAATGCTTCTGTATCAGCCCTGTCCAGGCAAACTGCCATTGTCACCGCTGCGCTTCTATCTTGTTTTGGTTAGAACAGACGTAAATGGGTTCCTCTTCCTTGGGCTCACTTACACAAAGGTTGCACTCTTCCGCCTGTGCCTGCTCTCTTCTGCCTTTCTCTTGCAAGGAACCCTTACTTATTGAAAACTTAATTTGCATGTCATCGCTTTAATACTTAGTTCCACCACTTTGATGGTAGGTGGGTGTGTAGGGGACCTGAGTGGAAATGGGAATTCGGGAGGCGGGCAGGGCATCCCCACTCCCATATCAAAGCGGGGGGTGTGGCCATTCCGTTAGGGAATAAAGCCTTGGTCTTTGTAGCTGTTTCAAGTCACACTTATGTTGGGTCTGCTGGCATACGGACGTGTCCTCACTGTAGCTGTTTTGCTGTTACTGCAGAAGTCTGAACTCTCAGGAGCAAGCCTAACGGAGCGGTCACTTGTCTTCCTTACCTAAGAGCTGGGGGTGTTATATATATGGACCTGCAAATCACTGCTTTATTGGGTTGTCACTTAACTGCTCTCATTTGCTGGCTCTTTTATTCCCCCCCACACACTCTGTGAAATCTTGAGTTAATCAAAGATCTTAAACTTTCAGAGCTAGAAGGAACCTTAGTCCAGCTCCTTCAGTTTACAAGGAAAAAACAATCGTGGCTGTGAGAAGTTGTGCTTTTCTGGAGCCTCCCAGCCAGGAGACCAGTCTGATTTTTATTATGTAGCTAACTGAGTAATACTGTTACCTTGACTTTGGGGATCTCAAAGCATTCTATGACTCGACTGTTTAAGAGAATTATAAGGCCTCACTGCACCTCAATAAATAATTCTAAGGTACCATCCTGGTAGTTAGAGACCAGCCGTAAGTAAAAGACTTGGTTGGTGTTGCCCTTCCTCTGGGTTTGATTACACAAGTAATTGTTTGTGTGAATAATCTCTAAATTGTACACGCCAGGCTTTTTTTAGTCTCGAGATAAAAAAGTGCTTCTCTTGGGCCAGCAAGGTATCAGAGATTAGCTAATATAGGCCAGTTTGGGTTTTAACAAGGAAATGATGGTTATCTTAATAATGAAAAATGTAATGATAAAAGTCCTTTTTTGAACATGTGTTCAAAAGCAAAAGAGAAACTATCAAACTAATAACTCTGTCGAACATTGCAATTTACTGATCCGAGAGGCTTAAAAGTGAGTGCTCTTAGACAGACTTTTGGAGGATGGCTTTGGATCTCCCAGGGCGCTTGGTTTTCATTGGTACTGCTTTTTTCTCTCAGGGTTAAAGCTCCTTTCTTTACGTGATGTTAACAGCAGCTTGTTGCAGCTTCAGCTGCTTGAGAAAGAAGGGAGACTTTGCCTCTGGATTTCGCGTGTTCTTTTTGGGATGACATTTTAATGTTGCCTGTTCTTTTGAACATGTATTTTAATGTCGCATGTTCTCTTGAACATGTATTCTCTCCCTGATGATTTCTGTATGACATGGTACCAAAAATACCAGAGATCACTACTAACGGTACGTTTAATAATTGTCAGAGTGTCCTTCAGAGGTGACAGGACCTACGATAGTGTCGATTCTAACATGCATGAATCTTTCCTTTATTTTAGCACTGTGTGTTATGTGCCAGTAATTTGCAGTTTATCCTTTGTTTCAAGCTAGGTAAGCCGGGAAATAGCATAGTACTTTGTCTATATGTTTATCTTCGAAATGTCCCAAATAGCCCTGGGAAAAAGATCGTGCAGCACAATGGGGGCTTTCAACTTACGATTTTCTTTGTTTTAGGCTCCATAAAAATACAGACTCACCAGTTCCTGCTTTGATGTGACATGTGACTCCCCAGAATACATCTTGCTTCTGTAGACCAGCTCCAACAGGATTCCATGGTAGCTGGAATGTTAGGGCTCAGGTAAGTAACCTTCCTTTTTTTTTTTTTAGTATATGTCCTGGTTTGGCCATCTGTTTTTAAAAAAAAAAAAAGGAAAAAAACAAGTTATACTACTCTTGGACAGTATGAAAGTACCCCAAAGACTAAAGACATAACTGTGCCAAACTGTGCCATATAATAAAAAAAAGTCACTTCCCTGAGCCCTGAAAGGTCAGTTTGGGTAGGGTTACTTGGTAGCCACAGCGTGATCTGGGGGCGGGCGTCAGATTAGAGCCGGAACTGGTGATCTGCAACTTCAGTTCACCTTGAAGCAGGTCAGCTGAGCTGAGAGCGCTTTGACTGAGCTCTTCACCTGCCGCTGCTGCTTTTGCCCAGTGGTCTTCAGCATGGTACTTTTGTTTGCTTTGGTTTTGGGTAAATGACTTCCTGGTCAACGTTAGCGAGCAGTGGTAATGTATTTTCAGATGTGGGAACTGCCGTGTGGTCCCCTAGAAGGACGGCCTCCTGAAAGCTGTCACAGAACAGGGGAGCCCATGGCTCATGGCATGTGCTTGCTGCACTCCTCCCACGGGAACTAAAGAGAGCACCCAGACTCACACCTGGCTCTTGAGACTAGAGCAGAGTGAATGCCTTTTGAAAAGCTCGGGATCCGAGCCACTGGAGGTCTGACACCCAGGCGCTCTGTCAGCCGCACTTTTGGCTGCTTTGGCACCATTGTGTGGACCTCCAGTTGGTAACAGTGAGTGGTTCCTTAACTTCTCTGCTGGCAGGCTCAATATCTCAAGCTTTTTAAAAATCAGTGGTCACTCCGCATTTGATGTTTTGACACCTGGATTTCAAACATTCCACGTGGTAAGGGCAGAACATTCTCACCGAATTTCTCCATTTCTTTTCCTAAGAAAAAAATGTGAGTTTACACATATGCTGCCGTTGAGATTCCAGCTGAGACCCCCAGGTAGCACTTTGTCGTGTCTCTCTAGAGGTTTCTGACACCTCAGCCTAAAGCCGCGCGGACATCCATAACAGCTCATTTGAGGACCGTGTGAGGGGCAGGGTTTGGGCGGAGGAGAAGAGAAGATGTGGAAGGAAGGGGAGAGCATCACACTGCCTCCAGGTCCCAAATTTGGTTTCACTCCTGATCCTGTGACTCAGATTGTCATTCCCCCTTGCTGCGGGATGTGCCCTGGGCCCTGCTGACAGGACGTTCTTTGTCCGCCACGTGTTTATGCTGGTGGGAGTTGTGTGGCTGGCGCTTTGTGCATTGTCTCAAATTGTGTGGACTAAATGTAAGACGGGCAGTGACTGGGTTTCTTCTGGTCGACGATAGGCCTGGGGGGCGGTTAGTGTTTTTAATAGTCTTTTTCTAAGATTACAATTGGATTTTATAAAGCAGGCAGTGGTGACTTTATATAATTCCTTCTAAGAAATATAGAAGAGATGTTTTTAAAAAATATTTCTCAGTACTTATGAATGGGAAAGACACGGCCATTTGAGCTTCAGGGAACTTTGAAGGGAGTTTTCAAAGGACAGAATCTGTCTTTAGTAGATACGTGCTTATAGCTTATCATTTTTCTTCTTTTCCTTTTTAAGAAATTATAAAAATAATACGTGCTTTCATGGAAAAGTCAAACCATTTCAAAATATATTAAGTAAAAAAATGAAAGCTCCCTGTTACTCTCTGTGCCCACCACCCAGAGTAACCACTGTTTGCCTGTTCTCAGGCTATACGAATATGCACTTTTTGCGTTTTTAACAAAAGGGGGATGGTACTACCCATATTCAGCATCTGGCCATATGACACATTTCTGTCTGCCTCTTTTTTGTTAAATAGCAGCATGATCTGTTGCCGACTTACTGTCATGCATTGTCCCCCAATGGTTTTCCCCATGCTTTACTATTAAAGATACTGCTGCATTAAACTTCCACACGTGCCAGTGTTTTTGAAGGACGCTGCCTGGACTTGGAGTTGCTGGTGGGTACCACCACATTGCCTTCCAAAATGGCTATCCCAGTTCCCACGACAGTCAGAGCAGGTGCCACCTCCCCACACCCTCCTACAATTGGATAGTCATCTTTTAAATTTGTGCTACTTGGGTTATTACTGAGGCCGAACCTCAGTTATCATTTGCCATTTGTATCTGGTCTTTGCGAAGTGCCTATTCATGTTCTGCATTCATTCTTCCATTGGGATATTTTTAAGTCGATTTGTAAGAACTCTTAATGTATTAAGGATATTAATTTTCTGTTATCATGCAGATATTTTTCCCACTTTGTTCCAGATCTTTTGATTCTGTTTGTCTTTTTGATATATAACATTTCTCTTATGATTTTTTCTTTTGCTTTTATACTTGGAAAATCCTTTCTTACTCTAAGAATATGTCAGTGTACATCTGTATTTTCTTCCTAAAAAACTTGACGTACTATATTCGTGCATACATATTTGATATATACAGAAGGATCTTATAGGTAAGTTATCCTGTGTTTTTTGTATGGTTTTCAAAATACCTACATTTGTATTTAACTTCAGTGTGGGGTGAGGTCTAGAGCCCACTTAGTCAGTCGCATCATAGTCATTTGGTGAGCCGGTTATCTGATCTTCACCTTTATCATCGCTGACTTCAGGTGAACAAAGCATTCTTACTTTTTTCTTTCTGAATTTTTTCTTTGTAAGGCTCGATGGCAAGTTTGTCAGCAGATAATCATTTATTCATTCATCTCACAAATATTCGAGCCCCTGCTTTGAGCCAGGGGCTATGCTGGGCCCTGCAGGTGCTGCCGCCTTCTTGACTGGGGGCAGGGCTACAGAAGTCGTGACGTGACGTCAGTGGCGTGGCTACAGAGCTCATTTTGGAAGATTCAAGAAAAGAGTGGATCAAAAGTAGGTTTTAGATAAACTAGGAGGAATCCAGAGGGGCTGAGTGTGTGTTTAATTCTGACATAAAGTTAGAACTTTAGGGTAGACTGCAACATAAAGCATAGTTTGTTTTATAACTCACGTAATTGCAGGCTGATTTTTGTCTTGAATTATGATGAGGGCTTTTTGCTGTTGAAACAGTTCTATATTCAGCTAGCTTGGTTGTTATGATAGAATAAAAGTTGCGTACTGATAAAAATGGTAATTTTCTTCTATGATGATTTTGAAGCGCTTCTGTAAAAGCTGATAAAAATAAAGACAGGCTTTTGGTGAATATGTTCTTAGGGGAACAAGTGCAATTTTTTACAACTTGCATCATTTAAATCTAATAAGTACCCTCAAAACTGAAGTGGCGTTCTGATTTGGGTTGAAAATATTTTTTACTTAAAGAAGGGATATAAATGACTTGTGATTAAGGGAAAGGCTTCTTGTATAAGGCTGATTTTTTAAAAAGTGATTTCTTGAATAGTTAGGTATATAGTACAGAATGAGAAAGGTAGTATAAAAAGGTTAGGTGGTAAAAGATCTCCTCGCTACTTTGTCCCCCAATAGTCATTTCTCTCCCTGGAGGCAGCCATCGTTACCAGTTTCTCATTAATCTGTGTGCGTGTGTGTGTAATTTTTCACTTATGGTAAAACATACATAACATCAAATTTACCATTTTACCCATTTTAAGTGTACAGTTTAGTGACATTAAATACATTCTCATTGTCGTGCAGCCATCACCACTATGCATTTCCAGAACCCTTTTCATCTTGCAAAAGTGAAACTGTCCCCATTAAACTTAACATAACTCCCCATTCCTCCTTCCTCCCCCGGCCCCTAGCAATCTCCCTTTTACTTTCCGTCTCTATGAAATTGACTATTCTAGATACCTCATATTATGTATTTCATATATGTGTTTATGTACACCTTTTATTTGTGTATATGCAAGCCAGATGTGTGTGTGTGTGTGTATTTACACAAAGAATAAAATACTGCGCACATTTGTGAAGTTTGCTCTTTTTCGTTAATGTATCAGGTCATCATCGGTTCCTATAGAGCCATGTCATTCTTTTTAAGGGTGAGGTTAGTAGTCCATTATATGGATGCACCATAATTTATTTAACTGATTTTCTGTTGATACGTTTCTAGTGTTAACTTCGTTAACGCTGTAATTAAGAGTCTTTTACATATACCGTTTTGTTCATGGCCAAGTTTATAGGAGAAATTCCTAGGGATGAGACTTGCTGGGTCAAAGGGTATATGCATTTTAAACTTTGATAGATATTGCTGAATCAAAGGTGGCCTTTTAATTGCACAGTTATAAAGAAAAGACTACATGTGAGTAGATAAGCCTACAAATTTATGATTGCAAGGCTGTTTGTAGAGATTAGAGAGCTGTTAATTAGGCCAGGAAGACAGTTTTTAGCAGTTAGTGCTAGAAAGCAAAACTTCAGAAGCTTCCATTTCATCAGACGTGACCTCGTGTGAGCAGAACCTGTGAGGCAAGACCCTTTACTTGGCAAGAGGAACTTCAGCCCGTTCTCATTTGTGAATCTTCAGGAAAATGGAGCATTTTTATTCGGTGCTGTTCTAAGTTGCAGTGGCTTCTTGGGACTCAGGGTTGAAGAGTCTCCGCACCTGCTGGGCCTTCTGTCCCATTTGAATTGTACTGTGCGTAAGGGATAGCATCCTGGGTGTAGTCAGGACCAGGCAGCTGTTGCTTCGTTTCTCTTCTGCTGTTGTACTCTTTATATAGCAGTACTTCACTCATTCGTTTCCCCTATTCTAATTGAGTATCTATTAGTCCTACCTACTAGGGACTGTCCCTCCTCTGAGTGATCTTACGGACTAAAGGAAGGTCCAGACAGGCAAACAGGCCATTACTTTACAAGGGGCTAAATGCCACGATGGAGAAGTACTGGTCGCTGAGGGAGCACATAAACATTAGAGCAGGGGTCCCCAACCCCTAGGCCGCAGACAAGTCCATGGCGTGTGGCCTGTTAGGAACTGGGCTGCACAGCAGGAGGTGAGTGGCAGGCAAACGAGCGAAGCTTCATCTGTATTTGCCTTCTCAGCTCCACCTCAGATCATCGGGCGTTAGATTCTCATAGGAGCACTGGTCCCTGGCGCCAAAAAGGTTGGGGACCGCTGCATTAGAGGGGTCCCACCTAGACATGGAGTTGGGGTCAGGGAAGGGACTTCTTTGAAAAGCGACGCCCAAGACCTGAACGATAAGGCAATGTCAGCTAGTCCCAGAGAAAGTGTGAGTGGAAGAGAGACCAGCATGTATGGAGGCTCAGACCAGAGAGGACTGTTGGGCCGGGTCTGAGGAGTTTGGAGTGCGTGGCGAGGCCAGAAGAGCAAGCCAGGCTGCGGGGCTGGGCGCAGTTCCGTTTGCGGGGTGCACAGGTAGGAGATCTGACACAGCCATGCCAGCCGTGCTCAGTAGGCTCGGCTTTCCTTCCAAGCCGCCTCAAGCCCTGAGATGGCCCTGAGCCCCAGCAGGTTCTGCAAAGTACTCTGGCTATCCACCCTGTCCCCTTGTCACCCATCAGTGCCCTGGAGGCTGTCTGTCCTGACTTCTCGCCTACCCACCAAGCCCCCAGGGCTTCCACTCCAAGTCTCTTCATGGAACCTTCTCTCCACTTCCTTCCCTCCACTTCTGCCCCAGGAGACCCCAGGGGACCCATGAGGAGAGGGCTTCCCCTTCTCCAACACGCTTCAGTCCCTGATAGTCAATACTGAAGGGGAGGGCAGGAGCTGGCATGGCACGCGAGTCAGCTGTGGTACCAAACACACTGCTTAGTTCTTCTGACTTTTTAAAATTATTTTTTTAGCAAGACTTTCATGGTGAAGGAAGCAGTGTGTAAGCAAGCTTGCTCCTGGCTTGTGAAGGACCAGGTCCACCCCGATGAGCCACGATAGACGGCCCCGCTGCAGTCCCTGCAAGCCTGGGCTGGGGAGGTGGGATCTGAGCCCTCAGTCGCCGGTCCTCCGTGTGCCTGCCTGTGAGATCCTGCCGCCCCACAGTCTTCCCTGGCCTCTTCCTCCCTGGCCTCTACTCTCTGCTCACGTGCTACTTTCCACTCGGACTTCGGAGATGTTAGCAGTCTGTCCAATTTACGCCAGCCTCCTTTTTTGGAACTCAAATGCGACAGCTCCAGCAAAATCCCAGCCCGTGGTTGCAGTTGGTGCCGTGCCTCCCCAAGGTAGCCTGTTCCCCAAAGGTGACCGGGATACTGTCCATGCAAGCTTTGTGCTATGTTACACATGACCGCGATAGAACATGTGAAAGTGGTTTTGCAAAGTGACAGGGTGGTAACGTTCTGAAACTCACTCTTTTTACTCAGTACTTGGCTTTTGAGCCTGGTCCACCTTCATTCGATGCACACCTTCATTCATTTAACATGCCTCCTTGTACTGCAGAAACATCTTCACAGCAGAAGCCCCACCAGAGCCCTAAGGGAGAACGGAATCGTAGTGAAATGAGGATTGACATCTGGTTTATGTTTACATCCTTTGCTCCTATTAACCGAGAAGATATTTTTATTTCTGTTTGTTGAAACTTTCCACAAAAAAAAAGGCATCCATTTTCTAGACTTATTAATACGGCGGTTCGAAGGTTTTATTTTTAGATTTGAAAGAAAGCAAAGCAGGCTTCTGAGATATGCACATTTCGCTTCGTTCCCATCTCTTTTGCCACATTCCACAGTGCTGCTAAAACAACTCGAGCACTTTTAAGCGTGAGCTGACTTTCTACGTGTGAGTTATTTTTGAAAATACTAAAGCGTTTTGGGTTTTCTGGGGCTTCTAGTGGTTCTCAAGTTTTGACATTACTTTGATAAGTTGTCTTTTAAATTTGTCTACACATATTTAGTAACTTATTTTTTAAATGTAAATTTTCGCATTTCTGGTTTTTGTGTTTTTGTAAACAACAGAAGGTATTAGTCCATATTAAGTACTAATTTGCTCTAATATTTTCAGCTGTTTTGGAAGTACACTTGGCAAAAAAATAGACAAACATCTGTAGTTATGACAGTTTGTCTTTTGTTCCTTTAAACTCCAGAGTAAATCTAGTGAATTTTTTTCTAGGCTTGTAAGAACGTGGGAATGATTAAAGTCGTCATAATACTTAAGTGGTTAGGGAAGGTTGAAAATCTTTTTTTAAGTGGTATCACCCTATAAAAAATGTTATTGTGGTTTGTAAACAACTGTATAAAATTTCTTAGCCATTCTTCCAGATTGTTTAAGACAAAGCAAACAAACAAAACATAGTATTTATTAAGCTCTTTTTTTAATTATAGAAGTAAAACATCATTGTGAACAATTTAGATGCATATGGAAATCTCTCTAGAAATTCCACCGTGCGGAGGAAACTGGTCTTACTATTTGCTGTGTATCTTTCTAGACCAAAGGCTCTGACTCAGGATTGAGAATTCAGGGGTTCTGTGACCTTGGACGAGAGAAGCACTTGATCTTTATTTTCACCCACTTGTCATTGAAAATTCAGATTTCCTTCAGATGACGAATGTAGGCAACACCACGGTAGTGTTCAGAGTACATGTGACTTTGTTACCAACAGAAGACAAAGATGATTTCATATCATATTATAGTTACAGATGTTTTGAGATATCCTTCGTGCTCTTCACTGCTTCAAACTTGGGTGTTTACTAGACCCACCTCTAGACCTGGTCATTTAATGGTTTACTAAAGACGCACCTGTTACTCTGGCTCTGATTCGAAGTATGTTGTTAATCAGTGTCTATGCATTTTATCTTATGCATTTTAAAACATTCTTCCGAGGAGGTCTAGAAAGCCAAAAGGGTCCATGGCAGAAAAAGATAAAGAATGCCTATCGTGTATATCATACAGCTGCAAATGGAAGAACAGCCAGCAATTGAGTAGTCAGCGTGTGGGGGAAAGAGACCAGGGAAAGCCCTGGAGCACAGGTGCAACGAAGGGCGGTAAAACATTTAAAGCCTAGTTCAAGTTATTATATCAAATATTTTTATGAACGCATTCAGTGTTGTACAGATACCGTGTAAAGTGTAATGCAACCAAAACTTTAAGAATTGCTCATATTGTCTACGGCCACGCCATCCTGAACAAGCCCGACCCCGCTTATCTCGGAAGCTCAGCAGGGTCAGGCCTGGTTAGTACTTGGATGGGAGACCACCTAGGAAGACCAGCTGCTGTAGGCATAAAAAAATTAAAAAATAAGGGATCGTAAGGTGACAAGGTCCTTGCAATCTGCGAGGTCAACCAAGGGTTGCCTTGCCTAAAAAAAAAAAGAAAGAAAGAAAAATTCTTCATGCCACATAAATTGCTTAGAAAATAATAGCCGAAAAGTTACCTTTGCTGTTGGCATTTTAAACATCCTTTTAGAGTCTTCTATATGCACTCGCATGCATGCATACGTATTGTTTTAGATAAATGGGATCATATAGTATGTGCTGTTGTAATTTGCCCTCTTTCCTCAATGAGATGCTGTAGATATCTGTCCATGTGAGTAAAAATAGATTTATATCATCAGTTTTCCCTAAAACGAAAGTAACTTTATTGTCTAATTATGAAAGTAATATCTATTTGATGAAAATTTTTTTTAGAAAATAGAGAAAGGAAAAGAATTGCTCATAAATCTGCTATCTACAGATAGATAACATCTAAATAAGGCCTTTACACCATCATTTTTAATGACCACGTGACATTTCATTGGTGGCTGTGTCTTGATTTAATTAGGGGAGTTTCTATTGTTTCTGCATTTTCATTGCTCTGAATGGCAGGTCCGGCTGTGTGCTGATGAGCCCGCTCTGTGCCCACATCTTCAGGCTCCCTCTTGAGCCCCACACTGGGTGACCGCTTCCGTATTCCTTCTGAGATGCTCGTGGACGTCTCACACTTAACAAGCCCCAAACAGAACTCTCGCTTTTTTCCCCATTCAAATCTGCTTCTCCTCCTGTCTCTTCTATCTCTGTAAACAGCATCAACATCCGCCCAGTTACCAATCAGAAATTCTAGGAGTTGTCCTTAATTCTGCTCTTTTCCTCGCCTTCCTCTAATACACCAGCAAATCCTGTGGGGCTCTCCATTTAAAAGGCACCCCAGACCCATCTCCATGGCTAAGACCATCCAAGCCACAAGTCACCTTTCAGGTGGATGCAGCAGGACTTCGGGTGATCTATTTTGCAGCTTCCTCAGTGACACTCGTGAAACAGTACACATTTCATTAGACTATTTGTTATAATGGCACCCAAATCCCACCTAAATGATGGGATTGTTCCACATTTAGTAACTTTTTCATCTGGCCAATACAGTTCACTTTGAGTACTGAGTTCCTTGCTGCCCCATGCTGAAGGATCTGCAGTTCATCAGGCTGTCATCCAGCCACACACTCCACATCGGAGTCAGGTGTCTGTGGTACCCCAGGCACTGCGGTAGGCAGGCTGTAGGGTGACCGAGACAAACTGGTGGTACCTTTCTGCATGGAGCGTAAGTTTGGTGGGAGAGACGGACTTTAAATAATTCACAAGTAATTATATAATTACAGAGGGTTAAGTGCTCTGAAGGACAAGTATGGGGGCGCTCGCTGTGATCAAGTGTGATCAAGTGGGGGAACAGCCAGCCTTGAGAGGGGTAAGGAAGCCTGCCCTAAGGAGGCAGTGCCAAAGCCTGGGACCAAGCGAGGAGCAGAAGGATTGGGCAAGGTGCAGAGTGGAAGCGGGCTTCTCCAAAGCAGAGCAGGGGTGGGGGTAAGGGTGACAGATGTGGGCAGAGAGGTTGACAGGGTGGGTGCAGGGTTTTCGATGTTAACGGCAGAGCAGTAGGAAACTATCGAGGGTTGGGTTCTTTGGATTTTGAGTTTTTATCAAAATGTTACAGCCACTCAATAACATAAACTCTCTCAAAAGAGATTATGGTGAAAACAACAATCTACCCCTTCCCCTTCCTGTTCCGCGCGATCCAGAGATGACAGCTTTTAACCATTTCCACTTTTAGTTTCTCTGATGGTTACCTTAAAAACTAAATCATATGCTTATACATCTTTCTTGATGTGCCAACTCGAGGGAATTATATTCGTTCCCTGAAATGAAAGAGGACGACTTGGCTTGTATCACTTCCCATGTTGAGATTCATATTCACATTTTCTCTGTAACTTTAAACAGTGGTTCCTGTTCCGTCAACTTTAGTCCATATGGCACTTCCCCTCTGTATAAAGTAACGACATTAATGACCCTGCTTTTCCTCCCACAATCCCCACTTCTGCCTCCTAAAAGCTGTACTTGGTCATTCCCATAACCGGTCGTTAACGGTTATGCTCTGCCCTGCGGCCACATCCAGTGGTTGTAGGGTAATTCTAAAGTTGAAAACCACTCAACATCATTGACATTTTTTATACATATGTAAATATTGTTTACCACAAGGCCTCACAGTGAATGTGAGGATTACATTTTCTTCTTTATAGATCTAGAGTCACAATCGCTGGACCACTCAAAGGAGAATGACCAATAAAGGTCAAATAGTTTCTCTTTTCTTTACACACTATTGCTTGCTTAAAATTCTTGCCAGAATGTAACCTGCTTCATATTTGGACCTTGGCTTTCTTGTACAGCTCTTCGTTTTCCCCACTGTTTCTGATTGCTTTTCATAGTATTCCCTGATTGTGTTGTAAAATCCTCTCAACCGTGCTATTTCTTTCCTGTGATTCTGCATTTGTCACCCCCAGAGGCCTTCCTCTCAGAGCTCTCTGTCCTCCTGCATTCTGAACAAGTATTTGCTCTGTGAGGTTGTACACAGCTGCTGCCTGGGTCACCCCTTCACTGAGCTCTTGGATTGGAGCCCCTGTGTCCCAGGACCTGGACCTGTATCTTTTACTTGGTTTAAATAACTTGCTCTAAGATAGGGTGCGTGAGTAGTAAACTGTAGTGGACGCTATTGTGGCTTGCCTGGGTCCCTTTTCCACAGAACTCTGGTATTAGTCATCTTTCTACCTTATTCTCAACTCCCGCAAGGATCCTGAAGTCATTTCACACATTTCATTCCCTTGGCAACTATTATTGGTCAAGGTTGGACCTGTGGTCTCAGTTGGTCCACGCAGACTGAAGGGAAGGGCTTCAGTGGCGCATTCAGGGGCAGCTGTCTTTCCCTCACTGGAAGTAAATAGGAAGGTGCCGCTGGCAGCTCTGGTGTAACCTCAGACCAAGGGACCAATCCTAAGGACAGCGCTTCCTCACCAAGGGTGGTGGCATAGGGACACAGGAGGAACCTGGGGCCTGCCCCAGCTCTGGGATTCCAGCTATGCAAGAGAATACGTTTTCTTACTGTGTACGCCGGTTTGAGTTGGCTTTTCTGTTACTTGTGGCCAAAAGCACTGTAACAGACATGTCTTCTGAGTCTCGGCATTTCCGAAATGTCTTCTGCTCTTCTACTCTATTGGCTAAGCATAGGAGTCCAAGTTGAAAGTCACCTTCCCTCCTAACTTTGAAAGCGTCGGTCCCATTGTCTTCTAGTATGCAGAGTCAGTAATGAAACATACTGATGCCAATCTAGTTGTGGTTCTTTTATAGGTGGCCTTCTTTTCTTCCTTCTTCCCTAGAAAAATTTTCGGACCTTGTCTTTTTCTTTAGTGTCCTGAAATTTCATGAGAACGTGTTTAAAGTTGTGTCTTTTCATTCACTCAGAATGCTTGCGTCTCTTGTGAACTCTTTTAATATGCTCGCTTCCATCCTTTCATTTGCTTTCTTATGGAGACTCTCGTTAGGTTAATTTTGGACTTCGTATATAGGTCCCCTGTCTTGACCCATCCTTTCTCATGGTTCCTTTTTTCCCCCTCTAAATTTTAGAAGATCTCCTAGACTTTATTTTGTGTCCCTTCTGTTAAATTCTTTATTTCAGCCAAATCTTTTTTTCTAATTTATTGTGAAGCCTGTGTGCCCACTGTGTAGATTCAACAATTGTTAACATTTTTGCATATTTGTTCGGTCTGTATAGATACGTACATTTTTATATGCTTTTGCTGACCATTTGAAAGGAATTCGCAGACAGCATGCATTTCATCCCTAAGTACTTCAGCATATATCTCCTGAAAATAAGGACATTTAATATAAGCACAACGTCCTGAGCACATCTTTAAAAATTTACAATTCTTTAATGTTATCAAATAGCCATTCCAAATTGAGATTTCTCTCAAATATCTCATAGCTGTTTTTTTTTTTTTTTTTGGTGGGGGAGTGGGTTGGGTAATAAGCAATTAAGATTCATACCTTGCATCTGTATATGCTTCCTTTGTCTCTTTTAAGAACAGCCTCCTCACCTCCAGTCCCCCTGTGACATTGACTTTTCGAAGCACCCAGCCCAGTCGTCTTATAGAAGACACGTTCCAGATGTGTCTCTTTTCCTGTTTATTTCTTATATTAATCATAAATGAGAAGTTAGTTCTGTGGGCTTCTTTAGGTAAACGTTTGGGGCAAGAATATTTTGTCTTAGCATCACATTGGCTGGTTCTCCTGTGGTTCCTGATGCTGCATTTTACTACTTGGTTGAAGAAGGAGGTGACTGCCAGATCTCTCCATTGCACATGTACAGTTTTCCTGTTGTAATTGATAAGTAATCTGTGGTGTGACGCTTTGGCACCGTGCGAAGGTCCTGTTACCCAGCAGCCACTCACCTAAGGATTTTAGTATGTTCACCGATGACCCTTGCCTGCATCTGTTATTACATTGGGCTTTACCAAATGATTCTGTCATCTCTTATGCATTTAATATTGGCATTCTGTAAGGAACTTTCCATCATCGAGTAAGGAGAAACTGTATTTCCTCCTAAAAAGACAGTATAAATGCTAAATCTTTTCCTTTAATTACTAACTTAATTACCAAATTCTAGAGTAAGAAATTGATATAATCATCATCTCACCTCAGATGATGGCAAAATATTTGCTGTTGTATTTTCTCTTTCATGTCAATATGGACTCATGGAATTATTAAATGTTTTACAATTTAGCTACAGTCACTATTCTTTTTTGATCAAATTATTCCACATTTGGTCAGTGATGCTGGCACCTGTGTCCTCTTGGCATACCCTCATTAATTAGTCTTTGAGCGATTCTTTGCCTTCTGGCATAAGACATTCCATCCAGCATGTGCTTTTCCTGCCCCAGAACTGGTTCCAAGAGCTCTGGTTCCTTTTAGTGGGAAATGCTATTTAGAATCCAAGAATTGGGTGCTAGATGTGCTCATTCTTACTGGGATGACATTGCATCTGGGCCCTTTCAATGGACAAAGCTAGAAAATATATTAAAAAAATTTTTAAGTCATGGATACATAATGACATCTTCAGTAGAAATTTAACATAAGAGGATTCGTCTTTAACTTTTATTTTATCCTTATTTATCTTTTTCTTAAACTGAAAATGTTGATTCCTGATTTACATTAACATAGTTACTTATTTGCTTTATCTTTTAATGTACGTAAAATAGTTGTAAAATTACAATACCAGTATTACTACTAACAGTGAGAATGCTGAATGAAGTTTAAGATTTCTTTTTGTTCTTAAGATATATCTTACTAAAGATGTAAAATCAAGATTATTGTATTCAAAAGTCACCTGGGGAATTTGCTTCTGGTAGTAGTGAGGTAGCTCCCGTTGGACTACCCCTCTTGCAGATAACAGCTAAGAACTCTGGACAAAATTTAAAAACAACTATTTAAAAGTACCAGAAAGTGACTAAAAGTAGGCAGAAACTGAGGGAAGTTGATATTTAGAAGAAGGGAACTGCATTAAGTGGATTTCTTGTTTATAATGGCTTTTCACCTGACGGCTGTCCTAGTCAGTGCTGCCGCAGGGAGGCCGAGACTCATATGGAGACCTTCAGTCTCGGATTGAGGAAGAAGACAGTTCCGAGCAACCACAGCAGCTGAAAACTGAGGGCGGAAATCCTGGAAAGCAGATAGCCACAGGCAGGGTGTCCAGAGCATTCACATAAACTCTGCTCAACTCTAGCTAAGGCAAAAGAAATGAACAGAGATTTCAGCTGCTGCCCACCGTAAGGAAAACGGTTTGGAGTTTGAGTTCTACCAAGTCAGCTGCCTGGTAAAATAAAAAATTGGTATTCTTCATTGAAACATAACAATCCAAAGTCTGACAGTGTCACTCCCAATGTCTAGACATTTGAAGAAATAGGGAAATGCGACTCTTATTCAGGAGCAAGGTTAAGCACATTTTTTTCTTTTTTCTTTCTCTCTCAATCTTTATTCTCAGTTCCTTGCTGTTATCCAGCAGTTTTTTTTTCTGAAGTAGTAACTATTTTAGGCTTTGCAGGCCATATAGCCTCTGTCACAAGTGCACAACTCTGCTGTTATAGTACAAAAGCAGCTATAGACAGCATGTAAACAAATAGGCATGGCTGCATTCCGGTAAAACTGTATTTACGGAAACAGGCTGTCAGATTGGGCCTGCACGTCACACTTTGCCCAGTCTCATTAAGAGAATAGGCAGTCAATAGCAGTCTATCTCAGGATGACCCAGATGTTGTAATTAGCAAGGAAGGATTTTAAAGCAGCTGTTGTAACTAGGCTCAAAGACATAAAAGAAAATATGCCTGTAATGAATGAACAAATCAGTAGCCCTAAATCTAATAATATTGATAATTACATTAAATGTAAATAGACTAAGCATTTCAGTTAAATGATAGATTATAGGCTGGATTAAAAAACAAGACCCAACTGTATGTTTTCTATAAGATAAGCAATTTTAATATGAAGACATACCTAGGTTGAAAATAAAAGGATGGAAACAAATATACCACACAGACAGCATGGGAAAGCTGGAGTGGCAATATTAATATTAAAAAGGCAGACTTCGGAACAAAGGATATTACCAGAGATAAAGAGACACATTTCATAATAATAAAAGTGTCAGTTCATCAGAAAGACATCAGCCATCAATGTATATTTGCCTAATTACAGAGCTGCAAAATACATGAAGAAAAACTGGCAAAATTAAAGAGAGAAATAGGCAAATCCATAATCATACTTGGTAATTCTAAAACCCTTCTCTCAATAATTGGTAGAACTAGATAAAAAAATCAGTAAGTATGTAGGTCTGAACATTCTAGCTACCATGCTCTAATTGACATTTATAGAGTAATACAACAACAATAATAAAACAATTTCATAACACATTCTTTTCATGTGTACATGATACAGTTCAGTAGTGTCATAAAATGTCTCAGTAAATTTCAGAAGCTTGAAATCCTATAGATTATGTTCTGCGATTAGAATAGAATTAGAAATAACAATAAGATCTAGAAAAAAACCAAATATTTGAAAATTAAACTACATTTCTAGGTAAAGAAAAAAATCATGGGTCAGAAAAAATCACAAGAAAAATTATAAAAGAGTTCAAGCAATAATGAATTATAATGAAAATACAACATATTAAGATTTATAGAATTCGGATAAAAGTGCTTATAGGGAAGTTTATAGCTTTAAATGCATTTATTAGAAAAGAAGAAAAGTATAAAATTAGTGATCTAAGATTCTACCTTAAGAAGCTAGAAGAAGAGCAAAGTAATCTCAAAGTAAGTAGAGGGAAGAAAGGAAGTGATAAAGGTAAGTGCAGAAATCTATGAGATAGAAAACAAGACAAAGAATAGAGGAAAAATAATTAACAAAGTCAAAAGTTAGTTCTTTGAACATGTCAAGAAAGTTGATACTCCCTTGGCCAGACTAATCAAGATAAAAAGAGAAGCACATAAGTTAGCAATATCAGGCATAGAGGGGGATATTACTAAAGCCTCTTCAGACGTTAAAAGGATTAGAGTGAGTGTTATGAACAACTGAAGTTGACAACTCAGATGAAATGGACAGATTCCTTGAATGTCAAAACATAATATGAAATAGAAACTATCAATAGTCCTTTAGTAAAAAGATTTAATTCAATATTGAAACATTTATCCACGTATTTTTCTATAAAGGAAATTTTAGATCCAGATGGTTTCAATGGTTATGTTTATCGAACATTTAAGAAATAATACTAATCTTACATAAGCATAAGCCTTTAGAACATAGAAGAGGAAGAAGGAACACTTCATAACTTGTTTTATGAGTCCAGCATAACCCTGATACCAAATCTGATAAAGACATTACACACCGATTATACACCAATATCCCTCGCGGACATAAATGTAAATATCTTAATAAAATACTGCATGTGGTATATCAACATTTCAATCAACGATGGGTTGGATATATGATGGTGTACCATTTAGCCAAGGTGTGTAGTAGGCTCTACCATCTAGATTTGTGTAAGTACACAAACCTACATTTCCATAATGGTGAAATTTCTTAATAATGCATCTGTCAGAACATATCCTCTTTGTTAAGTGGCACATGACTGTATTAGCAAATTAAATCCAACAATATATAGAAAAGATAATACAATCAAGTGAGGCTTATCCCAGGAATACAAAATGTTTTCATTCAAAAAACAGTCTGTAAAGGAATAAAGGAGGAAAACCACATAATTATCTCAGTGAATATAGAAAAAGCATTTGATAAAATTCAGTGGCAATTCATAATGGAAACTTTACAGATTAGGAATTTGAAGAGAACTTCCTCATCTGATAAAATGCATTTATAACAGAGCTACAGATAAATTGCATTTAATAGTAAAATATCGAACATGTTACCCCTAAAATCAGGAAAAAGGCAAAGATGTCCACTCTTAATACTTCTATTGAGCATTATACTAGAGGTTTTAGCCAGTACGTTAAGGCAAGAAAAGAGATATAAGGCATTAATATTAAAAGGAATATGTCTAATGAAATGTACTGTATACTTGAAACCAATTTAAATAAATTAATTAAAAATATACATATTAAGAGGAAGTAAAACTTTCATTTTGGAGGTAATGTAGAAGATTTGAAAGAATCTATAAAAAAGAAAAAAGAGAAAACAATTCTGCTAGAACTAAAATGAATTTAGCAAAGCCTCATGGTACAAGGTCAGTTATACAAAAATTAACTGGAAAAGAAATTTACACTGCAGTACCAATAAGAATAATTCAGTGAAAAATGTACAAGATCTATACAGTGAAACCGAAAACATTGCTGAAAGAAATTAAAGACCTAAATTAAATAAATAGAAAGATATACCATGCTCATGGATTGACAGACTAAATAATCTTTACAGTGTCAGTTCTCATATTGATCTGTAGGTTAAACATAATCCCAGTCATAACTACAGGCTTTTTTAATAGAAGTTGATATGCTGATTCTAAAATGTATATGGAAATGCAAATGCAAAGTACTTGGAGTATCCAAAAACAATCTTGAAAGAGAACAAAATTGGAACATTTATACACCTGACTGACACTATAAATCTGCAATAATCAAGACTGCCTAGTACTCGTATAGGGATAGATTTATGATTCGGTGGACTAGAGAGCCCAGAAATTGACCTAACTTCTGTGATCATTTGATTTTTAACAGAGGTGCCAGGGCAGTTCAGCGGGAGAAAGGAAAGCCTTTTAAGCAGATAGTTCTGGGTGATAGCAAATGATATCCATACCAGACAAAATTGAACCTTGACCCTACCATATTAGTTTCCTAGGGCTGCCATAACAAAGTACCACAAACTGGGTGGCTTAAAACTGAATGTGTCTGTGGGGCTCTGCTCCCTCTGAAACCTGTAGGGTAATCCTTCCTTGCCTCTTCCTACCTTCTGGTGGTTTGCTGGCAGTCTTTGGTGTTCCTTGACTTGAAGCTGCATCATTCCAGTATCTTCTTTTTTCGTTATGTGGCATTTTCTCTGTGTCTGTGTCTTCACATGGCTCTCTTCTCATAAGGACACTGGTCATATTGGAATAGGGACCCACTCTACTCCAGGATAATCTCATCTTAACTAATTACATCTGCAAGGACCTTATTTCCAAATAAGGTCACATTCTTAGTTAGTAGGGGTTAGGTCCTTCAACGTATCTTCTTTGAGAGGACACAATCTAACATGTAACACCACCTTGCACCATACGTAAAAATCAATTCAAGGTGGACTATGGACCTAAATGTTTTAAAAGCTAAAATATAAAGCTTCTAGAAGAAAACATAGGAGAATATCCTGAAGATAAAGGATTCTTAGGCCACAGAAAGCAATAACTATTAAAGGGAAAATGGGTAAATTGGACTTCATTAAAATTAAAAAATTTTGCTCTTCAGGATACCATGAAGAAAATGAAAAGACAGGTCACTGAGAACATAATTGAAATAAGTCATAGAGAAAACAGAAAGGCATATATCTGACAAAAGACTTGTATTGGAACATATAAAGAACTACAACTCAATAAAAAACCTATTTTTAAAAGGTGAAAAGATTTTAATAGATACTTCACAAAGGAGGACATCTGAGTGATGGCCAGTATACCTACGAAAGTGACTAGCATTAGTCATCAAAGAAATACAAATTAAAACCGCAATGAAATACCACTACACACCCACTGGAATGGCCAAAATTGACAACACCAAATGTTGCTGGGAGTGTGGGATAGGACTGACTAAGAAGTGGCACTCGGGAACTTTCTGTGGCCATGATGACATTTTCCATCTTCATATGAGTTTAGCTTACACACGTGCATGCAGTGGATAGAACTCAGCAAATGCTACACTTAACATTTGTTATTTCACTGCATGTAAATTTTACCTGAAAAACTGAAAATAAATTTTCAATTCCCATTAATGATATGCATGCTGAAGTGTTTGGGGATGAAGTGTACTGGTGTGGAAACTTTGGAATGCATCAAAAATAGATGGATCGATGAATGGATGAATGATGTCAATGGCAGAATCTAGATGATTAGTATGTGGGTATTTATTTGTTAAATTTTTCTGTACGTTTGAATTTTTCTTTACAACATGTTGGGGAAAAGCCACTTGGAATCATTTTCTTCTGTGTGGTTGTGTTATTGATTTGATATACAGTTTATTTGTTTTCAGTTTCGTGGTTTGCTTTTCTCTCTATTTTTAGAATACATAAAGTATTTAATGGTTCCAAAGGCAAGCCTAATTTAATACAGGGAATTGCTATTTCAGTGATCTTTGTTTAGTTATAATTGTGGAATAGCAAAAGTTAGGATTATAGTAGTGATTCTTTATGTTAATGGCCTGTGTGCACATTTTATGTGGACGTAAACAAGACGTATGGTTTTTGTAATTCTCTTTCGTTACATTTGTTTGATTATATTTAGTGAAATGCAATCGATATCTGTTGAATCTAGCATAATAGGCTTGAATTTTAGAACATGCCACTCCTCAGAAGTCACAGTTTTGTCTCTATCTCTTTTGATCCCGTTTCCCTGACCCTTATAGGTGACTGTGGTTTGATTTCTTGTTCACCCTTCTTGTGTTTCCTCTTGCAAAGATAAGCCAGTAAATGTATGTATTTTTTAATTTCTTCTTTCTTACGTAAAAAGTTAGCATGCTGGATATACTGTTCCACACCTTGTTTTCAGCTTGCTCTCATTTTGTCTCTCCTGAAGGTCACTCCCTATCAGCATAGATACCCTCCTTATTCATGGCAGCGTGGGGCTCTCCCTCGTTCTTGCTCCTGCTGCACAGACTCTGTTGTGTAGAGACCCCAGGCTTGAGTCCAGCAGCTCCCTGTGGATGGACATTTGGGCCCTTTTCAGTCCTCCTCCTGTAAACAGTGCCACGCCGTCGCTCTGTATTTGTAGCTAACCTGTTTTTAATTCTGAACTCTTTTATCATGTCTGTTTCTTTCTTGTTGTGGACATTTTGTTCTGGTTTTATGACTGTATTATTTTCCAGAATTACTCCGAGAATATTATGTGCTTCATCTGGGGACAGACTCGGTCTCTCTTCCATGTTGCTGGGCTCTTCTCCTGATCTCAAAGAGCCATTCGAGTCAGAGATGAGATGCCTGGGTAGCTGGCACTCTGCCCTGCTCCGGTGGAGTCGCCCGTTTCCTGCGGGCTCTCTCCCCTGAGGGGAGCGTGGAGTAGGCTTTCCTTAGGGGGCAGGGCAGGTTGGCCAGCAGACTCTGTTTTGGGGGGACGCAGACTGGGGTCAGTCCTCGTGCCATGGGCCCTCAGAGGCCAGAAAGAGGTGGGCTTCACCTGGGTTGCTGCCAGCCATACCAAGGGCCGTGGGAGGAAGGGCAGGTTCCAGCCATTGATTTAGAAAAGATCCTTTGGTTCTTGCCTGTGCGATGAAGCGGCAGCTTACGACTCCAAGTGTGCCCCACTGATTAGCCCCGGCCTCACCTGGGAGCTTGCTGGCGCTGCCCTGTCCCAAACCTTCCGGGGCAGAGGCTGACAGCAGAGCCCCCAGGTAACCCACGTGTATGCGAGAGTCTGAGGGGCGCTGCTTGCCCTCGGTCTGCTCTACTCTGTGAGCCTCTTGGGGTTCTAACAGGCGCATGGACTCCCATCTTTGTAGCTCCCTTGTACTACGTACTCTGCTCTGTTCCGTTAGTCAACAACGTGCCCCTCCTACTTCCAGCTTCTGGAGATTTGTCGTACATGTCTCACCTGCTCACAAGTCCCCTCCCGTTATCATCGCTGTAAGAGGTGTCCTCCTCTTCACACATCTGTACTTTGCTGCTTTGAGGTTTGAAGGGCTAGGTAGTAAATGCGAATATGCAGTCAGTCGGTCATCCTCTAGTGAAAGATTTTAAGCAGGGAAGTAGCTGTAATGCGGTGAACTTAATCAGAGGTGATGGGGACAAAAGCCAGATTGGACTGGGTGAGTGGGAGGTGAGGGAGTGGAGACCCCGTGTAGACAACTCTTTTTGAAAAGTTTTGCCGTGGTGGGGACCAGAGAAATGGGGGTGGGCTCAAGGGCGATGTGGGGTCACAGTGGGCCTTTTTCGGGTGGGCGACTGAGAGAGCATGCTTGCATGAGGAGGAGGGGCAGAGGCCTGGCATGGCGAGCGAGCACTCGAGGGCAGGCTTTGGGCAGGCACTTCCTCTGGCGAGGGTGTGAGGGTGGAAGGCGCAGGGATCCTGTGTTAAAGCTCAGGAGTCTAGTGAGAATTAGAGTTCAAGTAGAAGCTGTCGAGTTTATGGGGCAGCTGCAACAAAGTGCCCCAAACTGAGTGGTTTACAGGGACAGCAATGTATTCTTGCACAGTGCTGCAGGCCAGAGGTCCAAAGTCAACGTCTCAGGGAACCTATTCACTCCAGAGGCTTGAGATCCTTCACTTAGTTATATCTGCAAAGACCCCTTTTCCAAATAAGGTTGCATTCATAAGTCTGAGGGCTAAGACAGATGCATACCTTTTGGAGACCACCATTGAACCCACCATAGAATCTTGTCCATCTCCAGGATAGAAGGGCGCAGGGAAGGCCAGGATCCCCACAGAGCAGTCGTTTCCAGTGGATCTAGGCTGCGAGTAGATGAGCGGTGGCGGTTCAGTCCTGTTCCGTGTAGCACGACGCAGTAGTTAAGCTAAGGGAGTTCACGGTGGCCTTGCCGAGGTGCTCATCTTGTCCTGTGTCGTCTCCACGCGGCACCCACAAACCTTGGTCTGGTTGCCAGAGCTCGGCAGCTGTAATAGGACAACCCTCGTTATTCACTGGAAAGTTTGTGTGGTTAAATCAAATGTTCCCTTAGTCCATTCTCATACTTCCGAACCTTGTTTTATGACTAGACGTGGAAACGAGACATTTGAAGGTGTTAAAGTACATAATCGTGCTCTTCAAGACAACTTTCTAAAGGTGCACATGCTCTGAAGGATAGCCACATCTTTTTAGTCTTTCTCAGAGTCAGACGACTTTTATAATGGCTGGTGCCGGTGCCAGAAAATTTAGTCCCAATTATTTTTGTCACGTGCAAAAGAAGGATCCTCTTGTATGTTCAGCTCACAGCCTCTGTACCCGACTCTGTTCATCCTTTGCCTCACTGGCACCCAGACGCCACTGATGGCATCGTCTCTTCTCTAGCCCCGCTGCCCTCATACTCGCACACATCGTGACTACTCCCTGGCGTGCCACCTCCGCAGCCTCACCATTTTCTTGCTTTGTCACACTCAGTCGATGAAGCCCCAACCCCGGGTGAAATTCGGTCATCTGCCTGCCCCATCCCTGCTCTGCCACACGGCTGAACAAGGCCCCCTGACTGCTCCCGTTACAAGTTCACGTCCACTCCAGGAGAACTTCACGCTGCCCAGCTGGCCTACTGCAACTCCCCGGCGTCTCCTCGCTTCTCCCACCCTCCTCATCAGCTGTCACGCCATCTTGCAGCTGATACCTCATTTCCTGGTTCCCAGAGAGCAGGGAAGCTGTCTGAGGAGAACGCCCGTGGCCCCGCGTCTCCTCGCCGGCATCTGCCCCTGACTCCGCATTCCCCGCCCCTCCCCTGGGCCCTCGCTTCTGCTCTGTCCGGGGCCACCTCTCCAGGCCTCTCCTGCATCAGAGTCCTCCCTCAAAGCTGGCTCCTTCCCACCCTGCAAGAAGCCTGCTGCTGCTTCGCCCACCTGGAGCGAAGCCGCTCTGGGTCCCACCGCCCTTCCAGCCCCTCTGCTTCCCTCTTCCAGCAGGGCTCCCCTCCAGCCCTCCGCCCCTCCGCATGCTCTTTCGAGCCCTCTCCAGTCGGTCCTTTGCTGTCACGAGTGATGACCTTTGTGTTGTTAAATCCCCGAGCCAGTTGCCACTTCTCCTCTTCCCCGGCCTGACAGCGTCAGTGACCCCAGTGTCCATGTGAGTCAGTCCCTTCTCTCCCATGAGGCTTTCCACCAGTGTGCACCTTCTCAGTGGGGCCTACCCAGACCACCCCGCTCTTTCCAAGCCGCAGCTTTGGTCCCCTTCTAACAGCATAGATGACTGATCACGTTTACCTTAACTGTCTGTCGTCCGTGCTGGGGCAGAGCTCGACGGGGCAGGGTTGGCCACTGTTTATTCCCTCGGAGGCAAAGCCGAAGTCCTTACAGTGTGAAGTCCTTACAGTCCTTGCTGCTCTCCTGTCACTCATCCACTACGGCCTTCCTGGCCTCTTTGCTCCTCCCCGAGCCCTCCAGGTACACCCCTGCCTTGGGGCTGTGGCCTTGTCCTTCCCTCTGTTGGGGACATTCTTCTACCAGGTATCGCATGGCTCTCTTTTTGGTCTCCTTCAAGTCTGCTCAAGTGTCACCTTCCCATTGTGGCCCTCCCTGAAAATTGACTCCCGCCTCCCCCCCACCACTTCCCCCTGCTCGCCCAACACTTGTCATCATGAGCTGTATGCCATTTTACTCACTGGTTTTATTTGTGTTCCCTCCCTTTCTGTCTCCCTCCTCTCCTTTCCACTAGAATCTAAGCCCCAGTGAGGGCAGAGATTTTTTTTTTCTTTCATCTCTCACCTGCTGTATCTCCAGTGCCTAGAATTGGCATACTTATTGGATGAATGGATGGCTGGATAACTGGATGGCTGCCTGGATGAATTCTGAAGTGGGACCTTGCCCTAAGATTCCATCTTATGCTAAGAGAGGCAGAAAAGAATGCACCCTGCTCTGCTATTGACCCTTTAGCTTCTACGTGGCCAAGAGGAACAGTATTGTTTATCTGTTAATCAAACCTGCAGCCTGGAGTCAAAAGGTACACATGAGGGGCAAGTATGTGGAGTTAGAGTTTGAGTTACTTTTTGGAGATTTGCAGTTATCCAGAAACATGGAATAAAATCGATGAGAGTCTAAATAGCGCCTACACAATTGCCCCGCTTTTTAAACATACATCCTTTATGAGTGTATAATTTAACAGCATGATTTCCCAATGCAGCTTTACAAAACAGGAGAAATGAATTTTAAAGGCTGTCAGGTGCCTTTGCAATCTGTGGCTTGGTATTTGTGTAACAACATTTGTGTTTTGCCAGCAGATGTGCTGCTCAAAGTACCCGTGAGGATGGCCTTTGTGGTTTTCCGCCTAACTGGACAAGAACCTCAGGAACCGATTCCTGAGAAGAGTCTGGCACTGCCCACCCCAGCTCCCTGGCCTGAGGGGCCTGACCACTACCCCCGTGGGCCCTTAGTGACCCCTGCAGACTTCTGGAGCAGACTCCTCAGGGGCTTCCCCCACCTAGTGTAGCACCTGGCATGAATGGCTGATGGAGTCCCTCCCGGGTCTCCCAGGAACAGTATGGGGCAGGGTTTCTAGCTTACCTCTGAGCACGTGCGCGCCCCTACTGCCTGCACCTAGTGTCCGGGCTCACTCTACAGGCTTGGGCCACACGTCTCCCGGCCTGGGGGCCATAGTAGGAGAGAGAAAAGTGCTTTGGCTGATTGAATTTTCTGAGTCTCAGCAGTTCGAACAGTGTTTTTTGTTTTGTTCTGGTCAGGTTATGACGCCCATACTGTGAAGGGAAGGAAAAGAATCTGGCGTTGTAGGAGGTGGTGTGTTGTGTCATTAATTGTTTTATTTTTAAGTTTTCTATATTTTTGCAATGAGGCAAGTTTTCTTTGTATAAATAATACTGGGACCTTATCACATAGAAGGCATATGTGTTGTCCTCAGTACTTCTGAATTATCTGGGTTTATTTTTGTCTCTTGAATTCACTTATAAACAACTCAGGCTACGTTTGTAGCCAACAGAAATAGGAAGAGAGAATCTCAGTTTATTTTGTCATTTTTCAACAGCTTGAGTTATAGTGATAGCGATAACTTAGTGAAAAAGCTGGGTAGTGAGTAAACCTCATATATAGTTTATCACGAACATTTTTTCTGTTTCTAAGCACCTTGATACATTTTTTGTGTTAAAAGACTCCCCCATTGTGTGGATCTTGGGTAGGAGGCAGGTGAACCCTAGCTTCGACTTAAGAAAGCCCAAAAGCGGAGTTGGAGGCTTGTGGTGTCCTCTTCTCATGTGCCCTGAAGACTGGGGACAGGCTGTCCACGGCCACTGCAGTGGTTCCGTGAATATCTGGGATCCCGAGCCCCTGATTTTTTTCCTCCATCACCCTGAGCAGGTGACTTCGATCCTCAAGGTTGCCTGTAGTCACAAGAAGGCAGTTGCAGCTCCAGCCATTGCATCCTCCTCTCCAAGTAGGAAGAAGGAAACTGCGGGGAAAGGGCAGAAGGGCACTTGCCAGCCTACTTTCCAGTCCCATTCAATAATTTTCATTTCCATCTCCACATCTATCATTTTTTTACTGAGGAACAAACAGTGGCTGCAACAGCAATCATTTAGTTCTCACTAATGGATCTAGGTCAGCTGCAAGATGGGGTTCAGATTTGTTCTCAAGCTTGTGGTTCCAGGACCCAGGAGAGAAAAGCAACTGCCAGGGACAGTCTCTTCTAGGTGGACGTAAGGAGCCCAAAAGGAGTGAGCAGAGACACAGAGGCCTCTTACAGTCTTATCCTCCTCAGCCCCCTCAGTGGAAGCCAGAGCAGGCATGAGCAAGCACGGAGCCAGTGGGCAGGAGAGTGTGCTCTGCCTGTCATCCGCAGGGCAAGAGCTGGCCTGAAGATGATTGGAACAGGCAGCACACTCTGCCGCCGTCTCATTGGCCAGAACGTCATCCCAACTCTGCTGGGAAGCTAGGAAATACCTTACCTTAGCTGAGCACAGGGTCCTGTTAGGAAGGCAAACGGAGAACCTGGGGGTTGGGGGCAGCCGGCAGTGCCTGCCACAGAGGCTGGATATTCCATCCCCTCGCCCACTGGAAGCTAGGGGATGGTGATGAGACTGAGGCTTGGCCAAATCCATTTTGCCTTCAGGGACTTCGACTCTTGAGAAATAGTGAGAGTTAAGTCACGGTAGTGGCACATGCGTCAGGAAGCAAGCAGTGGTGGCTAATGTCCAGTGATGAGGTGATGGTGGTGCCCAGGGTGGGTTTCCCAGCCAGGTGGTCCCTTTAGTACACATCGGCTGTGTTTTCAGTTGTACGGCTGCTTTTCTGAGCTTAGTTCTCATTTATGTAACCACTTCTCTGGGCTCAGTTCTCTAGTCTTCTCTCCATTTGCCAGATGTGCCAAAGAACTCCTTTGTAATCGAAGTTAGCTATAGTTGGTTTCTGTTGCTTACAATCCAGGACTTTGATGCAGTGCATGGAGTCTGGGCAAGGAAAAAACACGCTTTCACAATTTTATCTCAAGATAGCACAGGCTTTTTGAGCCATATTGCCTTAGGATTAGTATATGTGCTGCCGAAGTGAGCACTACATTGCCTTAGGATTAAATCCCAGCTTTTTTACGTACTAGTTGTCAAGTTACTTTTTCCTTCTCGAGCCTCAGTGTCGCCTTCAGTTCAGCATCGCTTCTGTGTGTTGCTGAGCGTTCAGTGAGACAGTGAGTAAAGCAGTGATTGTGAAGGAGTGATTGGGAAAACGTCCTGGTCTGAGCTTCTGGATTGACCATATACCATTTGGGTAACGGGCTAGTAATTTAGGAGTTCTGATTGCACTCAAAGGGTCCTCTGGAAAGAGGGTAAGGAAGTGTGGTACCCACTGTGAGCCAGGCTCTCCACACCGCGTTCTCCATCAAAGCATCGTGCTTGACAACATAGGCTGTTTAGTGAATGCATGCATGCATGCATGCATGCATGCTTGGGTGCAATTCCATGGGATTTGGGCGAGTCTGGAGTGTTTGGACTGGGAAAATAGTTCAGCTACATATCACCATCCAACAAATCATTCTAGGCTAAATGCCTCTGACCTGGCAGTGGGAACAGTCGTCTTGGACTATTCAACAGTCACTTATTGTGAGCGCACTTGGGCAGATTTTAAAATTTTCTTTTTAGTCTAGACTTGAATGCAACAGTCTTTATGGCTGACTTACCACTAGTCACCACTAATAAACAGGAAATTCATAAAAGGAGATACAGGTGGCTAATGAAGATAGGAAAAGAGTTCTGCCTCAGTGACAATCAAAGAGACACAAACGAAAACGAGAATGTTTAGAGTATAGAATTTAGTTAATAATAACGTATCAACATCGGTTCATTTGTACTATGTAATGCAAGATAACCCTTAATAAGGATGTGTGGTACATGGGAACTGTCTGTGTTGTCTCTTCAACTTTCCTGTAAATCTGAAATTGTCCTAAAAAATAAAGTTTATTTTTAATTAAAAAAAACAAAACAAAACAAAAAGAAGATATCATTTTCACGTACCAAATCTGTAAAGATTGAAAGGACAGAAACAAAGAAAAGACCTAGCGCCAGCTAATATGGAAGTCCCTTCCTGCTGCACGGCTGGCTCCCACCTCCAGGGCCAGCCTGCACACGCAGCCCAGTGAGGCTTTGTTCGCGGACACATTTGGGTGCACTGTTGAACGGTGTGCCACCCACACGGCTCACGGCTCACGGCTCACGGCTCACGGCTCACGGCTCAGGAAGTGCAAACTCATGCTTGGTCTGTGAGTGTCCCCGCTACCACCCGGGCCCCTCTTTAGGGAACAGCTGCTTCCAGGGTCCTGTGTGTGTTCTTTGAGGCGTGCTGTGCATGTACAAACGCTCAGAAACCTGTATTTATTTTCTCTACACCCGCTCGGGTCAGTGTGACTCGGGTATGTTTTTGTCCATTTATCTTCATTACTAAATTCACTAGTGTATAGTTGTGCGTATCTTTTTATAAGCCTCTGCAACATCTGATTTATGTCTCCTTTATCATTCTAGAATTGTTTACTTGCACCTTCTCCCTTTTTGCCTTGTCTTGGGAAATTTTTTTGGTTTAATAAGTCTTCAAAGAGCGAACTTGTGGGTGTTACTGTCCTGTGTTACTGCATGTCTGCTTTCCAGTTCATTAAGTTCTGCTTTTATCTTCGTTATCTCTTCTACTTTCTGGGGGCACATTCTCTGGTTTCCTTGTTCTCAGTTCTTAAATTGTAAACTTGGCTCATTGATTTCCAACCTTCTTTTCAAAGATAAGCATTTAAAGCTGACCCTCAAACTATTTCAGCTGCTTCCAGCAAGTTTTTGATGTGTATGTAGTATTACCACTTTAAGTCAGCTTAAAGGGTTTTTTCAGTTTCCTTTATGATTCTGTCTTTGAACCACAAATTATTTAGAAATGTATTTTTTAAATTTCTAAGCACATGGATTTTTTTTTTCCCCTCTAGTTACTGTTTTAAAAGATCAAGTTCTAGTTAAAGTGCGCTGTGGTCTGAGAATGTGGTCTGCGTGACACCAGCCCTCGCAGCTTGGTGAGAAGTGCGTGACCGAACAGAGCGTGCAGCCGCCGAGCAGGGACACAGAAGCCTGCATAAGCTCATCACCTCGGTCTTGTCCACTGGGTTATGAAATTGTCTTCTCTTCTTACAGTCGTTTTTATCTACTCGATTTACCCACTGCTCGGGAACATTTGACGCAGTCTCCTGCCATGCCGGTGGACCCGTCAGTTTCTCTGTGGGCTTTGTTAATTCGGGCTTTATTACTTATTTTGAGGCCGGGTTTTCAGTTTTAGAAACAATTTTATCTTCCTGGTAAATTGAACTTTTTGGCAGTATGAAGTGACCCTCGTTTTCATTAACAGTGTTTTCGCCTGGATTTTCACTCTGTCTGGTGGCAGTAGCGCCGCACCACTGCGTTTTTGGCCAGCATCGCCGCTTTCCATTTTCCTCCCTTTGTGTCTTTTGGGGTTAGACGTAGCTCTTGAAAATGGCGAGTTGCTGGATTTTTTTTTAGAAAAAAATCCATTCTGTCTGTTTTGTTCATTAACATCTGTTTAATTACCGATGCCTTTAGATCTGTTTCTACCATTTTATTTTGTGCGTTCCACTTTGTCCACATTTTCCATTTCTTATATTTTCTCCTTTCTTGCCTTCTCTTAGATTGCTTTTTTTTTTTTTTAATTATGGTAAGATACATATAAAATTTACAGGCTTAACCATTTTAATTCTCCAGTTTAGTTGTGCGGTTTAGCGGCAATAAGTAAATTCAAATGGTTGTACTTCCATCTTTTGGATTACATTTTAATTGGTATCAGGCAGTATCTGTAGGGCCGTACCCTGCTTTTTCATTTTCTGTTTAACAGTAGAACATAAACACCCCCGTTGTTATGGACTAAAGTGTTTACGTTCCCTCAAAATTCACATGTTGACGCCGTAGCCTCCAAGATGGTATTCGAAGATGGGGCCTTTGAGAGGCGATCAGGTTTAGATGAAGTCCTGAGGGCGGAGCCCTCATGATGGAATCAGTGTCCTTATGAGAAGAGACACCACAGAGCTCGCTCTCTCCCTGTCTTATGCCACATGAGTACACAGTGAGAAGGTGGCTGTCTGCAAGCCAGGAAGAGGGCCCTCACCAAATACCACATCTGCTGGCACCTTGATCTTGGACTTCCTGCCTCTAGAACTGTGAGAAATAAACTTCTAATGTTTAATCCACCCGATCTGTGGTATTTTGTTATGGCAGCCCAGGCAGACTCAGACATCCAGGTCATGAAAAACAGTAAACATCCTTGTAAAGGTGCCTTATATCTCATTGCGAATGTAGCATACCTTCCGTCAGCTCCCTACCCCTTGCCTCCGGATGCCTCACATCTCTGTGCCAAGCTTTCCAAAAGGGTAGTTTATATTCAGGATCTCCACCTCCCCGTTGGTCAGTCCCTGGGTCGCTTCTCCACTCTCCCTCCACTGGCAGTGGTTCTAGACAAGCTGCTGTCTGCCTGCCTGATCAGGATCCACTCATGGAATCCACACCGGCTCAAGAGGCAGACTCCTCCCCCACACTCTACAGGTGAGAGCTTACCCCACTCAAGCATTTCTCTTAGTGGCCTTTCTGTGGCATGTGAAAATGTTGATTTCCTTCTTGCAGCTCTTCACTGGCAAAAGGGGAGTTAAAGCAGGTCATGCTCTTTGGCCCTCATCTCTTTGTCCCCTCCCCTGCACTGGGCTCTGTGTTCTGCATTGAGGCTCCTGTGGACTTCTCTCCAAGCAGTCCCAGATGGCGGTGAAGTTGCCTATTGCTGCGTGTGCCCCCTGCTCGGCTGAAGCCACTGAGAGCAGTGACTGCCTCTGCTCGCCCACCACAGCCTCCCCTTGTCACCTCTGGTATGGCACTTGTTACACTTCTTGTTCAATGAATGACATTTATAGGCGTGTTGGAACTGTGGGAAGAAGGCAGTTGGCAGCAAGGGGTGTAGCTCCTTGTTTTGCCCGCAGAGATAAGACTTTTCACTAGGAGATTTTTTTTGCATTCCTGAATTTGTAAAATAAGCCCACCTAAACCAAGAGGTGGCACATTACCTACTAGAACCAAACACTGAGCTCAGCCAGGCTCAGGTGTCCCAGAATATTTGTCCCACCAAATAACAGTTTCGTGGATGTCTACACAGTGGTCCCCGAGCGTGACGCAGTTTGAGATTTGGTCCTGGGAGTGAGTACAGAGAAGCGTGTCTACAGAAAACGGCCTTAAGGTGAACAAAGTGTTATTACCGAACTGATGTCTCGGTTAGCTCCAGGAGCCCCTGATCTTCCAGGGAGCGACCTCGTGGGCCCCAGGGCTGCTGTCAGACATCTGAAGTTAACCGGACAGGTCCTTCACCTGGGCACTGTCCCATCTACCCCTGCCTGGATGGCTGCCCGTCAGGAGCCTCCCGTCGCCCACCAGTCAGTCCCCGGTTGAGTTTTTGGGTTGAAGCTGACATCCCATTAGGCGGCGACAGGGAGTACGAGAAAAGTACTAAGGAAATAAAACTTGTTTTGCTTGATGTTAGAAAAAGGCTCATAGGACGTGTGTGCACTTAGATTTTACCATGCAAGGCGTTTGAAGGCTTTCACCCTTTTTTCTCTCTCCCATTCTCGTCAACCCACTGCCTGCCCTGCCACCCTCCCGCCTCCTCCAAATAAGGTGGATAGATCAGAAGACCAAATAGCCAAACCCATGCATGTCCTCTGGTGTGTGTCTGTCACAGTTGATAGCAGCACCGTAATGCAAGCTGGGAACCCGAGAGTCTGCTGCTCTGCCCTTCACTGCCCACGTCCCAAGAGCCAGCCAGCCAGCCCAGTGTTCCTTTATTTCTCCACCCTCTCTTCATCCCTTCTCCACTGACCTGGTTCAAGCCCTCAGCTCTCTCTAGGACTCCTACGGTGAGTCACTAACTCTCCTGTACACTTCTGTCTTCCACACGGTCAGTCCTTGAGTTGAAGCTCACTCCCCTGCTTTAAACCCGACAGTGGCACCCTGTCTTCTGATGCTCTCGACGCCCCTAACGTGACCCTTGTCTTTTTCTGGCCTCTTCTGTTGCCCATTTTCTCATCCTTGTACCCCTCAGCCACACAGGGCTGCTCTCATGCTCCTGGCTTCTGTCTGTGGTTCCCTAGCAGCATCTCCTCCTACCACTTAACTCTCGAAGACTCTGCTCAGGAGTCTCTTCGTGCAGACAGCCCTTCCTAGACCCCCAGGCCCCACCCAGGTTAGATCCCTCCTCTCACTGTTGATCGTCACGATCCGTGTACTCCGTGCAGGAGGAGGAGCCGGGTCTTCCGCGTTCACAGTTCGTGTTCCTCCAAAAAGCACGCTGTGATCCTTGTGCCGCTCAGCTTTGCAAGCCCACACACTCCCTGTCATGGGCTTGCTCACCACCCCGGACAGTCCCCCCTCCAACGAAGGTTCAGTGCCAGGCCCACAGTCTGTCTCTCTCCGACCAAGCCCCTTCCGTCCCACGGGTGACTTAAGTGTGCACATAGATGGCCCTCCTGGCGCCTGGCTTCCCATCTCCTTGACCTCACCACCCACTGCCATGGCCACAGCCTAGACTTTGTCATCACTGGAAACTGCACCACCCCCAGAGCTGTGACATGTCTCCTGGTGACAGAGACTTCCTGTGCTCCTAGCTCGAAGGTTCCAGGTTCCCCAGGACTCTGTCAGTTTTCCCTCCCTCTCATGACTCATGCCTATCGCCCTACAAACAAACGTGCTTTAGAATTTCTCACCTTCACTGAGGGTTCCCTCCTCCGCTCCCGCCCCGCTCTCTGTTCCCCCTTTGGCCAAACTCTTCAAGACTTGGCCGCTCAGCACCCCCTCTCCTCACCTCCCACTCTTCGCTGAGCCCGCTCCACAGAGGCTTTCTCCCCACATTCCGTGGAACAGTCTCGTCAGCTCCCGGTGGATGTCCACATTGCCATGGCCATCGGCAAGTCCTTTTCACGTGGTTGTTCCCTCCTGGAAACCGTGCGTCTCTTCGGGGACCCCACCCTCTCCCTGTGCAGAATCACTGGCTTAGTCGGTTTTATTTTCTTTGGCCACCGCACCTCACATCTGAGCCCCCTTCTGTGTTTGGGGGAACTCTCACCCCACCTTACGAGTTTGATGGGAGGCCAAGTGGCCTGACTGTAGCCACTGAAAACGCCAGATGCTTCTCTTCCTAGGTTCCCTGTCAGCTGGGGCAGCAGTCGGCAGACTACATCCCAAGCCAAGTCTGGCCCACCACCTGTTTTTGTAAATAAAATTTCATTGCAGCCCAGCCTCACTCCTTCCTTTATGCATTGTCCGTGGCTGCTCGCCCACTACCCTGGCAAGTCGAATGGTTGTGACAGAGACCATGTGGCCCGCAAAGTAGAAAATATTTACTGTCTGGTCTTTTACAAAAAAAAAAAAAAAAAGGCCCAAGCCCTGCAAGAGAGTACGGGCGTAAGCCCTGGGCTCCACCGGTGACACCCTCCTTCTGGGGCGGAGATGGACAGCAGGAAGGACAAGTTCCTGGGTGGAAGTGACGAGTGGCCAGTGCTCCCCCCTACATGGTGGCATTGGCAGTGCTGACTGCCACGTGCCAGCCTGGCTGCAGGATTTGGAATATTGTTCCTGGCCAGCTGGACTCAGAACTTGTTCCTCTGACCCTCTGGGGATTCTCTGGCTACCCAATAAGCTCCCCGCCCCCCATTTTTGTTATTGTGGTAAAACACACATAACGTAAAATGTACCCTTTGAAACATTTGCAGTGTATAGTCCCATGGTATTAAGGACCTTCATATCACTCAGGCATCACCGCTTTTCAGTCGAGTCCTCGTCTGTGTAAAACATTCGGTCTGCGCTGCTTGGCGCCAGCACTCTGGACAGATGCACCTGATCGTCCTTCTACCACCTCACCCCTCTTCCTCTGTCCCCTTTGCTGACTCTTTCTCTTTGTCACACTCCAGATAGCTTGTCCACACTCACATCTGAGGTGCCCTTCCGCACTCACCTGGCTATTCAGACCTCTCTGCTGAGCGGTCCCGGCTGTCTGCCTAGTCTTGACCTCTCCCCTGAACTCCAGGCTCGCGTCCAGCTGCCCTTCGGACCTGAACAAGGCAAAAGGCCTCGACATCGAAAACGTAAAATAGGAAATGACAGCCCTCGGTCTGCACTCCTCCTGCCCCAGCACACATGTGCCCTGCACTGACGGCACCTGGACCGGCCACCACATCGCCCACGTAGACTCTGCAGTAGCCCATATGGCACGGAGTTCACCCGCAGATCCCCAGGGGATGCGATCAGCAGGCAGCCTCCAGCTACCTCTTCCTTCGAGTGAGACCCTTCTCACCCAGGTCACACTGTTTCCAGGGTAGCGCCCAGGTGACCGAGTAAGATGGGTACAAAACCCCTGCCCTGCCTTCTCTGTCCAAGGTGGCCTGGAGCTTCGTGAGGCCTAAGTTGCACTTAGACTTCTTACTCCACCCAGGTCCGCTTCCTCCCCCTTCCTTTCACAGGTGTCAATCCCTAGTAAACATTTAACACCCCAAACTGTGGGCTCACCCTGCAGCACCTTGCGTCCCTGCCCCCTCGGCCCCTCTCCACACTCTACATCTTCCACATAGAGCGAGCTTTTTAAAACTGTTCATGATCATGTCACTCCCCTGAGAAAAACCCTCTGGGCAGGAGGTGAGGGCTGGGGGGGTCCCACCCGTCTCAGAATAAAATCCAAAGCCCATTGCCTGGAAGCAGGGCTGGCTTCTTGAGCATGCAGCCTACATTATGCTCAGGGCTTAAAACTCATGGTCGATTTAAGGCTCTAATGTGGCTGTCTCAAAATTCTCCGTTTTTGTGTAAGAGACCCTGCATTTTCATATTGCCCTGGGTCCTACAAATTATGTAGCCGGGCCTGCCTCATTCTGAGCTCATTCTCTCTGCCTTGCTCATGTGGCTCCAGCCCATCGCTCTTGCTTTTCCTGGAACATGCCTGATTGTTCCTGGGGTCAGGGCCTTTGCTCTTGCTGCTCCTTATGCCTGGGCCCCTCACTTCCTCAGATCTGGGTTCAGACTCACCTCAGAGAGTCCTCCCCCGGGCATCGGGCCCCTGCCCATCTCTCCAGTGTCACCCCTGACCTCTGCTCTGCATACATCCAGACCCGGCAACGGCCCTGCCAGGGTTTGAGCTGTTGGCTTGCTGGCTCCGGAGCTTCATAGCTGTTACGTATGCCCGGTCTTCTGATGCTTCCCCCTGGGAAGGTGTCTTTTTTCCCTGGCGGTGCCTGAAGAATTCTTTCTTTGTCCTTGAACTTGAGGAGGTTGACCGGTGTCTGTCTCTGTGTCTCCACTGAGTGTGCTTTACCACATTTTCCTGGGAACATGATGTGTCCTTTCGAGCTGCACATACAGCTCATCTTTGCTTCGGGTCAGTTCTCTTACGATACATCTTCAATGGCATCATTTCCATGTTTGGGGTTCTCTACTACGGCGACACGAATTATCCTTCTGTTGGATTGTCTTTGTCTCTCTTCCAATGCTATTAGCTTTGCTCTAATCGCTTTAGCTTTTGTCTTTTTCATCTGCATTCACTGTTAGTGTAATTCGATTTTCGGCTATGCGGATTCTGTCCGGGGCTCTTTTTAAATGTATTTATGAGTTCTGTAATGATGTGGTTTGGTCTGCAGTTTGTCTCTCTAGGTCGGGAATTTGCTCTCTCACCTTACTGTGTTTTATCATCTCATCTCGGAGCTCATTGAGAACGTGTTCTTCCAAAGTTGTGGGGAATTGCATTCTCTTCCTCGTGGTGTATTCTCTACTTGGTGGGAGACTTTATGCCTTTCCTGAGCCATCTCCTTCCCTGTCTTTTTTTGGTTTTCTTTCGGCCGTAATATACTCGCAGAGTTACCATGTCACTTCCTGTCATCTTGGCTCGGGCTCGGATGGCTCCAGGCAGTCATTCTGTCTGCTTTGGTGGGGAGGGGAATGCTCGACCCTGTCTTCGCAGTCTCTTAGCACGGGCTGTCACTGCTTCGCCCTCTGGGCCGTGGTTACCCTGTGGTCAGAGAGCAGTTGTGCCCAGGTGGGGCTGCGGCGGACCGGGGGTTGCCTCCGGCAGTATCTAGATTCTTCTCTCTGTCTTAAGAATTGTGTGACGTGACTTCCACCAAGGTTCACTCCGGCTGCTTGAGGGACATGAATGCCGTGTCTGTAGAATTCGGGAAGGGAGCCCCTCAGGCTGCAGGCGGTTCCCCGAGTCCATGCGTACCCAAGCACTGTCACCTCCACGGAGCCAGCCTGGCTCGTGGGCACTTTGCCTATTTCTCCTGCACCTCCCAGCAGGAACTTGTGTAGTTCCTGGGCCTAAAAGGACAAAGTTTGGGATTCCCACCAGTCGCTTCTCTCCAGCTCATTGGCTGAGAGGTCTCAGGGTGTCGTTGGCTCCCCGACGACGTGAGGCAGGGGTAGGAGCTAGTCTTGCTGCTGCTTTGTCCTCGGGAACCCTTTTCTAGGTTGCCGGGTTTTGAAACGTACTGCGTTCACTCTTAGGTCCCTTTCCTTTGAGGTAAATTCCTCCCTTCATACTCCTCTTCCTCGCCTTTGTTTTGTTTATTTTATTAGGGATTGGGAGAGAGTAATTCTGTGGGACGTTGTAACGTGCCATTCGAACCTGATTCTCTAATCCACGTAGAATCAAGTCTGTTGTGTGGTGTGTGATGTGGCCACAAGGAGCAGTCATGGCCCAGCACCCCCGCGACGTTCTCTGGCCGTTTGCAGGTGCTTATTGTAGCTGAATGTCACCTTCCGAAGGGAATGGCGCTGGGATCTTGACCGGAAGGAGGGTAGTCAGTCTTCCTATTGTGTTTTCTACCCAGTTCGTGTTTGTATACAGGGAAGTGACCGCTTTGTTGATATTTGTCTTGTCACCGAGGACGTTACTTACTTTTTAGCCAGTCCCCAGAATTGTTTATGGGATAGCGTGTGATCTAGTCTCTGTTGCTTCCTGGTGGCTTTGGACCCCTGTTGTCAGGAGCCGGGGTGGGGCCCAGGGTGTTGCCGGGAGGTTGCTGAGACAAGTGGGATCTCCACGCGTATCCGTGTATCTCTTTCCGTGTGTCCCAGCAGTGCAGGGTCACTGGAGCGCTGCAGCCCCTCCCCGCCCCTCCCCTTGGTCTGAGCAGTGCCCAGGGAAACCCCTCAGCCTGTCACTGTTCTTTCCACGTGTGGCGCTAGTGGGCTTCTAGGCCATCACGTTCGCCACCAGCAAACTGCCTGGCTCGCAGGTCTCGTCGTTGCTAGGCCTCTGCTGGGGAACCCTGTCCCTAGACCTCCTTGGCGGGTCCCTCCGTTGCTCACGTTTGAGTGTGTTGGAACCGTGGGAGCAGAACTGCTCTCGCCTTGACTCCAACCGCGCCACATCCTCTAGCAGTCTCTCAAAGCGCCCCAGCCATTGGGGACACACTTCTTGTTTGCCAACACTGACAGATTTCCCCTTCCTCTTTTGTCGGTCATTTCAGTGGGCTCAGATGCCATCATTGGGCATCAAAGTTTGTCAGGCGTGCAAATGTAGGGCGACCTACACTAGTGAGAGGAACGCTGATGGAAACAAGGCCATTCACTTCTCGTGAGTTATGTGAGGTGACCCTTACACAGAGTTCTCTCCCATGTTACTGGGGATCTCCTTCCTGCCCCCTTCCCCTCCAAATATGTTGCCTCTGTTGGAATTTCATTTTGGTAAATATTCTGTTCTTCATTAAAAGCAGCCGTCACTCGATAAAAGTCTGTAAAACTTATTTACATGAAGTATACAAAGGTAAGAAGGAAACAGTATCAACAGAAAATGGAGAAGAAACAGCTATGGGAATGTATTGCTGGAGACCAGAAAGGCAGACACAACGTAAGCGCCTGTGGAGACCAGCCGTTGGGACCTCGAAGACTGGATATTTGTCATTGGGGGCACTAGAGCCCAAATCCGCCCTGACACGTGTCCAGCCACTGGCGCAGAGGACCACGGGGGGCGCCCCGCGGGATATAGGAGCACAGGCGCTGGGAACATGATGGAAGGGAAGTTGCTAGGTGAGGAGGGGCCAGACTGGAGAGCGAACCTAACAATACAGGCTTTCCAGGGCACGAAGGCGAAATAACAAAGACATCAGCAACAAGGATCGCCTTGGTGGCCCCCCATCCTTGCCTCTGCAGCCGCCTTCATGGGAACAGTTGGTGGCGAAGGCACCTTTCTTGGGTTCCAGTCGTGGTCCACAGCTTTACCAGCTTTACCACCTCGGGCCTGATCCTTCCCACCCCCAGAGGGCCCCCATCCTCGAGCTCTTCCCCAGCTCCTTGACAGGTCTCTCCTGGTCCCCAATATCTACCCTTTCACAGCAGTCATCGAAATTGCTACAGTTTCATTATTGACTGTCTGCCTTAGAAGACCGACCACGCCAGGAGGAAGAGAGGAAACGGCTGCAGGTAGAAAGCGTGTCTCGCTGCTGTAGCGCAGCGGCCCTAGCGCAGCGCGTGCATAGTGCCTGGAGGTGCTCAAGCAACGTTACCGCCGAGCGAGACAAACGAAACACCCCACGCTGTTCCCAGCATCCTCGCTGTGATGACTTCCGTTTCAAGCTTGCCCCTGTCCACGAAGCATCCCATAGTGGGAGCAGTTTGTGCCTCCCTACTTTACTCCTATCTGTCTAGTTCCCGAACATTTTCATCACCCCCAAAGGAAGCCCTATGAAAAACAGTCTGGCATTTCCTCCAAAGGTTACACATGGAGTTCCCGTGTGACCCAGCGAGTCCACTGCAGGTATAGACCCAAGAGAAGTGAAAACACGTCTGTGCAAAAGCTTGTACACACGTGTTCATAGGAGCTAAAAGGTAGAAGCAGCCCAGCCGCCCAGCCACAGGTGACTGGATAAACAGTGTGGCGTTCAGCCGTGGACAGGCATGACGTTCTGATACATCCTGCGACGTGGATGAACCTTGGAAACATGCTGTGTGAAAGGAGCCAGTCACAGAAGGCCGCATAGTGTAGCATTCCATTTCTGTGAAATGTCCAGAAGAGGCAAATCCACAGAGATAGCAGATTGGTGGTCGCCAGTGGCTGGGAGTCAGGGAACTGGGGGGAGCGACTGCTTCGTGGCCATGGGGTGTCCTCCGTGAGTGAAGAAATGTTCTGGAAAGAGGGAGTGGGGATGGTTGCCCAACATTGCGAATGCATTAAGTGCTGCTAATGATAACTCTTATGTTGTGTGCGTTTTCCCACAAAAAAAAATTAGATGCCCTCACAATATTTAGCCAACCACCTTCATTTTGGCTAAATGTCTAGTCATTAAACCTCTTGAACTAAATTCCTTTCTGGCTGTCATTGTTACCATGTCCTGGCCTTCAGAAGTGACATTCAGGTCAGCTTGATCTGGTCTAGCATGTGTCACTCTAGGTCCCCATGCTGGCCTCTTTCTCGTGGATGGATGGCAATGCTGCTTACCTGGGCTCTGTGCCTGCGACCAGACAGGCTTGCTTGGAGACAGCTGTGGGTTCTGAGCGCTGCATGGGCATCGTAAAACCTACCTTTATGATTTAGGGTAATTGGTGAAGTCAGCTGTCATTTTAGTGAGGTGTTATAAAAATTGAGATATAATTCACATACTGTGAAATTCACTCGTTTCAGTTCGGTGTACAGTTCAGTGGCATTTAGTGCCTTCACGGTGCTGTGCAACTGTCACCTCTATCTAGTTCAGAACTAGATTTTCATCACCCCTAAAAAAAAAAAAAAAAAAGGCCCTCTGCCCACCAGCAGTCACTCCCTGCTATCCACCACCCCCAGCCCCTGGCAGTGACTAATATGCTTTCTGTCTCTCTGGATTTGCCTCTTCTGGACATTTCGTATAAATGGAATCCTACAGGATTTGTCTTCTTGTGAGTGGCTTATTTCACTGAGCATAATGTCTCCAGGATCCTTCCATGTCGTAGCGTGTGTCGGAATTTCCTTTTTATGGCTGAATTACATTCCATGGCCCGGTTAGATCACACTCATCTCTCCATTCATCCATCCGCAGCCACTCGGGTGGTTTCCACGTTTTGGCTGCTGTGAACATTGGCGTGCAAATATCTGTTCGAGTCCCTGTTTTCAAGTCTCTCGGTCTGTACGTAGGAGCGGAATTGTTTGGTCACGTGGGAACTTTTGAGGAACTGCCTGACTGTTCTCCACGTGGGCAATGTTCGTTTAAACTGGCTTTCCTTTCCCCGGTGGACTCGTGCCCTAAAGATGAATGAGACTTACTGTGTGGCACCGGTTAACTTCATTTGGAGAGGGATCTGGCTTCGGGTGGCAAAAACTTTTATTTAGCATTTGAAGACACAGGCGGTTTCTTGCATCTTCTAAAAACTGGAATATTAAAAAACACACTGAATTCCGAGCAGGGCCGCTGAAGTTGAGGTTCCACCACTGCAGCCTTCGCACCGAACCGCATCCCCTCTCGGCTTCCTGGGGACCACCAAGACTCTTCCGGTGCCAGTTCGATTCTCCTCACATCTTTAAAGGGGCCGAAGCCGCTGTCTCAAAGTGCCGCTGCCTTTATTGATTCGTGCAGAGAAGCTTCCTTGACTGTGAGATTCTGCAGCACACGCTGGAGGCAGAAAGAATTGGAAGCACGCAGTGAATGGCACTCCAGGATGGAAGCAGCCACTACGAGGAGGCCATTTCCCTCCTCTGGTCCCTGACCCTTCCCCTAGGGAAACGGCCACCACCCTGCCCTTACAGTTTATTGCCTCGTCGTGGTACCTGGGCTCCTTGTGCAGCCCCACGGCGGGGAAGACTGGAAATGAAAGGTGTCAAGAAATGCCTTCTCCTGAAATCGGTCTGCTGCAGATATGACTGAAATTGGGAAAGGTCAGGATGTCGCTGGGGCTCTGGGGCTCTGGAACGTTCCCCGGAGCTCACTCTAGAGGGGGCTAGATTCCAATTCAAGTGAAAAACTTCAGCTGCTGCTTTTGGCTGGCTTTGTAGCCTTTTTACTTTTTAATCCAAAGGCCTTGGGGATCAAGTAGTCTCTCCTGAGCCACAGTTGTCCGGCCAGCTGCACCTGCCAGCTGTTGGTCACTCGCGCTCCTGTAATGTACAGCAGCCTTGGGTCAAACGTACGGCCTCCCAGGGCCTCCTGCTGCAGGGTTACTGTAGGTTACTTACTGTCATTATGAAAATACAGGCAGTTCTCATTGTCAGACCCCTGAAGATAAAACGATTTGGCCCGAAAACAAGATTCCTGCAACTAATTTTCCTCTGCTAGATCAGAGGAAGAATTTGGTCTAATGTTTGCGTTCAAGCAGCAAAATCACTGGACGATGTTTTATTACGCAAGAGCCTTCCGTCATGCTTCATAGAGATTTAAGATTCGTGAAGGCCTTTCTGCTTGAATGTGACATGTGCATTCCTGAGAGGAGAATCACACAATAAAAAATAGGAGTTGTTAAGGACGCCGCTGCAGTGGGGTAGACCGTGCCAAACCTATGCGATCGGGTAACCGGAGCTCACTAACAAAACCAGAGACGATTCTGGTTAAAAAACAACATCAGGACACACGAAGTCTCCTTCGGCATTGCACTTAGCATCGCCATCAGCCGACCATTTTTCGCCATAACCCCCAGATTTGTGCTTCCTCTCACGATGCACAGGTGAGTTGTTCCGTCGACATTCAAAATCGGGTCCCAGACAAGGCTGCCTTCAGCACTGATTTTATTTTAAACGCAGGGAAATATCTTGACACCTTCATTCACACTCACAGCTTCACCATGTAGAAAAGCATAACACTGGAAAACATTGTGGTTCTTTGAGCCACCGAAAGAAGGCATTTCTGCAAGGTTTCCAGCTTTTTCTCTTAATGTATTTGCGTAACGTGAAGACGTTCTCTTTAATTGTTAGAAAGCTTGCCCGAAACTGCTTCAAGATATTACTGTTAACCAGCACAGCTTCCAGTTATAGTGATGTCATCTCCCCCCTTTGAAGCGCATTTTTCCTGAACCCCTCACCGTCGGAGGGGTTAGCCGCGTCACCGTGACATTGCACTCCTGGATACCGAAGCATGGCTTTCCTTGGAGCGCTGGCTGCAGTTATAACCCTCAGGGAGTTTAGCGTCGTGCTAACACGGGACCCTGTTCACATCCTCCCGACGCCCCATTACTGACTCTGAGCGCCTTCAGACCGGGAGCCAGTCCAGGATTGCATGTTGCTTTCGGTCGTTCCATCTCTTCGGTCTCCTTTAACCAGGAGCAGTCACCAGCCCTTCTTTTTCCCATGCCGCAGACCATTTTGGAGTCCAGGCCCACTGTCGTGTGGACTGGCCCCCCTTTGGACTCTTCTGGTTGTTTCCTCGTGGCCTCAGCTATCCCTTCCTGCAGGATGGGGCGGAGCTGATGGCAGGCCGGCCAGTCAGTGGTGCCCAATTTGATCGCTTGTTAAGGGGGCGCCTGCCGGTTTCTTCACAGAGCAGGACTCTCTCCCTTACTTCTCTTACTCTTTGGCCTGTCTATGCCTTGATTTCTTACCAGCTTGTGAGTACAGCTAACACTTTTTAAACATTGTCTTCTATAGTATCTTCTAGAAGAGGTTCAGTCCAGCGTTTTGAGCAGTTTCAGCTTCTGTGGACCTGACCGCCTCATTGCTGGAAGCCAGTCCGGATGTTCCCAGTGTAAACATCCCCCATACTGCTGCCCTTGGGACCCTTCCCACCCCATCGCTGTAGATGTCACTGTGCTCCAGGGCGAGTGATACACCAAGGCCCTCAGTGACCGCCCCAGCCTTGCCTCCTGCCAGCCCCAACCCACCAGTGCCCAGCAGGCTACTAATAGTGCCCAAACTCTTCATTTAGGCACTCCGAGCCTGCTTGCTTTTGGGCTGAGCTAGCCCCTGCTCCTCAAAGTTAATGGCCATGGGGATTCTGCCATCAGAAGCAGCAAAGGTAGCACAGCATCTGGTTTGTGACCGTCACTTGGCACGCAATTATTAAGCACTGTTTTGGTGTCTGGCACTGTATGTTGAGCAGGGAGATAACAATAAAGAAGACACTGTCGTGGCAGTATATTTGAAACACTGAGGAATGTAGGGTGCTCCTGCTCGTGGGGTGGAGCAGGAGCAGGCAAGGGGTCTCAGAAGGGCCATCTTAACCCAAATGAAGATGGGAGAGAGGGCTGGCCCACAGCCTCTGTTCTCTCTCCAGGAGGGGCATCACAGTGGGGACAGGATGGTGCTGTTGGCATTGCTGCCTCTGCCCGTCTGGTCTGGCCCGCCTCGAGCCCTCCTGGGCAGCCTGTGAAACTCCTCATCAGCCCTAAAATCCTAGCTCAGGCCTTCCTCCTCTGGGGAACTCCCGTCTCTGGGCTCCTCGCCTTCCTGGAACAGAGGAGGGTGTCAATATTTCTTTGTTACCTCTTTGTCCGTCTTCCCCCTACACGCACGTGTGCACGCATGTGCGTGCGCGCACACACACACACACAACTGGGAGCTCTAGAAGACCGGAGACTGACTGATGCTAATTCTGCCCTGGCATCCCAGCCTTCAGCAGAGTCTGGCTCAGGGCAAGGGCATCAGTGAGCACACAATGACTCAGCCGTGACCTCAAACAAGTTCCTCTGTCTGGTTGTGCTTCCTTTTCTTTTCATCTCTGACACCGAACAGTTGAATAGGTGGTTTTACTGAGGGTGCTCCCAACTCTAAAAGGTACACGCTTGTGAGCTAGGCGCTCAGTTCTCATACTCAAGGTTGTGTGTGTGCGCGCATGTGCGCGTGCGCGCTGTGTGCTTTGATTAGACGGAAGATGAAGAGGGCTATTTGGTTTCTTTGAAAAAGTGTGTCCTTCAGCAAACCCCATAACCTCCTGGGGTGGCTTAGGGAGTCGCTTGACACCCTAACCTGGCCTCCCTCCTTTGGGACACCCTGGGACTGGGCAGGCACCAGGGCCAGGGGTAAACGTATTGGGACTACCTGTTTTGCAACATTTTCCTCCGTGCCCAGCAAAATGGCTTCCAGGCTTTGTGGACTTTTGTTACCTTTTTTGAGGTAACAAACACCTGTGTATCCCTCAATGCACAGAATTGAAAATCACCATATTATCCTAGTTGTTTCAAATAATTTCAATTTCAGAGAACTAGACTATGACAGATAAAGGACCTTTTTATTCCCCATCTTTAGTGCTATTAAAAGTTCATTTATCATACACTTAGAAATGGTTAAAAAGGTAAATTTATGTTGTATATATTTTATCACAATAAAAAATACTTTAAAAAAACGTTTGCTTAGGCCCGAATCAGAGTTTGGGCACAGCTAGGTCTCCCACCTTTGTAGCTTAGTAGCGAATGAAGCGTATCCTCTCCTTGAACTCCTCGTGGATGCGGCTATAGCCCCACCTGCTCCTGGCCCAGGCTTCCCCATCCTCAGTCAGTGGCGCCACCATCTGGCTGCCCCTGCTTTGGCCAAGGTTTTTAACTCGTCCCTGCCCCTCACTCCCACACCAGTCCATCAGCCAGCTGTCACCCCACCTCCTGGTCATGTCCCCAGTCCTCTGCTTTCTTCTTAGGTCTCAGAGTGATCCACCGAAGATAAGAGCTCTCGTCCACGTCCCCTGCTCAGAGCTCCCCAGTAGCTTCCCATCACACTTGGGATAAAACCCGACAAAGCCTTCCACGTGCCCCCTTGAGGCCTCTACTGCGCAGAACCTCCTTCCCCCACATGGCCTCGTGGCTTGCCCCCTCACTTCCTTGAGGCCTTTCTCTCTCTTCTCCCCCAGTAGCACCATGTGGGTTTTTTTCTTCATTGCTTTCTAATTAGTTCATTCTTTTGGACATTCACCTTGTCACAGCATTGTCCAACGTGAGGAGCCCCTTCAGCTGGCACCTGTGTCCTTTTTTATTTTTATTTTTTGACTCTCCCCGTTACTCTCTCCGCGCCCCCCTGCCTTTTCGCCCCCACACCAGACCACCCACTTCTCCCAGGGTCCAGCCTGGTTCCCTTCCATGGACACTAGGCACAGTCTCTGCCCCTGGGATGCCATCATTGGGCTTAGAATATGTCCCAGCAAGGGTGCACTGTGGTCAAGTATTTGAAATGAATCTTTTCTCTGGTATGTTGTCAGTTTGATATAGTTGAATTCGTTTCTGGTTGCATTCAGTGTAATGAGGTTTTGTTGCCTGTTTGCATTTTATTTTTGGTTACATAAACTTCTACCTGATTCATGAATTGAAATTATGCTCTGGCATAGCCAGAGAGGCCTCCCCAGTTCCTAGTTTCTGCTGCGTGCTTCCTAAAGGCCCCTTCTTGCTCACACAAAAGGCAGCCTATGGTACACATTGTTCACCTCACAGTAGACCCTGGGGATCGTGCCCCAGTGGGCCGGGGCACTCTCCATGGTGCGGACGTGCTGTCCCATAGCAGGTCCCTGGAGGCAGCTGTCTGAGTTGTCCGCAGTCCGGGGCTGGTAAAAACAGTGCCATCGCAAATAACGTCACCCTCTGTTGCTTTGCGTTTCTGGAGGCGTCTCTTCAGGGTAGATTTCTAGAAGTGATTGTCCTACATTGCATGGACACCCTCGATTGTATCTAAGAGGTAGTCCTGGGGTATGTGGCTTATACTCGCCCTCATGGTAGTGATCTTTGGGGAATTCAAATGAGACTTCTGAAGAAGCCAGAGTTCCTTCTATTGGTACAGTGTGTTTCTCGGACTCTGGGACTGCCCGGGGCCCAGGGCGCAGCCCTGGCCTTCAGCAGTGCCCATCGACTGTGTGGAAGCGGTGGTTCCAGTCTGTCCACTCTCTGTGGCCACAGGCCATGCCCAGCTTCTCAGAGTTTTTCCTCATTTCCTGTCGAGAAGCTAAGATTGGGAGAATTGAAAACTATGCTCTGGGCTGGAAGAGGTTAGGGACCCCTACTTTACAGCCAGAAAATTTCTCGTGTGGGCCAACGGCTGAGTTGGGGTGACCCTGGCAGGCATGCTCAGGGCCCTAAACTGCCAGATGAAGATCCAGAAAAGAGAAGAACTCAGGGTAGAGCCCAAGCCAGGCCGGGACACACCCTTACCACGACCTGTTCCCCCACGCCTGACCCGAGCTGCTCAGGAAAGCCGTGTGTCCTTGTGGCGCCAAGTGATCCCTGGTGCTAACCTGCCTCGGGTGACTTAACTAGGTCATTCGACTGTGGTTTCAAGTGCACACCACAGTGCCTTCGTTTGGGTCTCCACAGTGTGGACAGGAAGGGGAGTCGCTCGGGGCAGATCAGCCACGGCGCCGAGGTACAGAGGACAGGAATAGCCCTTTGCCCTTTTCCATGACGAACTGCCAGCCGAGGGACTAGCAGACGGCTGCTTCTGAGCCCACAGGTCTTTCCAGCCTCCCCTGGTCCCAGTTGTGTGCGTGCCGTCTGTCTGTCTTAGCCCGGTCGCGAGGGCGTCGTGGCCAGAATCCGATCCCGAGGTCCAGGGCCTCACGGCGAGCGTGTCTGAAGTGCACAGGGAAGGAGCCGCTCTGTTAGCATGAAAGAGTGGGGGGGCGCCCGCCCTCAGACGGCTCGGCGCCCCTCTGCGCCTTTCTCCTTGCCCTTCCCTGCCACTGGCGAGGCCGTGTCGTAAGGGGGCGTCCGGTGGTAAAGGCTCACCTGACCTGGGGTCACTCCTTTTCTCATGCCAGAACCCTGGGCCGTGGTTTCTAGGTGCTCGTTAGCCAGTATTTACATAGCGCCTTTGTGACTTTCCTTCCTCTGGGGTGTTGGTACCCATTGTCGAGATGAGGAAACTGAGGTATGGGATACTGAGGTCACTGGCTCAGGTTCGTGTTCGGAAACGTCGGAGTCAGAATTCGCGCTCAGGTTGGCTGGCTCCAAACCCGTGTGCTCCTTCTGCAGCGCTGCGCTGCGCGCCGCCTCCCGAGGGGGTAGGGCAGGGCTGTGATCCCTGTCAGGAAGTCGTGCTGTGCCCCATGGCAGTTCTTTGTCGAGCACACATTTGAGAAAAGCCGAAATACAGAAGCTGCAGTGACACCCAAGCCAGCTCTTCGCGCCCCAGCCCGGGTTTGGGTGGGCAGCTTCCTCTCCGGCAGCGGAGGGCCTCCTGTCAGCCGTCAAGCCCAGAGGCCCTCGGGTGCAGCCCGTAAAGTGGCCTTGGCCAAGGTGGCCTGCTGAGAAGCTGCACAGTGTTTCTACTCCGAAAAAAACGCCACCCGTGCAGGCCACTTACCCTCCTGAGCACTAGGAGTGGGACTCAGGGCGGCCACAGTGCGGCAGCGTGTGGTCGGCCGCCACTGTCAGCAGCCCAAAGCCCCTGAAGGAGTGCGTGAAGGGAAGAGCTTCAAGGCCCGGGCAAGCCCTGCCAGGGCCACTCTGAGCCTGCCGATGCTCACTTTTTCTACGAGCCGGTGTGTCCTCTGTGGTACTTACATACTTGTTTAACACTTCAGGGAAGAAAAGTCAGAAGACCAGGATCTCCAGGGCCTCAAAGACAAACCCCTGAAGTTTAAAAAAGTGAAGAAGGATAAGAAGGAAGACAAGGAGGGCAAGCATGAGCCCCTACAGCCGCCAGCCCACCACTCTGCTGAGCCAGCGGAGGCAGGCAAAGCGGAGACCTCGGAGGGGTCAGGCTCAGCCCCAGCCGTCCCAGAAGCTTCTGCCTCCCCCAAACAGCGGCGCTCCATCATTCGCGACCGGGGCCCCATGTATGATGACCCCACTCTGCCTGAAGGTTGGACCCGAAAGCTTAAGCAAAGGAAATCAGGCCGCTCGGCTGGGAAGTATGATGTGTATTTGATCAAGTAAGTAAGGGCACCTCCTGTCTCTGCAGAGCGGGGGGCTGGCGGGCGGGAGGTCGGGTGGGTGCTGAAAAATGATGGGGACCCCTTGGAGTAGCAGTTCTTCGCTGCTAGTTGCTCGGGAAAATGCGTGTGCGTGACCCCACCTGGAGTGGGGGGCTTCGATCATGAACACGGCTTGCAGGTGTGCCCAGGTATGCTTGGGTCGACTGTGCAGAGGTCTGTGCCCTGCGTGAGACGCGCTCAGGATCGCAGGGTGTGACTTCATCCTGCCGGCCCTCGAGGCCCTGCCTGCAATGGAACAGTAGTAGGGCCTCCGCAGGGTCACAGTGAGAATGTCAGGAGAGGTCACGGGGCCTGCCACGTGCAGGGGCCCAGACTCTGGAGGCAGGCGACCCTCCCTGGGCTTCCTGCCGTTGCCCAACTGGAGAACGTCCAGCTGAGGGACGCTTCTCAGAACCTGTTAGCCTGGTCTTCCTGGGAGAGTTTTTCGGTGGCATTGCTTCATGAACCCGCAGGAATAGGAGTTCATAGGGCTCAGCCCGCTCTGCCAGTTGTGTTGGGAAAGGTGGGCTTTGGACAAGGCCTCTGGGGAGGAACACCAGCGGGCTCCAACTGCGGCATTCCAACTGTCTTCTTTGCTGTTTGTCCAGCTTTGGGGGGGTCACCGGCTACTTTCTGTTGAAACAGACTAACTTCCAAGCCAGAGCAAGCTTCAGAGGAGGAGTGAATAAGTACATTTCAGTTCTGCCCCTTAGACAATCCCCGAAAAGGTTAGCAGTTTTCAGAGGACGTTTGCAGCCTCGTTTGGTTCCAACAGGCCTAAGGGTGAGCAAAGCATTATCCTCCTGACAGACGAGAAAACCGCCCTCCAGAGATGGTAAATGGCATGTCCAGGCTCAGAGAGGCCGCTCTGCTGGCGGATCGGGCCCAGGCACCGGCCTCAGCAGGGGCCCCAGCCTGACACTGAGACAGGCTCCCCAGGCCAGACCCTTCTGGAGGCCAGAGGCGGGGCCCCAGTGGCAGGCCATTTTGGCATTGGAGCAGGCCATGCCGGCGCCTGCCACTGCCTGGCAACCCAAGTATTTCGTGTATGACCGTGGCCGTGCTCCTCGAGTTTTAGCTCACCTTGGCTTTTCCTGAATGTGACTCTCGTTCAATAGTATCACCAGGCAAGTCAGCTGTGGAAGGTCTCCTAGCAGAGTTCATTGCTACCTTCTGCTCTACCCCGTCTCTGATACTGCTGCGGAAGCTTCTAATCACTTTTTGTGTCTCTCCATTTGTTCCCACAGTCCCCAGGGAAAAGCCTTTCGCTCTAAAGTGGAGTTGATTGCGTACTTCGAAAAGGTAGGCGACACCTCCCTGGACCCTAATGATTTTGACTTCACGGTAACTGGGAGAGGGAGCCCCTCCCGGCGAGAGCAGAAACCACCTAAGAAGCCCAAATCTCCCAAAGCTCCAGGGACTGGCAGAGGTCGGGGACGCCCCAAAGGGAGTGGCACCGCGAGACCCAAGGCAGCAGCATCCGAGGGCGTGCAGGTGAAAAGGGTCCTGGAGAAAAGTCCCGGGAAGCTGCTCGTCAAGATGCCTTTCCAAGCTTCGCCAGGGAGCAAGGCCGAAGGGGCCGGGGCCACCACATCGGCCCAGGTCATGGTTATCAAACGCCCTGGCAGGAAGCGAAAAGCCGAAGCCGATCCCCAGGCCATTCCCAAGAAACGGGGCCGAAAGCCAGGCAGCGTCGTGGCGGCCGCCGCTGCTGAGGCCAAGAAGAAGGCCGTGAAGGAGTCGTCCATCCGGTCCGTGCAGGAGACCGTGCTCCCCATCAAGAAGCGTAAGACCCGGGAGACAGTCAGCATCGAGGTGAAGGAGGTGGTGAAGCCCCTGTTGGTGTCCACCCTTGGCGAGAAGAGTGGGAAGGGACTGAAGACCTGCAAGAGCCCTGGGCGGAAAAGCAAGGAGAGCAGCCCGAAGGGGCGCAGCAGCAGTGCCTCCTCGCCCCCCAAGAAGGAGCACCACCACCACCACCACCACTCAGA
>NW_006438082.1:651763-652479 GCF_000325575.1 Pteropus alecto | reverse complement strand
GCCCCCCTGAGCCCCAGGACTTGAGCAGCAGCGTCTGCAAAGAGGAGAAGATGCCGAGAGGAGGCTCGCTGGAGAGCGACGGCTGCCCCAAGGAGCCAGCTAAGACTCAGCCCGCGGTCGCGACCGCCACCACGGCCGCAGAAAAGTACAAACACCGAGGGGAGGGAGAGCGCAAAGACATTGTTTCATCCTCCATGCCAAGGCCAAACAGAGAGGAGCCTGTGGACAGCCGGACGCCCGTGACCGAGAGAGTTAGCTGACTTTACACAGAGCGGATTGCAAAGCAAACCAACAAGAATAAAGGCAGCTGTTGTCTCTTCTCCTTATGGGTAGGGCTCTGACAAAGCTTCCCGATTAACTGAAATAAAAAATATTTTTTTTTCTTTCAGTAAACTTAGAGTTTCGTGGCTTCAGGGTGGGAGTAGTTGGAGCATTGGGGATGTTTTTCTTACCGACAAGCACAGTCAGGTTGAAGACCTAACCAGGGCCAGAAGTAGCTTTGCACTTTTCTAAACTAGGCTCCTTCAACAAGGCTTGCTGCAGATACTACTGACCAGACAAGCTGTTGACCAGGCTTCTTAGGGTACGCCTGCACCTCCCTTCCCACCCGGACCTCCCCCATGTGGTCGTTAAGGACAGAGAGCACTTGAGAGGACACTCCCATTTTTGGTGCCATTGGTGCCCCAGTCTCAGCTCTCCTCTCCCCCCACCCTACC
>NW_006438082.1:641122-651730 GCF_000325575.1 Pteropus alecto | reverse complement strand
TCCCACCCATGTTGGGACAAGGAGGTGTGAGGCAGGAGAGACAGTTGGATTCTTTAGAGAAGACGACAGAGATGGCCAGTGGCTACAGCCCGTGTGATCCCACCTGTGGTGGCACAGATCTGGCCCCACGCCAGCCCCAATCCCAAACCGACAAGGACATTTCACAGGACAGGGAAGTAGCACCTGTTCGCTCCAGTTCTGGCATGGCTCGGAGGGAGTCCTTTGAGCTGCTGGGTGTAGACTGGCCTGAGCCAGATGAGAGGATGGCCCAGGGCCGGCCTCCAGTGGATGGCACTAGAGAGAGGCCGTGGAGGCGGCAGGACGAGGCGCAGGCAGCAGGCCGGGCTCTGGACCGGCAGAGCACAGCGGGCCAGGAGGCACCCCAGTCGCTCAGAGCAGTCTGACTGGCAGAGGCTCAGTGGGGCAGGGGCCAGGGGGAAGAAGGAGGGGAGAATGTTCTTCCAAAACTTTCCAATTCTACTCCTTAGGGACAGCTTAGAACTATTTGCACTATTGAGTCTTCATGTTCCCACTTCAAAACAAACATGCTCTGAGAGCAAACTGGCTTGAATTGGTGACACTTTGTCCCTCAAGCCACCAGACGCGACGGTGTTTAGAACTGCCTGGATCTGTAGATACCTGCGCTTGTTTTAAAGTGGGCTCAGCACATAGGGTTCCCACGAAGCTCCGAAACTCTAAGTGTTTGCTGCAATTTTATAAGGACTTCCTGATCGCTTTCTCTTCTCTCCTTCCATCTCTCTCTTCCATCATTTCATCCTCTCCTTTCTTCCCTCCCGCTTCTTCCTCCTCATTCATCCTTTCTGTTCCAAGCAGTCACAGTGCCCACCTGTACCCCGAGCCGATGCTGGTCAACTCATGCCCCCAGAACTCGCCCCGCCCTTGGCCCTCCTGCCACCGGCCCCAGCCCCACCCCGCCCCGCACCCCGAGGAAGCTCTGGTTCTGCTGAAGGGCGAGAACCTGGCCCTGGCGCCCCAGCCTCTCTGAAGGGCAAGAGAGCGGCACGGTGTCGCTCTCCCAGGGACCCCCCCCCCCTTTCCTGGTCAGAGCCCAGACACCGGGCCCCCTCAGCCTTCCACTCGGGAGAAACGGGTGGGAGGAGTTGGACCAGATTTGGATTGGGGAGCTGAGGGCAGCACAGAGACCCCCGTGGCCTGCCAGAGTCATCGAGAGGCCCAGCCCTGACCTTAGTCTCTGCCGGGCCCGGCTCGCGCAGTGCAGTGCCGCAGGGCAGCAGGCGGAACAAAGGCAGATGCCCCCAGACCTGAGCTGGGACCAGCGCCTAGGGCCCCCCCTTCTCCGCCCACCCAGGCTCCTCCATTAACCAGACTTCCGTTTGGGAAACATTTGGCTTTCGCTTGCTGGAGGCCGGGTCAGGGCCACACACCACACATTTCCACGTCTGCGCCAGGGGTGTGGTGTGGGGGCCTAGAGACTTGGGTTGGCTGTGGGATCCCATCCTTTCAACCTCTCCATTCAGGAAGTCCTTACCTAGCTGCATATCTTCATCATATTGGTATATCCTTTTCTGTGTTTACAGAGATGTCTCTTATATCTAAATCTGTCCAACTGAGAAGTACCTTATCAAAGTAGCAAATGAGACAGCAGTCTTATGCTTCCAGAAACACCCACAAGCACGTCCCATGTGAGCTGCTGCCATGAACTGTCAAGTGCGTGTTGTCTCGTGTATTTCAGTTATTGTCCCCTGGCTTCCTTACTGCGGTGTAACCATGAAGGAGTACAACATCCTAGAAACCGTCTAGCGCTTCCCTGCCAGTCCTTAGTGATCGGGAACCATAGTTGACAGTTCCGATCAGTAGCTTAAGAAAAAACCGTGTCTGTCTCTTCCGGAATGGTTAGAAGCAAGGGAGTTTGCCCCATTCTGTTCGTAGAGTCATAGTTGACCTTTCTAGCATTTTTGTATCCATTTCCTTATGCTGCAAAAGCAACTCCCACAACCAACCCCGCTCTGCTGTCGACCCTCTGGGCTTCACTTCTGACTCCTCCCCAGGAAGGGAAGGGGGGTCAGAGGAGGGGGCGAGTCCTTCGGGACACCCCTCTTCCTCCAAGGACAAAAGGCTCCTGACCCCACAGTGGCCTTGCACTCCCGGCATCCCCAAAAGACACCTATCCACGCGAGCGCGGCATCCAGCCAGTTTGTCATGGAGATGCCATCCGTTGTGGTCAGTCGGGATTTTATGCGTTATACCTGGTCCAGTGAAATGTGGCTCCTGGGACCAGTGTCAGGAGCTGGCCTCCCCATTGGCTCGGTACCATCTGGTCTTGGGAAGAGGAGTGCGGGGCCCGCCAGGCCCCCGTTTCACCCACGACAGTTCATTCAGGGGCTGACTGCGCATCGGTGGTTGAGAACACAGCATTGCAAGGGTCGTTTTCTTTCTGGCCGGCCCAAGCTGCAGCCCCCTAGCTCCCAGCTTCTTCCCCTAGAACTCCAAAGCTGCAGGCAGTGCCTGAGGCTCCCTAGGGTTTTCTCTCCCCCCCCTTCCCACATTTCCTCTTCCCTAAATAAAGGCATCACGAGTGAGTCACCTTTAAGCAAGTCGCCTTGGTGGTTTGTCAACCTGGCAGGCAGGGGCCCTGCAGCCCCCATGCCGCCCCTGCCCTGGAGTCAGGTGGTGGGAGGTTGGAGGGAAAACCTAGGCCCTGGGGTTCTCACCAGCTGTGTCCGGCCCAGTTTGGGGTGCGACCTCGATTTCGTGTGTACTTGAACACCATGAAGGGTTTTAGGGACTGTGCGAAGAATACCGAAATTGAAAGCTTTCAGATCTCCGCGGGTCTAGCTCACAGAGCAGTCACGTCCAGTCTCCCAACCCTCGTTCTAGTTGTTAGTTACTACCTCCTCTCTCGACAGAATTCTGTGTATCCTCAAGCCCCTCCCACGACGCCCAGCCCTGCCTGCCTGCCGTGGGCTTCTCCTAACCAGTGGAATTTCAGCCTTGACACTGCAGTGAACTGGGGACACTGGGCCACCGCCCAGTATAATTCCCTTCTTTTGGCAGACACCTAGAAATGGCACGTCTCCAGTCCATCAGTGCCAAACTAATCAGAGACACCACCCCCCCCCCGCCCCGAGCCCGTCAGCTCCCTGGAAGGTAAAAGTCACGGTGGTGGCCTGGGATCGCTGGCCACAGCCAGCACCTTGCTTCTGAGACCCCATGCAGGTGCGGCAGCAGCCTGTTCAGTGACATCATTCCAGGCTAGAGGCCGACAACAGTGGCAGTGGGAACCAGGGCAGCCCCACGTTGTTGCCTGCTGCTCTGCCCAGTTTGTCATTGCTGTGACAGCGATCATGAAAAGGTACTAGCCAGAAACAAACTTCCACGTTTGGTGAGAAAGAAGTTTCTTGAGGTGATAGGACCTCTGGATTTTAAGTAACTCTTAATAATAAGCAGCTCAAGCCCAGGAGGGAGCAAAGGTTCTGAACCGAACCCACCAGGTGGGGGCTGACTGGACCTTGTGGAGCATTCTCGCCGGGCTCTGTGGGCTGACAGGGTCGTGGGAGGTCACAGGTACTGGCTTTTGGGGAAGACCTTCGTGCGTCCATTCCTAGCCGGTGTCATTGCCCCAGATTGCTTCCTGGTGCAAGTTTTACACCCCACAGTCTAGGACCACTGGCCCAGAGCTCAGGAAGCAAGCCGTGTCGAGAGCCCTGTGGGTGTTCGCCCAGCCAGTCCCCCGAGTGTGGCACAGCAGCGTCGCCAGGCCTGTGGCCGAGCCCCGGCTCCTGTGCCCCCGCCATGTCGGACTCCCACTCTGCTCTCTGCAAGGGCCCCGCCTTCGCTCTCGGTCAGTGAGCCCATCCACTCTGGAGGGGTTTGTTGAGTCTCCATTTTTGTCTTTCTCTTTTAGATTGATTTTTAGAAAAGGCCTAATTGTTATAAATCGCTAGGATACTGCCTCCCCCAGGGTCTGAAGTTACATATTAAAAGGGAAAAAAAAGCGAACACTGAAACCCGTTCTCAATAATTCAGAAGGAAAACCTAGAAAATGTTTGGCCGAAAATGACATTTCGCTGTTTCTGAACGAATAAGAGCAAGCTTTTTGCAAAAATACTGATCTAAAAATACGCGGAGCTTGGCCTGACGTGTGGGGAGCGCTGCCGGAGAAGGGGTTCCAGCCCGAAGCTGCTCCATCCGAGACTCGGGGCCACCCTGTCAATGGAGAGCCCGCTTCTCCTTGGGTGGCAGTCGCTGAGGACTCAGCTGCTGCTCCTTTCCTGTGGGGTGCTCTGGAGGTTAGCTGCCCACCTGGTCCCAAAGATGCAGGAGCCCAGCTCTTGGTGCAGGGAGCAGAGTGGTCACCAGGGACTCACGAGGGCCTGCGCCATTCTCGCCACCCAGCACCACCTGCTGCTTGCTCCTTTCTCCCCTCCACAGAGCCTGCCCAAAGTGCTGATTTGTCAGGAAAAAAAAATGAGTTCCAACTAGGGCCCAGGTAGCTAGGAAGGAAAGGGCGACGTCTCCTCCTTAGCCTCTGCCTGTGGCACAGCCTGTCCCCCGAGGACATTCACCTGCTCTGCCGTCCTTGGGATCTAACACCCAGTGAAGTGGCCCTCCCTTCTGAACTCGGAGGTGAGGACAGAGGCCTGAGCACTCAACTGGTGTGAGGCCCCCTTGTCCCTTACCCTCGACAGCCCCTGGGGCAGAGGGAGGGTGAGTATGAGGACAACTGACCCCCCCGCCTCACCCCCAGAGCTGAGACCCTTGACGGGGAAATCCGGCCTTTGCGTTTCAGAGCATTTGTGAAACGTGCAAGTTGTCCCTGCTCCCCTAGCTCCCCTTCTATCTGACCTTTTCTCAGGTCCTGCTCAGCAGCAAGAGAAAATGAGATGAAAAATCGGCCAAGAGGTTTGGCTCCTGCCCACTGATAGTTCCTCTCCCCTCGGTGTTTGTGTGTCAAGTGACAAAGCTGTTTTTCCTGGTGACCCTGATTATATCCAGTATCTTATAGACTATACGCATAGGCCTGCTCGGTCTCTGTCCTGGGCTTTTGTTTTGCTTTTTAGTTTCGCTTTTAGTTCTTCTGTCCCATTTATTTAATGCACCAACTAGACACACAAAGCAGTTGAATTTTTATATATATATATATCTGTATATTGCACAATTATAAACTCATTTTGCTTGTGGCTCCACACACACAAAAAGACCTGTTAAAATTATACCTGTTGCTTAATTACAATATTTCTGATAACCATAGCATAGGACAAGGGAAAATAAAAACAAAAACAAAAACAAAAAAAAACAACAAAAAAAAAGAAAACAACAAAAAAAAAACAACAAATCTGTCTGCTGGTCACTTCTTCTGTCCAAGCAGATCCGTGGTCTTTCCTCGCTTCTTTCAAGGGCTTCCCTGTGCCAAGTGAAGGAGGCTCCAGGCAGCACCCAGGTTTTGCACTGTTTCTCCCATGCTCGTGACAGAGGTCCCAGGATGCTGGTGCAGGACAGTTCACCTCAACGGGTGGGTGCGCGAGCGCGCTCCCTTGCCTTCGTGAAGTCCGGAATGTAGTTGGCACCGCCTGGTCCCCTTCCACCTCTGGGTGGGGCAGCTGGAGTCCATGGGGTGGCCTGACCCCCCCTTCCACTGGCCCAGTCAGAGTGATCATGTGTGGAGAGTCGGCTCCGCAGGCCTCCCCCGCAGTAGGGCTCCCACTTCGCTGAGTCTGGGGGACTGGAAGGCAGATGGAAGGCCTGTCGCGTCTCTGAATGTGTGAGCCGCACCAGGTAGAATGCCAGGGACCCCAGAACCACAGGCAAGAGTCTAGTGGGTCCCCTCCAGGAGGTAGCAAAGACTCCAGAAATGTCCTTTACTCTTCTCCCCCTTCCTACGAGTAATTGCATTTGCTTTTGTAATTCTTAATGAGCAATATCTGCTAGAGAGTTTAGCTGTAACAGTTCTTTTTGATCATTTTTTAAGTAATTAAAAACACCAAAAAAAAAAAAATCCACAAACTTGTTCTTCCAAAGCAGAGAGCATTATAATCACCAGGGCCAAAAGCTTCCCTCCCTGCGTCATTACTTCTTCTGAGGCCTGAATCCGAAAGAGAAACACTCGCAGGCCCTTTGGGTGGCTGGGCTGCCCTCGGGCCGCTCCGGCCTGCGTTCAGTATTAGCGGTGGGTCCTGACGTCCTTGCCCACCCAGCCTGGGATGGGGCCGAGGAGGTGAGGAGGCCGTTGCCGCCGACGCTTGGCCACTAACAGGTGGGTGTCCGCATGTGTCCACGTACATGCATGCTTTCTGACGGAAACGTGAAATCAGCGCCCGAGCTAGCCTCACCCTGTGACCTCTCGCCCCGCCGGGCCGGAACGCGGCCGGCCCAGTTCAGTGTTTCTGGGGAGCTGGACAGTGGAGTGCGACAGGCTTGCAGAACTTGAAGCCTGCTCCTTCCTTTGCTACCAAGGCCTCCTTTTCCGTTTGATTTGTCACTGCTTCAATCAATAACAGCCGCTCCAGAGTCAGTAGTTGATGAATATATGACCAAATATCACCAGGACTGTTACTCAATGTGTGCCGAGCCCTTTCCTCGCGCTGGGCTCCTGTGTACCCGGACACTGTAACCTGTGCTGTGTTAGCTCCCGTCCCCTCCCCTCGCCCTCCCCTCGTCTTTCTGGGGGTTTTCTGTTTGGGTTTGGTTTGGTTTTTATTTCCCCTTTTGTGTTCCAAACATGAGGTTCTCTCTACTGGCCCTCTTAACTGTGGTGTTGAGGCTTATATTTGTGTAATTTTTGGTGGGTGAAAGGAACTTTGCTAAGTAAATCTCTTCTGTGTTTGAACTGAAGTCTGTATTGTAACCACGTTTAAAGTAATTGTTCCAGAGACAAATGCTTCTCGACACCTTTTCTTTACAAACAAAAGAATTCGGAGGGAGGGGATGGTGACCGAGATGAGGGGGGGCTGTCCTATTTCCCCAGGAGGGGAGACCCGAAGAGATGACCCCTGCTCAGATCAGCCAGAAGCCACCCAAAGAAGTGAAGCCTAAGCCAACGGACCGAATAGCTGTCACGTTGCCATTTTCAGTCAGAGCAAAACCAGGTCTCGTTCCGCCCAGTGGATTCTTTTGCCTTTTTCCCCCCCAAGATTATTAGCATCATTATTTTTAAGGACAGAGGAGGTTTACGTTCCTGCGAGGGGAGCCAGGAGGGGTGTGAGCAGGGCCAACCTCACCTGGGTGGGAGGAGGATGGGGCGAGCCTGAACGGCGTGGCTCAGCCAGAGGGCGGGCACCCCCCCCCCGAGACCTCCGCCGTGGCCACAGGTCAGGTGTGTGTTGACAGGGCAGATCGGCCACTCTTCGCCTGACACAGCTTTCTGGACAGGCCAGGCGGTGGGCATTGTTGTCTAGGACCCTCCATCACATCCCGCCCCGTCCCGCAGCACACAGCACTGATGCGACCTCTCAATTCCCACAATCCCAGGCGATGAGATGATGGGGGCGGGGTGCGCTCTCTTGGCTGTCATCCAATTCCCAGCAAAATTTGGACGTGAGAAACCCTCTTCCCTTTCCGTGGCAAGACCAGATCCTTCTCAGAGACGCTGTCACCCCCACCAGACAATTTTGGGTTCATGGGACAGGGACAGATGTGTGCTCCCCGAGCACCCGGCGCCCCTCCTCCGAAAGGTGAGGACAGTGCTGACTCTAGTGACCATTCGCACATAGGGTTTAGGAGCAGGTAGAACCAAGACAGGGTGGCTGCCCCCTCCCGAGTCTCAGCGACACAGGCCAGCCACCCCATGCGGAGGGAAGCCAGGCCGAGGGTGGGAGAAGTAAGCATGGGGCGCGGGGAGCGGCCGGACAGACTTGGCTGGAGATGTCTCGAAAAGCCCTCTATCACATTCACCTTCAGTTTTTGTGTTTTGGGACAATTACTTTAGGAAATAAGTAGGTCGTTTTAAAAACAAAAAATATTGATTGCTTTTTTGTAGTGTTCAAAAAAGGTTCTTTGTGTATAGCCAAATGACTGAAAGCACTGATATATTTAAAAACAAAAGGCAATTTATTAAGGAAATTTGTACCATTTCAGTAAACCTGTCTGAATGTACCTGTATACGTTTCAAAAACACCCCCCACTGAATCCCTGTAACCTATTTATTATATAAAGAGTTTGCCTTATAAATTTACATAAAAATGTCCGTTTGTGTCTTTTGTTGTAAAATCAAGTGATTTTTTCATAAGGTTCTTTTACTATTTGAAAAGATGGGCAGCACGCAGTTTTATTTTATTTTTGTAAGTTTTTTAATACGTGTGAAAGCAAAGACTACTCAGCATGCCTTTCTAAGTGACGCGTTTGCACCTTTTGTTGGGAAGTACTGTATCCTGTGCTGTTAGCATTCTCGATAAATCTCTCTGTGAAAGTGACTCAAGGTCTGGGCTTTCATTATCAGACAGCTCACAGGACAGCATGGTGGTGTGGTTTCTGATTTGGTCTGGCTGTCCCTGAACACAGAGAGCCAGCCGCTTTTCAGGACGGCCGTGGGAGGAAAGGGCAGCCCGCTCCACGCACCGCACCCCCTTGGCGCTGCTCCTGCGTGTGTGGGGAAGCTCTGGGCGGCAGGCTGGGAAGGACCTGGCGCAAACCTACCCGCTGTGCCCTAGGTCAAGAGGCCTTCTGCACGGTGGCATAACTTCCATGTTCCCGAGGGCCATGGTTGGGGCACCTCTTTGGTCTGGACGTGCCGAGGTGCTTTTGGAAATACACCCGCCACCCCCAGCTCCTCCTGCGCCTACCACCTGAGACCCTCCCCTATAGCCTCTGCTGAACTGGCTCCCTGCCCAACGGGGGCGCTGCCGTCACTGGGGTTTGCAGGTGTCACGCCCTGTCTATGCTCCTTGGCTTCCCCGTAAGGCCGTGAGCTCTCGGGAGCTGCCTCCCCGCCGCCGTCATCCCCACCAGGCTGTTGCCGGGCTGGAGGGGACAACAGCTGCTCAGTGTCCAGCTTCACACGCAAATGTGGACACACCTGTTAGAAGGTGCACTCGAAAGTCCTGGCCTTGACCGTTAAAACAAAGGGTTGAAATTCGACCTACGTGTACCGAGCATCTCTCGTGTGCCGGGCCCGTCTGCGGGGCTGCAGTCGAGCAGTGAGCAAGGAGGACCAAGTGCTCGTTCCCTTGGAGCGTAGTGTGTGTGTGCGTGGTGATTTCCCACCCTCTCGGGGAGTGGCTGCTGCTTCTGGGAGGAAGTTCCAATAGAGGTCCATATTGGAGAGACCCATTTCTGGAAACTGCCCTAAGTCCCTAGGAGGACAGCCCGGGGAGAGCCCTTGGGAGTCAGGATGGAGAGGACAAGGGAGACGGTCAGGGAAGGAGAACTGCCGCCCTGCGGACATGCATCGAGCCGGAAGCAGAAGAAGAAGGTATCTGGTGCTGCCTGCTGGGTCTTCCCCGGTCTAGTGGGGGAGGCTTAAGAACGATGCACCAGAGATGCCGGGTACGCAGGGGCTGCAGGCAGCTCTGCCAGGGGAGCCTAGAAAGCTTCCACCCCTAGCTTCCACCTAGGGAGCCGTTTGAGCTCAACCCGGTGGCACGAGGGCCAGGAAACTGCACGTGCAAACTCATGGCCGCAGAAGGCCTGGCGCATCTCGGGACCCTGAGGAGTTCCGGTTGGCTTAAGGCTGCCGACGTGTGCAGAGAGCTGGACACGGCGTCGGAGGACAGGAGCCACATCGTGACAGCCGTGAGGGCCTAAGTGAAGAGCCGGGGCCCATCACAGGGCTTCGGGAAGCACAGGAAGGCCTTAAGCAGGAAAGCTATGTGGCTTGACTTGTGCCTGAGGAAGAGCATGGGGCAGAGATGAGGCGGGGCAGCCGGCAGGCAGCCAGCGCGTTCATCCAGGTAAGAGGCAGTAGTGAGGGCAGTGGGCCTGTAGTGGGGGTGATGGACTCCAGAGATGTTCAGGGAGTCGACAGAGAAATCGTGACTGCCGATGCAGGTGGAGGAATGGAGGCTGCAGAGCATTGTGGGAACGGGCGAGACAGACAGATGTGGCCAAGACGTCAGACAGGCTGGGAACTGAGCGAGGTGCCTGGTCACTGCTTCGGAAAAGAGGGCGGGAGAGGCAGTGCAAACGGCCAGAAACGTGACAATGCGAGGGAGAAGGGACAGCGGGGGCCGAAACCCTGTTTCTCGAGACATAAACACAGCGCACGTGCTACAGAGCCAGCAAAGAAGGAAAAGCGGCAGATAGCGCTGAGAAGTCATTGCCGGTGCAGGTTCCTGAAGGAGCGTAAAAGATACGATCCAGGACACAGGAGATGGGCAGAAACGCTCCGAGCCCGCGCGGCGTGCTGCTTCCAAACCGTCCTCCCCGCACCCAGCCTCACGGCCAGCTGACGAGTCCCCCGGGGGACCTTTGTGTGACCTACATCTGACCCTGTCCTGCCGGGATCTCTGACGACTCTCCGCTGCCTCCCAAATAAAGCCAAAACATCTTAAGGGGACCTCCCAGTGACTGTCACAAGGCCCGGCTCCGGCCCTTTCTGGAACGGCCCATGCCTTCGCCATAGCCTCCGTCCTCGATGCTGGGAACCGCTGTCTTCCATGTCCCTCAAAGCCCCAGGCGGGCCGCTCCACCTCC
>NW_006438082.1:636255-640416 GCF_000325575.1 Pteropus alecto | reverse complement strand
AGCGCTCGGGGCAGCGCACGGCCAGCGTCCTGTGGCCCTGGATCAACCGCAACGCCCGCGTGGCCGACCTTGTGCGCATCCTCACGCACCTGCAGCTGCTCCGCGCTCGGGACATCATCACGGCCTGTGAGCGTGCCACCCCGGGACCCGGGACCCACAGGCTGGGGGCCTCCCACGGGGCTCCTCCCCCTTCCTGGGCCTAATCATCCTTTCCTTCCTTGACGCCCCAGGGCACCCTCCCGCCCCACTGCCAGCCCCCAGCACCACCGTCCCGAGGCCCACCAGCAGCATCTCTGCACCCTCTGAGGGTGAGACTCCCAGCCCCCGGAAATTGCAGTCATCAGCCTCCACCTTCCTCTCCCCAGGTAAGATGGCCCTAGGGTTGGGCTTGATGGACTTGAGGAAGGGGCCGCCTTGACCTTCTTCACGACTGTAGACCCTGCCGCCAGTCTCTGCCTACCTCTTACTACTGTCTCTATGTAGCTTTTCCAGGCTCCCAGAGCCATTCCCGGCCTGAGCTCAATCCTGTCCCAAGCCCTGCGGCACTCCAGCCACCACCACCATCTCTAGCTCCTTCTTCTACTACGGTAGGTGGGTCCTGCCCCCCAGGGAAGGTCCCAGGGAAGTGACAAGAAACCCAGTCTTTGGTACATCGGGGAGCCCCAGCCAGCTCAGTCTTTGGTACATCGGGGAGCCCCAGCCAGCCAGCTGGGAGGCTGCTGGGCTGGGAGGGAGCTTGTGGCCAGGACAGAGGGGAGGAGACAGGTCCTCACCTGATGAGAGTCTCTTTCCACAGCGGAGCACAGGGAACCCAGTATCCCTCCTGCGAGGGACCCACCCCACTCCATTCTGCTGGCCCCTCCATGAGATTTCCCAGGGCACCCACAACTTCTCAGAGGAGCTGAAGATCGGCGAGGGCGGCTTTGGGTGCGTGTACCGGGCTGTGCTGAGGAACACGGTGTATGCTGTGAAGAAGCTGAAGGAGGTAGGTGTAGCGTCCCCGCGAGGGCCCTGGAAGGCCGGCCGCGCATCCTCACTGCTCTGGCCTGTCCTCCTGCTTCCCACACAGCTCCTTCAGCCTTCCAATTCCCCAGCGCAAGGTCCCCAGCCCCTTGATTGTTCTAGGCACTGGGAGTGGCCATCAAGCTTTGGCTGCAAGAGTCTCATGCTGCCCCTCTCCATTTTCCCTGGGGGCTGCAGGAGGCAGACCTGGAGTGGACTACGGTGAAGCAGAGCTTCCTGACCGAAGTGGAGCAGCTGTCACGGTGAGCCGGTGCATCCCGCCAGGACCGCACACCGTGGGACCTGGCTCCCGTGGACCCCCGAAGCCCGCCAGGCCCAGCCTAGCCGAGGGTCCGGCAGGGACTGCTCGTCCCCGAGCCAGTCAGATGGGAAGAGCAGTGGAGGCTGGGGGCCAGAGCGCTCAGGCCCCATTTTTCCAAGCAGGTTTCGTCACCCAAATATCGTGGACTTTGCTGGCTACTGCGCTCAGAGTGGCTGCTACTGCCTCGTCTATGGCTTCCTGCCCAACGGCTCCCTGGAAGACCGCCTCCACTTCCAGGTAGTCTTACCTGGCCTGGCACACTTCCCCCAGACCCACAGCGCCTGTGCGGAGTGGGGCGCGGGGCCTGGGCTGTCAGCCTCCACGAGTGGGTCCCACTGGCAAGCAGGGTTTCCCCAGGACCCTTTCCCACGGCCTCTCCCCGGCTGTTCCTGCGTGTCCGGGAGCCTGGGTTATGGCGCCTCTAAAAAAGGGGGTTATCGACTCAAAGTAACCTGACTCGAGCTTCTCCGTTTTACAAGCAGAGTAGCTGAAGAGTCTCGTCAGTATTGCTCTCAAGGAAAGGGGACAGTGGGCATCAGGCACTGTCTGGACCCGCAGTTGGGCCCTATGTCGTGAGCACCCACGAGACACAAGGGTGAACTGCATACTGTGTTGGGGGAAGTGGGGAGAGAGCCTCCTACAAAGTCCTGATGGTCCTGGGACAAACGAATGAACTTCAGGAACCGAAGGCCACCGAATTCTAGACGGCTCTGAAAAGCACGTTCCCAGCCATTTTCCCGGCATGCTTTGTACGAAGCAGTGGAATAGCTTAGTCTCAATCCTTTTGTGAAGTAGTTCATGGAGATTTTGTCCCTCGTTTTCCAGAAGGGGAAACCGAGGCCGACAGACTGAAGTGCTTGTCCAGACCCCACAGCGACAGGTGGAGGGAGGGTCGGGGGTCAAGGATCAGTGGCCTCCAGCCTCCCCTGTGGCCCTTTGCTCCCTCTGCTGCTCCAGACCCAGGCCTGCTCTCCTCTCTCCTGGTCTCAGCGCCTGGACATCCTTCTGGGCACAGCCCGAGCAATTCAGTTTTTACATCAGGACAGTCCCAGCCTCATCCATGGTGATGTCAAGAGGTGAGGAGGGGATGCAGCCAGACCCCTGGGTGCTGTAGGAGCAGAGTCTGCGGCAGAGCAGTGACGCACCCCAAGCTTCCGCCAGCAGGGAGTCTGGCCCCAAGGAACCCCAACTTGAATGTCCCCATGAGAATTAGGCCTGCCCTCTCCTGCTCAAGGTGGAGGTAGGGGACAGGGTGCAGCCCTGAAGCCTGGGACATCAGAGCTGGGGGCCCCGCATCCCTGAGTCCCTGGCATGGGAAGGGCGTGGGAGCAGAGTCCAAGGACAGGCCCTGCTGAAAAGCAGGGGCTGAAATGCCAGGGCGCCGTGGGTGCCGCTTGCTCGGAGCCCCCTCGGCTGGAACGCCCCGGCGGTCCCAAGTCCAATCACGTCAGGTGTCAGGGGCAGAGCGAGCTGGGCCCAGGGCCCGCTGACACCGTTCTCTTCTCCCCCAAGCTCCAACGTCCTTCTGGATGATAGACTGATGCCCAAACTCGGAGACTTTGGCCTGGCCCGGCTCAGCCGCTTTGCAGGGGCCAACCCTGGCCAGAGCAGCACTGTGGCCCGGACTCGGACGGTGCGCGGCACCCTGGCCTACCTGCCCGAGGAGTACATCAAGACCGGGAGGCTGGCCGTGGACACCGACACCTTCAGCTTCGGCGTGGTGAGCCGCAGCCCCTCTGCTGGCTGGAGGGGTGGGGGGCTGCGGCCCGGCCAGGGCAGGAAGGCCTGGAGAATTCCGTGTGCAGCCAGAGGCCAACCCGGCGGGAAGCTAACGGAACTTCAGCTGCAGGCCCCTCCCTCCTTGGCACGGGCCTCTTCCTTGGCCCTGGACCTCATTTCATATTTGTCACTTTGCATTCCTTTTTCTTCAAGTTGGCCATCCAAATCTCCAAAGCTTCAGTCCCATAACATGGGACTGCGTCCTTGTGGGGAGCTGGTCCTGATCTGTCCGTCTGAGGGCCAGGCCGCTCCATCCACCCCACAAGCCCCTCTGCACGCAGTCCTCCCTGCCAAGGTCTGGGGTGGTGCCATCCCAGAAGCCACTGCTATGCTCTCCATCCCGCCCTCCCTCCAGGTAGTTCTGGAGACCCTGGCTGGCCAGAGGGCTGTGAGGATGCATTGTGCCAAGACCAAGTATCTGGTGAGCCTCTTGAGGCGGGGCAGGCAGGAAGCGAGAAGCAGACAGGAAGGGAGAGGGGCAGGCAGGGAGGGAGAGAGGGGGGCAGGGAGGCGCTGCTCCTGGCAACCAACAGGTGCAGCCCTGGAGGGTGGAATGATCTGGAACGCAACACCCCACAGAAGCCAGCCTCTGCCGCTGCTGACTCATCTTTGAAAGTAGGCAGGGCCCCGAGCAGCTTTCTTTACCTTGCCGGGGAGAAACCTGTCTTTCTTCTATAAATGTGTTGGGCCTTTCCAGACCCCACCTGGGCTGGGGGCAGGGGAGGGGGTGTCCCCGCGGGGCAGTCCCAGTGCTCTGGGACCAGAAGCTATAGTGGGAAACAACACGGGGCCTGCGAGAGGCTGTGGCGGAGCATCAGGCAGGCTCTGAGAAGCTCTCTGGGCCCCGCCGGGCCGGGCGAGCTGCAGATGAACGCCTCTCGCTGTGGGGGCAAGTCTGAGCCAGGGGACAGGAGACCTGGCTTCCAGTGCCAGCTTGACAGTGGTCGCGGAGCAAATCCCCGCTCTTTGCCACGCCCCCTTCCCCATGTGCAAACAGACAGAATTCCCGTTTCGCGCTTAGACGCTTCCTGGGCCCAGAACGTGCTTGGTCAACGTTT
>NW_006438082.1:633129-636144 GCF_000325575.1 Pteropus alecto | reverse complement strand
TCCGACTTTGCCAATTGGTATACCTCCAGCCGCTTCCGCTCCTGGCTTGGGGCTGTTTCCATCCGTTCCCGGGTCTCAGCGAATCTGGGCCAGGAACTGGGGAGCCGGGTGGGAGCCCTCCCTCCTTCACCTTCCACACCCATCGACGCATCCAAGTGGCGCTGCTCTCCGTGTTGTCATTCACCACCCCGGATTCCTCGGGGGTCCTTCGTTGGTCCTGTTTTGACCTTTCCTATTCGTCCTCTGTGCTGCGGCCAAAGCAATCTTTTAAAAACGTGAAGGGATCGTGGAAGCCCCTTTGCCTTCCCGCTGCTCCGGCGGTGAAGGCCCAGTGCCTGAATGTAGCCACAGCTCTCCGGGCCCGTCATCACCGGCCTTCTGTCTGTCTCCAGGCTCCCTGCTGTTTGTCCTAGGGCCTAAAGGGCCACCCCCGACCCAGGTGCTTCCTCCTGCCCCTTCCCATTTCAGAACTCAAGGTGGCCTCCAGCCATTTCATGGAAGGGGGCGGTGGCTCTGCGTAGCGCTCGCTCCCTTTCTCAGTTCTGCCGTCTCCAGCTAATTCGTGCTTCCAGATCCCAGCTCAGGCGCCACTTGCTCGGGCCCCTGGGCCTCCACCAGAGTTTTCCATTGCTCGATACACTTGTTATTGGCATCTCTCCATTCGAGAAAGTCCAGTCTGTGAAGGTGGGCCAGGCCGTTCCGTTTGTCGGTGCTGGGCACACAGGGGGCGCTTAATCAGCGTGAAGAAAGACCACAACAGTCAGTGACCAAGGGCCTGGGGAACGTGGCTAAAGGCACAGCATCCCCGGGGGGCATGCTCACAGTCTCTGTCCCACAGAAAGACCTGGTTGAAGAGGAGGCAGAGGAGGCCGGGGTGACCCTGAAAAGCACCCAGACCACCCTCCAGGCGGGTCTGGCCGCAGACGCCTGGGCCGCCCCGATCGCCACCCAGATCTACAAGAAGCACCTGGACCCCAGGCCTGGGCCATGCCCACCCGAGCTGGGCCTGGCCCTGGGCCAGCTGGCTTGCTGCTGCCTGCACCGCCGGGCTAAGAGGAGACCCCCCATGACCCAGGTATCCTGGTGGGGAAGGGACAGGAAGCAATCGAGGTGCCCAGTGGCCATGGGGGACCGTGGCCTGCTGGAAACCCCGGATTCCTGCCTCTGCCCTGTAGTGAGCCAAAGACAGCACCTACCAAACATTGCTCACTTCGCCTTCGGTTCTGCCTGGGTTAGCTGGAGCCCCACTGAACCCCGCCTGGTACATAGAGAGGCAGGGCTGCTTTTGTGCCCCCTTCTGGATGTACTGTGCCCCTGCATCTACCTTTTTCCGTCCTCTCCTTGGCCCCCACCTCTGACAGTTGAGAATACAGAAGCCCCATGTGAGGGCAGCAAGGCAGTGAGATTCGTTTTCTAGAAGACAGAGAAGCCATTCTCAGTCCTTAGCTTTGGCGGCTGTGATCTCTCAGTGCTCCTTGTGGCAGATACAAAGGGACAAGGGACAGAGCTTTCCCACCTGTAGGCTGTGCCCGCTTAGCGGTCCCCACAGACGCAAGAGCAGCTGTGTGGGGCCTGGGGTGGCAGCCCAAGCCCCAAGGGAGGTCACAGATGACCTGGAGCAGCCTCGGGGTTTGATTGTCTTCCGTGAGGGATGTGAGTGACTGGTCGTTGTGGCCAAGCCTGGCCTACCCAGGGGCAGCGGACAGCCCCACCCGGGCCACTTGCCCTGAGCGCCCCTGTCTTTCCTCGCAGGTGTACGAGAGGCTGGAGAAGCTGCAGGCAGCAGTGGCAGGGCCGTTGCTGGAGCCAGAGGCTGCCAGCCATGGCCCCCCTTCCCCACAGGAGAACTCCTACATGTCCACCACCAGCAGTGCCCCAAGCAGTGCCAGCCCATGTCAGCCCCCGGCAGTGCCCTCAGGAGCCTTGGCCCAGGCTACAGAGCGGCTCCAGAAAGGCCCCAACCAGCCCGTGGAGAGTGACGAGAGCGTGTCCGGCCTGTCTGCTGCCCTCCATTCCTGGCACCTGACCGCGAGCTGCCCCCCGGGCACGACCCTGCCGGGCAGCCCTGGACGAGAGGCCGCCGTCTGGGCCCCAGCCTCCCTCAAGCAGGCCAGCTGTACTCAAGGGGGCACCACTCCAGAGTCGAGATCGGGCGGCAGCCTGGAGCTCCGGCCCACAGCTGTGGAAGGTAGCTGGGGACAGGTGCCCAGAATAGGGAGCAAGGGCCCTCTTTGGTGGCAGTCTCCATACTCCTCACGCCTGGCCTTCTGGGGCCTGCTGTTGAGCTCACTCTGTCCTTAGCGAGCTTCAGGCCTCTGTCTTGGAGCAAGCGGCCCACCTGCCCTTGGAAAGGGGCACAGAGGACAGCCCAGTGCTGCCTCATACCCCCAGGCCGTGCCCCACGGGTGGGTGAGAAGCTGGGAGCTCACTTCAGGAAAGCCGAGCACGGGAGGCTCTGTCTGGACCGGGCTCCTGGTGTAGCTGGGAGCCAGGGCCGTGGCACAGCCCCTTCCGGGCACTGCGCTCAGAGGGCCCCGGGGACTTCCGGGGCAGGGTGCCAGGCTGGGGGCCGGGAAGACTCATGTCAGCAAGGAATTCCCAGGTACGACTGCCCCCGAAGCTAAGAGGGTGCTCTCTCCACCGCAGAATCGCTCCTGGGCAGCTCTGCATCATCACGGCCCCCGCAGATTGTCATTAACCCGGCCCGACAGAAGATGGTGCAGAAGCTGGCCTTGTACGAGGACGGGGTCTTGGACAGCCTGCAGCTGCTGTCGTCAGGCTCCCTCCCAGGTACCCCACATGCGCTCTGCAGCTGGAAGGCCAGCCTCGAAGCATGTTTTCCGATCAGGCTCAGACACGGCCCCTGCTCCCCGAGGGTGTGGGACAGTGCGAGGGCAAGCCACCCGCCCCCTCTAACTGTGGCGGGCCCTTCCCCCGCCGCCCTTTGGAAGTTGGGTATTCTGGGCAAAGCCCTGTGCCGGCTCTCTCACCTCCTGACAACAGTACCCTTAACCT
>NW_006438082.1:616558-633010 GCF_000325575.1 Pteropus alecto | reverse complement strand
TGCCAGCGCCCCTCTGTGCATCCAGAACACAAAGCCGCAGCAGGCATTTTCCATTCCAGGTGCTGTTGCAACCCCGCATTCCAGAAAGCAACCCCAGGAGCCCCTCCCCGCTCATTTACTAACTGCCATTTCCTCCTCCTGCAGGCTTGGCCCTGGAACACCAAAACAGACGGGACCCCGAAGAGAGTGATGAATTTCAGAGCTGACCTGTTCACCTGGACAGATCCCCCAAACTCGGAAGTCAAAGTTCTCATGGTCGGAAGTTCTCATGGCGCGCGAACCCTCGGGAGCCCTCGAGCAGTAGGGGTAGGGGCCCCTCCTCTCAGGCGACAGCAGGTGGTGGCCCCTGTAGTGTAGGCGTGTGGGCACGGGCCAGCCTCAGAGCCACCCACACCGGCTGCTGGAAGCTGTCCATAACGCCTGCCTTCAGTCCAGCATTCGGGGGAGAGCAAGGCCAATGTCGTGGGAGGGGTGTGTGCCACAATGGCCAGAGGGGAGAGGTGAGTGGGACTGCAGCGGGGGGCCGGCTCCCCTGAGAGTTGGGCAGGGCGATTGCAGCCCAGGCCGACAAGCAGCCACCCTTAGCCTTTCTCTTTGTACTTTGCTGAAGCCATGGGGAAAAGCGGCCGCTCTGTAGAGCAGAGCAGAGGAGGCTGGGGCCCTCCCAGCTGCTCGTCATGTGGAAAAGTGACATGGCCGCCCTGTGGTTCAGTCCACTAGCCAGAAGCGAGGGTTCTGAGATACCCCAGAGAGTCTAGTGGCGCCCCCATCGGGCCAGTGTCTGTAGGCTTCACGGAAGAGTTTTGAGCTAAGCTAACGTGAGTGCCTGCTCGCCAGGCCGCCCATGGGTGTTACAGGTAGGCACCCAGCCAAGTCAGGCTCCAGAGCCCGGAGGCTCAGCATCAGGCCCAGGAACTGATTGTGACGGAGTGGCTATTACCCAAGGTTCACGTAGGCCCAAGTCCTATGTTACCCAGACAGTGAGAAGCCCCAAGGCGACAAGTCGGGAGCGAGGCAGAGGAGGAGGAAAAAGAACATGCGAGTCAGTTTTAGAAACAGTGAGGTTTCATGTAACCGAGCGTCTTGGAAAGTAGCCCAGGGCTGTAGCACAGGCTTACAATGATTTTGTGTCCACAGTCATGAGTCACACTACATGCCCCACAAAGCTAGGCATTGGTGAAGTCCAAGTTGTCCTGGAGTAATAAAAGCTTATGTGTCGACCTCTGGCTGGACTTGTGGAGTTTGTTGCACTGAGAGCCTCGAGCGTTCCCAGTGCTTTTCAACTCAGGATTCTTGACCGTCCAGCCTAAAACACCAGCTTTCCCTGCCCCCCACCCCAGCAAACCCTCTGAAGGCTCTCGTGCCACCATACTGGTGGCAGGTCCACAACACTGCCACCCAGCAGTACTTTCATGGGTCGTTAGATGTTCCCTGTGTGTTTTATGGGTTCTGATGCTATCGTAAATGGTATCTTTATTGCGTTTTCTACTTGGTCATCGGTAGTGTATAGAAATACAATCGAGTTTTGTGTTTTTTGACCTTGCTTAAATTCACTCATTAGGTTTAGCAGTGTTTTGGTAAATATCTCGGGATAGTCTGCGTACACAATCATTTCACCTTCAAATAAGATAGTTTCACCTCTTCCTTTCCAATCTGCCTCTCAATTCTTTTTCTTGTCAATAGGTGTATTTTGTCCATCCACTTTCGAATATTAAACCAACTTTGCATTCCCTGGGTAAAAAGAGCTCTTGGTCATGACATGTTATCCTTATGTATTGCTGAACTCCATTTGCTAATCTCTCTTGAGAATTTTTGCATCTACGTTCGTGAGGAATATCGATCTGCATTTTTCTGTTGATATCTGGTTTTGGTATCAGGGCCTCATAAAATAAATTGGTTTTAATGGGCTTGTGTACACTTGCTGTTAACTTCTTTAAATGTTCGATGGATTCACCAGTGAAGCCATCTGTACCTCGAGTTTCCTTTGCGGGAAGGTTTTTCATTCCAAATTCAATTTTTTCTATTAGCTATCGGGCCATTCAGATTTTCTTTTTCTTTGTGAGTCAGTTTTAGTAATTTGTGTCTTTCAAGGAATTTACCCGTTTCATCTAAATTGACGTAAGTTGATAATCTCCCCTTATCATCCTCACGGCTGTAGGTTCTATAGTGCCATCCCCCCTTTCATTCCTGATGTCGGTAATTTATATCTTTTTATTCATCGGCCTACATAGAAGCTTATCGATTTTATTGATCATTTCAAAGTACCAAGTTTTGGTGTCATCGATTTCTCTCCGTCGTCCATTTTCTGTTTTGTTGATTTCCACTCTATCATTTCCTTTCTTTTACTTACTTCGGAGTAATAAAAGTTATTGCGGGTTTAATTTGCTCACCTTTTTCTGACTTCTTACAGTGTAACCTTAAATCATTGATTTTAAACTTTTTTTCTGACATAGACATTTAAAGCAGTAAATTCCCTTTGAGCCGCATTCTACGCATTTGAATATGTTCTATTTTCATTATCATTCAGTTGATGATGTTTTCTGATTTTCCTTGTGATTACTTCTTTAACCGATGACTTACTTAGAAGTATATTGAATTTCCCAATACTACAGGATTTTGCAGGAACCTTTTGGTTATGTGTTTTGAATTCCATCGCGGTCAGAGAATTTACTCTGGTTGATTTCATTCCTCTTCAAATTATCGAGACTCGTTTTATGGTTTAGTTCGGTGAATGTTCCATTTAGATTTTTAAAGAGTATATCCCGTAGTTGGGTAGAATATTCTATAAATGTCAATTAGGTCAAGGTGGTTAATGGGGTTGTTCGAGTCATCGGTATCCTTGCTGATTTTCCGTCTAGCAGGTCTCTGGAACTCTGCGAGGAAAGTGTCACAGTCTCTGACTGTGAATATGGATGTGTCTTTCTCCTTTCTGTCAGATTTTGCTGCATCTCTTGCATTGAGTGTGTTCGCATTTAGGATCGTTACGTGTTCTCGATCGATTGACACTTCTATTATCATGAAATGCTCCTCTTTATCTCTGGTAATATTCCTTCTTTTGACATCTGCTTTGTCTGATATGAATATAGCCACTCCAACTTCTTTATGCTTAGTTTGTTTCGTGTTATAACTTTTTCTGTTCTATACTTTTAACCTATCTGTGTCTTTATATTTAAAGTGCACTTATAGACAAGATATGGCTCCATCCTACTTTTGTAACCAGTCCGATAATCTCTGCCTTTCAATTGGTTTGTTTAATCCATTTACATTTAATGGTCGGGCTTAAGTAGACCATCTTGCTATCTGTTTTCTATTTGTCCCATCTGTTCTTTGTCCCTTCATTCCTCCGTTTCTGACTTCTTTTGGGATGAATCAGATGTTTCCGGCATTCTGTTTTTCTCCACTATTGGCTTGTTGGCTCTGATAACTGAGACCACTTTCCTGCATCGTGATCTGATCTTTGTGCATCGTCATAGGCACAAAGGTCGAAATCTAGGCTGCTCATAGGGGTCACTGCATTTCTTGTCCTCTGATCGCAGTCCTGCACTGCCTGCTGTCCAATATCTGAAAATAGTTCTTTTAAACTTTTGCCTAGTTTTCTAGTCGTTTACAACCAGAAGGGTCTACTGGTATCGGGTATTCCATCATGGCCGCTATCATAAGTTTTCCCTCTTCTGAGTAATTCTTTACTCCTGCGGTCACCCTATCTTTCTCTTGTACGATCAGTTTCTTCCTTGCTCCTGGATCTATTTTCATCCGATATGTTCCCCAGTAGCTTCCATTCGTGAAGGAGTCCATTGGCCCAACACCTCTCTCTAATCGCAACCTCAATTCTCCGTTCTTCTTTATAGCCCAACTTCTCGAAATAATTGTCTGCTTTTTTCATTTTTTTTATTATTTATTATTATTTATGCCTCCGGCACCTGGTCTTCCTACGTGGTCTCCCATCCAAGTACTAACCAGGCCCAACCCTGCTTAGCTTCCAGGATCAGATATCAGGCTTGTTCAGGCTTGTTCACCGGGGCGCAAACCCAGGACCTTCTACTTGTAAAGCTGACATGCTAACCGCGACACTATGGAACCACGTCCAATAATTGTCTATTTTCTCACTTCTTCTCGTTCCTTCTTGAACCCTTCCTAACGTGGCTCCTACCCCACCACTCTACCAAAGTGGTATCAAAGAGACCGGTGAACATGTCGCCGGGTCCAGTGTCCTCTGCAACACTGCCCTCCCCGTCTCCTCTACCCGACCTCTACAAGGCAGGACCCCTCAGGGCTCACCCGGGGCTCTCCTTGTGACCTCCACTCACTCTACTCGCTCTCAAAGGCCATCCTCCTATCGATCATTCCCAAATGACGTATTCAACAATGAACTCTTCTCTGAGCATGTCACCCATCCTTCCGACTGCCTACGGGACGTGTCTTTGGTATCTCACAGGCACCATAGCTTAAATGATGAAACAGAACCTCGGATCCACAGTTGTCACAAGCACTGTCTCAGGGGATGGCCCTAGCACCACTTTCCACCCAGCTGCCCAAGCCAGACCCTCAGACGTTAGGTTTGTTTTTTAATAGAATCCATTAGGGAGGTGTAACTTAAAGGCAGAAAGGTATGCAAACTGTACATGTATAACTCCATGAGTCATAAGACCAGCCCACACGCGAGGAAGAAGGAGTTACAGTCAGGCGTTTGACGGGGGGAGTGCCAAAGAACTCGTGGACGTGTTTTAAACCAGTGCGAGGCCATTTTCGTCCCCCCAGAAAGGTCCCTCGTGCAAGGGGGCCACGCACATAGATCAGTTTTGCATGTTCTTGAACTTCGCATGTTCGTGAAGATGTCCTCGGACTTCTAGACACTTCATTGCTTTACCTTTCATAGGTGGCTCTGTGCTACATGTCAAATTGATTTTTGTTCCTGATGGTAGGTAGGCATCAAGATGTCTCGTTTTCCCACGTGGACATCCAGTTTATCCCACACCAGTTAGTAAAAGACTATCTTTCCCCCGCTGAATCAAAATGGGGACTTCGTCATCAACCGGCTGGCTGTGTTGGCGCAGGCCTGTTTCTACCCTATGTCCCCGTACAAATGCCACACTGGCTTCATTCCTGTAGCGTTAGAATAAGTCTTAATTTCTGTTAGCTGTGATTCCTCCAGTTTGTTCTTTTTTAAGATTGTTTTAGTTATTCTAGGCCCTTTGCGTTTCCATATAAAAGGTAGAGAAATTGGAACTCTTGTCCATTGCTGGTGGGAATGTAGAATGGTCTAGCCACTTTGGGAAATGGTTTGGCAGTGTCTTAAAACGTTGTCATCAGCTTACACCATAATACGACTATTCCATTCCTAGGATTTACCCAGGAGAAACAAATTCATACCTCCACAAACGTTCACAGCAGCTGTATTCACAACAGCTAAACAGTGGAAACAACCCAAATGGCCATCAGGTGACTGGATAAACAAATTGTGTGTTCACACAACAAAAGACTACTTAGCAATTAAAAGAAACAAATTATTGGGCTCAGAATAACTACACTGAGTAAAGATAGCCAGACCAAAAAGGCATACACACTGTAGGACTCCATTTACGTACAGTTCCAGGAAATGCAAACTTATCTCTCCTAACAGAAAGCTGATCGGTGGCTGTCTAAGGGTGGGTGGGGAGGGATGGGCTGAAGGAAGGGGTCGCCAGAGGCGTGAGGAGACTTGGAAGGTAGCGGATATGTTCATTCTCTTCATTATGGTGCCAGTTTCACAGATAGAACTTGCAAAACATAGGCTTTAAATGTCTGCAGTTTATTTTATGTCATTTCTACCTCAATAAAACTGTTTGTTTTTTTGACATACAACATGTCTCTTTTAAGCAGCGCATTGTTGGGTTTTTTTTCCCTTTAACCCAGCCTGGCCATCATTGTTAATCCACTGACTTTTTCATGTATTTGCCAACACGTTTTTGTGTGTGTTTATTGTGGGAAAACGCGCACGACATGACATTTATCATTCGGACCATTCGTGTACAGTTCAGTGGCATTAGATACGTTCACGGCATTGTGTACCCATCACCGCTATCTGTACCCCAAATGTGTTTCGTTATCTTGCCCATTAAACAGTAATTCCCCATCCTCTTCCTGATCTGTTTAAGAGCACGTCTTGCTTCTCGGTGTCTGCCGTCGCATCTGCTGTCCGTCCCTTCCTGTCTCCTTCCTCCTCTTCTGGTGTCGCCACTTGTGTTATTACTCTAGGGATCACCCTAAGGGTTGGCTCTGTGTCCTGGCATTGACCCCTCCCCCTTGCCTTCGATGCTGTCTTTTCACATATTTTAAACCCCAAAGGACGTTATGGGTGTTGCTTTACTTTAAAGGGTCTGTTTTTACTTATATTTACCCACTTATCTTTCCTTTCTAGTATTCCCCATGCCTTCTGTCTTGGATCTCTCCCTCCCTCCCTTTCTTTCTCAAATTACTTCATTTCTTGGCAGAAAATAAGGTCAAGAAAATAACGAGAGGATAAAGTCACTAAAGGAGACATTACAGAATATGAGCCAACCTCAGCTGTCTCCCGGTCTCGACTACCCCGACAAACACTCCCGAACCTTCTACGGGTTCCACAACATAGACGTCAGTATATTTTGAGTAACACTTCAAGTAACAGATATGCCATGGATCGTCCTCTCCAACCCCGAGGGAAACGTGTGTCTCTTCCACGTGTTTATCAAGAGGGCTGGGCGAACGTGCCGGGCTCTTTAACAGCTTTAAGATGTAATTCACGTTCCATAAGGTCCATCTGTTGAAAGCGTGCGATTCGATGGTTTTTCATACATTTCCAGACTTGTGCAACCATCACCATAACCAATTTTCCAGCATTTTCATCACGGCTAAAAGAAACACTATACCCATCAGCAGTCACTTGTCATCCTTCCCTGTCCTCTTTCCAGCCCGAGACGATTACTAATTTTATGGTTTTAACTAGTCTGGACATTTCATGTAAATGGGATCATGTAAATGTGATCTTTGGTGTCTGACTTCTTTCCCTTCGTATAATGATTTCAAGGTCACCCAGGCTGTCGCCTGTACTGGTGCTCCATTCCCTTTCTGTGACCGAATAATATCCCATTGTATGGAGAGACCACGTTTCGATCATCCAGTCATCTGTATTGGACATTTGGGTCGTTTTCACGTGGGGCTCTTACGAAGAGTGCCGCTGTGAACACTTATGCCACGGTTTTTGTGTGGCCTTGTTTTAATCTGTCCAGAAGTGGCATTGTTAGGTCATACGATAACTCTACTCTGTATCTATTGCTTAATCTTTGTAACGTCCTTGAATCTGGAGTTTGACATCTTTTTGTCCATTTTGGAAACTTCTCAGCCAGTATCTCTTTGGATATTGCTTCTGTCCTTTGTCTTCCGTTTGGGGACAAGCCCAGGGCGACTGCGGTGCTCGCCTCCTATGTGCACCCTTATCTCAAATATTGTAACACCTCAAGTCACGCCTTTGCCGTTTGTTTTCCGGTTCCTTTAGACAGTTATTTTAAAATACATATTTTGTTCATTTTGTATAGTTATTTTCAGAGTCCGATGCACCTATCATGGCCACAATCTGAAGTGTCCCGAAGTTATTCTCGACTCCTCCCATTCCTTCCCTCACGCCCCCGACACCAAATGACCAACACGCTTTATCTTCTTCCATACTGTATATACCTCCCATTGGCCCCGTGCCATCTCGGTGGCCCGTTTCCCAGGCCACCATCATCTCTGTCAAGGCCGGCTGCGGCATCCTACTGTGGGCGTCGTGCCCCTGCCTAGCCCTGCAACCTCTTCTCCTGCCACTCGGGTCCCTCAGTTCTGTCAACGTGAACGTGGCAGGGTCCCTTCACAAAACTCTGCTGTTGGTTTACCCTCGTTCAGACACATCAGCGCCCAGGCAATGCAGACGAAACCGAACCGAACGCGTGTCCCTCAGCTTTTCTCTCAGCCGAATTTTTGAACAATATTCAGTTCGGCTACTGGTGGTGGGAGGGTTTGGGGTTTTGTTTTTGTTTTGTTTTGTTTTTGTTTTTTGTTTTTTTGTTTTTTGTTTTTTGTTTTTTTCCTAAAAATCTCCAAGAGCCATGCCTGTGGTCTCTAGGCCACCAGTTGCTGTAGCAACCTTGAGTAAGCACTTGTGAAAGGAAGCTTGCTTTACGCTGACTGTCACCGGGAGGGTCTAGAACGAAGCGCCACACGTAGAGGCTGCAGATTAAGTAGAGCCAAAGGACAGGCTGGCGGAGGGAAGGGGACCCCAGGTCTCTCAGGGACAGGAGAGCAGAGAGATGATGCTGAGCTAGTGAGAATCTAGCAGCGAGGGTCGACCTGTCCCGCCGCATTCACTTTTTTAATCATCTCAGCAGATTGCAGATGGAACGTCAGAAATCCACCCTCGCCCGTTGTTTTTCTGGACCAGCATGAAAGTCAGCGGGCGAAGCATAGAACGGAGACCGCCCTCTGGGGTTGCGTTTTCTGCTGAGTCACTGCCTTAATGGCCACCCCAGATACCCGACTCCCCCTCTCTTAGCCTGTTTCTAAGGCAACCAGTGAGCGGGCTGGGAGCTAAGCCAACCTGGGGATCAGAGGGACTCCCATTGCCCGCTACCATGTGGCCATTTTCATTTTCTTAGCGGGAACGTTTTCAGAGTGTTTTTTGGTTTTTGGTTTTTTGTTTTTTGTTTTTTTTTGGGTATTTTGGGTTTTTTTTTTTTTGGTTTTTTTGTTTTTTTTTTTTTACAAAACACGTTTTCCTTTTAAAAACACCTGCTCGTTACGAAGAAATCCAAACAGTACCGCAGGGCGGTGGTGTAGGGAGTAAGAAAAGCCCCTTCTCACTTTCCCCGGCCCGGACTCCCCTCCCCGGAGCAGCTTCCCGTTCACCTCTGTGACTCAGCCGCGCTCCCTGCTCCGCACCTTGCCGCCCGCCCGGCGAGGCTGTCGCACGGACGAGCCTCACTTCAGTTCTGCAGAGCTGCAGAGTAGGCGTCGTATGAATATGCCATCAAGTAACTTAACCGGTCCTCCGTGGAGGGTCGGTCGCCTCGTTTTCCCCTTTGTGCTTTTGCGGTCATAGACCATCCCGCATCCTTGCGTGCGCATCTTTGCACACGTGAGCAAGGGCATCTTTTAGGCGAGACCCCTTAGGAGCCAGACGATTAGGTCATTTCGATAAATGAAGCCAAAGTAGCCTCCCAAATACTGGATCTTGGCAAAAGTTTCACCTTTGCAAATCTAATTGTTGGAAAAGCACGTTCTGCTTTTTACTGGCATTTCTTTGCGGATGAGTGAGGCTGTACCTTCCCTTACTGTCCCCGCAGGCTTGAATTTCTTCTCATGTGCGCTAGCTGCCTACTCATGTCCCTGATCAGAGTTCCACCGGCTCGCGGCTCTTTTTTCTTAGAGTACAGAGAGTCCTTCCATGCCCAGGACTGTCACCCTTGGTTTCTCCGTGTGCGTTACAAACATTCTCTCCTGGATTGCGATGTGTCTTTGACTTTGTTCACAGTCCTTTCCACTCATCTTTTCCCTCACGGCCTCTGGCTTGCAATATCAGGCCTACAAAGGGTTCTCCCGCTTCGAGAACATTTTAAAAAGCCACTCGTGTCTTCTCCCGCTATGAGTGTATCTTTTTAAGGTTTAAATATTTTAGGCAAAAAGACCGACATCGTTCTGATAGGTATACGCAGAGAACTGTGCGCAACAAACAAAGGATACGTACTCTTTCCAAACCCACATGAAACATTCAGGAAAATATTGTGCTGTGGGCCATGTCAAGCAATTCCAAGAAGTGGAAATCAGACTGATCACAACGCAAAGAAACGAGAATGAACCGGGAAAAGAGAATTCTTCCTCCCTGCGAAATGTCCAACTGGACATTTCACATCGCCCCTCTAATAAAGTGTGGGTTAAGGAAGAAATTCAGATGAAAAATACTAAATGCAAGATGTAACTTTAGGTCAAGACATTTGAAATTCTAGATTAAATGAACAACTTTCTCTCAAAAACAGAGATCTCTAAAGTTGTCTCGAAAAGTAAAAAAAAAAACTGAATAGAACAAAAAAAACAGATATGAAACGGAGTTGCCGGCCACAGCACTAAGGCGCCAAAGTGCCAGAGGCCCTGCAATGTGACAAGCATGACCCGTGGCCTGGGTCGAACAAACTGTTCTTTCTTTTCATGGGGGCATTCATGCAAGGTGGCAAACCCACAGAGCCCAGCGTATGAGAAGCAATCAGCTCTTTCCAGATGCTGGGGGATGGGGGGTTGAGGCATGTTGAGGGTGGGGGCTGTCTCTGTCCCTGCCCGGTGTGGCCTTTTGGCATTGGACATTATTCTGCATCTTTGGCTAATTAACTTGGGAACCGAACATAACCCACGTTGAGGATACGTGTGTGGTCTCTACCTGTGCGCAGCCACCAAAGCCACTAGGAGGTGATAAAGGGAGATCCCCCTTTTCCCAAATGCAGCTGTTGACCGTAGACTCCCCAAAATGACCACCAGAGAAATCTGTTGATCAGGCAGAGCTGTTTACTGAACTCACTGCAATAAAGAACGCCGCCTCAACAGAGGAAGCTAGAAGAAACATACAGCTTTAGAGCTGGTGGCAGTTTTAAGGTGGGACCTCAAGGTCAGGCGGAGGTGATAACTCCATAGCATTGGATTGGTGGACACGGCCCAGGCCGAGCTCAGACAGAGCCATGTAATGAGAATCCGCAAAGTGTTGGGGCACAATCTTACCTTCCAGGAGCAAGTATGTCCTGGTGCCAAAAGCTAGTTTGCTTTGCTCTGTTCCCAGTTTGACAACACAATGGGAAAGGACACCCACCCCAGAACTGTTTGTCATGGGGACAGGAAGGCATGTGGCTCACACGCAGTATCATTTAACACAGAGCTGGGGAAGGATGTTGGTTTAGATTTTACAACTAAGACCCCCTAGGCCACCGTTGGCTCCCATTCCCCTATAAGACCACCAAGATGACTTGTGGGGCAAGCAAAGCCGACATCATGGCTGCCTGTGCAAAGGGAGACCACGACCTTGCCAGAGCCTTAGAAGCATCTTGGAAGGGTAAGGTCAAGAGTGGGGTGTTTCTAATTAGGATTTTAGAATCTGGTTTAAGGCAGGTCTTTGAATGAGGGGATCTGATGGGGATGGAGCAAAGCTTGCTTAGGACAGTGGGTACTGCAATGGGAGGGCTTTGACAGTGACCTTGAAGAATAAAAGGCTCTCTGAAAAGCCCAGCTTGGGAGCCGTTGTTCTCAGCTGAAGGCTGTTCCTCTGAGGAGGGCTAGATGAATAATCTAATGTTTGGATAAATAGATTTTCAGAAGTTCCCAAAATAAACAATAAACTTATTTGCAACTTCCTCTTCTTGGAGGAGAATTTCCTGGCATAGTGAAGGCCTGTTACTACATACAGGGAGTCCAGAGGCTGGATGATGAGCTATGGTTTCAGTTCTGGCCTGAGTAGCTCACATTCTGAGGTCAGAAGCTGCTCTCTCTGGAGAACGCACCTCACACTGGGACAGGACTGGCTCTACCGACGCCACCAGCTGCCAGGATCCTGGCCAGAAGGCGAGGTGTAACCTTCGAGGGGAGCGCACATGGGGGAGGAAGGGCCCTTGCCCTCTGTAAAGCCAAGGGAGGGGTCCCCGAAGAGAATCACTCCCGGAGGGGGCTTGAATCATCCCAGTCCCGGTCCCGTCTGGAAGTGGCGGAGCTCCTGGTACTGGGGACTGGAGTGACAGCAGCAGAAGAGGGCCCAGCTGCGGTCAGCCCACTCGGCCAGCGTTTGGCAGAGCTGGGAGATGACGGATTTCGGGCGGGCTGTCTCGCTGACTCCTACTCACGACGACCTACTGAGGGCCCCCAGCGGCAAGAGCTGTGACGTAGTAGGCCGCCTGCGGCAGGGCCGAGGGGCCAGGCAGAGGTCGGAGCCCGAGACACAAGGACTCCCTTGCAGGGGAGCACCTGAATGTGGTACAAGGGTCATGTTTGAAAATGAACACCATCGGGTTCAAGATCCAGAATGAGACTAATTACAGGAGACCTGAGAAATGAGAAGCAGCCTGCGAAGTCTTATGGGGATTTGGCACAACCTAACGGTGGGGCAGGGACGAGTGCTGGTAAACATGAAACTACTTCATGCATGTGCTTGCAAAGAGTTGAGACGAAGAGAGAGAGAGAGAGAGAGAGAGAGGGAGAGATTAAAGAGTAAAACCCTATGCGAAAACCAGCAAGGCCAAAGAGAAATGATGCCCAATCTCAGATCAGACCCAGTGACGAGAGCCAGATTTGGGGCTGACGAGGTGACTCCAGCCCTGCCTTACACGCCGTTCCAGCAGCCCCGAACCCAAAGGAGGCCTCCCTGACTGAGGATGGGCAGCTGCTGGCCTCCTCACCACCTCGGCTGTCTCTCACTACCCCAGTCAGAGCTGCAGGCAGGGGACCAGCCGTCTCCACTGTGGGGCCCAATGAGACTCGATATTGTACAGATGGCAGCTCTCTTGCACGGTGTTGGTTTTTCTTGGTGGTATTGCTACAGGAAATGGGGACAGACCGGGGTCCCCCGCCACATCTTCTAACTTATTTTTACATAGAAACCTGCTCTTTTGGTATGGTGCTAATTTTGTAACCAGTCAACTGACTGTGTTTGCTTGTTTTGTAGAATTCTTTTTTAGCTGATTCTCTTGGACTTACTTTTCAGTTGTACAGTCAGCTTATTCACGAAGCATGAGAGCTTTGCTTGGTCTTTTCCAACATGTGTTCTTTGTATTTCTCTTTCTCAACGTTAAATAATGATGATGATCATGGGAATGTGGTCTTCTTGGCTAATGACAATGCTTCTGCTGTTTCATTACTGATAGCATTGCCTTCTGGCTTGAGATATATATATTATATATATATTGAAGAAAATATATATACACACATATATATACGTGTGTGTGTGTGTGTGTGTGTGTGTGTGTGTATATAAAATCAGTATGAGCTCATGAAGCTATCATCTGTTACAGATTTCACTTTCCAAAAATGGCCGGAATAATATTTCCCATCCCACTCACTCTTCCAAAACATTTCTACTCCCTCATCAGAGGTGGAGTCCCTGGGTGGGCCTCTGTGACTGCCTTGACAAGATGGAGTCTGGCAGAAGGGACACTAGTGACTTCCCAGGCTAGGTCCCTCTCTTGGGACGCTCACCCTTAGAACCGGACACCATGCCGTGAGGAAGGTGACATGGAGAGTCCCATGTGCAGAAGAACCAACGTCCTCTGCCCTCAGTCCCAGTTGGGCTCCCAGCTGACATCCAGCACCAAGTTCCCCACTTGGTGTCATTGGAGGCATCAGCCCTCGTTGGGTGGGCTTGGCCTAGCCGATGCCAAATAGATCCATGGACAAAATGAATACTTGCGATTGCTTTAAGTCACTGTTTGGGAGTAGTTTGTCCCGCAGCAATAACCACTAGAAAAGCATCCATTCCAAATCCTGTGTATGAGGAGAACTAAATTTTATCAAATACCTTTTTTTCTTTGTTTTATTTTTTATTATGATGAAATAGACATATAAAATTTACCATTTTGACCGTTTTTAACGGTACGGTTCAGTGGCATTAAGTTCAGAGCATTCGCGTTGTTATGCGACAGCCCCATCGTCCATCTCCAGAACTTTTTCATCCTCCCAAACTGAAATCTGTTCCCGTGAGACACTAACTCCCTTTCCTCCCGCCCTCCCAGCCCCTGGCACCAACCATCCTATTTTCTGTCTCTATGAGTTTGACGAAGTGGAATCAGATAGTATACGTCCTTTTGCGACCGGCTTATTTCACCCAGCATAACGTCCTCGAGGTTCACCCACGCTGAAACAGGTATCAGAATTTCCCTCCTTTTTATGCCATGGCTTGGATAGGCCTCGTTTTGTTTATCCGCTTCTCTGTCGATGGACACCGGGGTTGCTTCCAGCTTTCGGCATGCTGTGGACACTAGTGAGTAACACAAGTATCAGTTCCGATCCCTGCTTCGGATCCTTTTGGGTAGATACCCAGAAGTGAAATCGCTTCAAATACCTTTTTGACATCTGCCGATGTCATATTTTCCTCCTCTGACACATTCAGATCACTAACGACAGCGACCTATTTCCTGATCGAATCATCTCTCCACCTCTGGAATGAACTCCACTGGCTTATGGTATATTCGTTTTTTAATCTGCTTTTGGCTGATACTAATTTTTAATGTTCAAAAGGTGCGTCGGTACTTTTCAGTGATAATGGCCTACAGTTTTCTTTGTGGGGTGCGTGTGGGCGCGCCCTCTTTGTTAGGTCTGGAAATCAGATTCATTCAGTCGGTCAGCCCGGAAGTGCCTACGGAGCAGCAGACATGGCTCTGGACTCTTGGAATGGAGCAGCGACTGAGACGCAGCCTGCCTCTGTTCTCCTTGGGGAAGAAGGTTCTTCTGGTCTCATAAAACACATTTGGAAGCTTTTCTTTACTTCTTTAATATGCTGGAACTACTCATTTTTTGAAAGGCCAGAAAGAATTCATTTGAGGCCTGCGGCCATGGGAGGGGTGGCTGTCTGACGACCCCGTTTTCTCCTCTGCTCAGCTCTTCTCTTTCTTCTGGGATCAATTTTGGCAATGTCAGTTCCCACCGTGGGACCCAGCGTGTGCCTTAAAACCCTGCAGACCACGGTGGGGTCGGGGTCCCTCTCAGCCTGTCACTCAAGGACAACGCTCAGACCCAGAATGCAGCTCACCTCTGGTTCCAGTGGTTCGAGAGTGAAGAGGCCTGGCCACAATGCTTCTCCTGGAGGGAGCCTGCCCCCTGCCCCCGCCATCCCTCCCCTCTCTTCCCAAGATTCCTTCTCCTTCCTCGACCCCACTCTCCCCACATCCCTCCCCGCTCCCCTCACCCTCTTCCGCCCCGGGCCCCTCCTGCTCTCCTCACCAGGATGGAGGCCGATGAAGAGATCGCAACCTCATTAGTCATGGGGAAATGCGAGATGAAACCACAACGAGATAGCTAGACACACGTCAGAATGACTAACAATAAAAAGACGCTTCGTACCAAGTGTCGATGAGGACGCGGAGCCAGGGGGAGTGTAAACTGGCACAGGCGCTGTTGGATAACCGTTGGGCAGTTTCTTATGAACTTGAACTTCACCTACCCTAAGCAAGCGGTTCCTCTTCTGGGTGTGCCCGAAAAGAAATGAATGCATATGTCCATAAAAAGACTTGGGCGTGAGTGTCCGGGGCCCCTTTATTTATATGAGCCAAGAAGTGGAAACAAACCAAATGCCCATCGACAGACGAACAGAGAAACAAAGCTGTCACATATCCATGGAACACTATTCAGTAATAAAAAGCAATGAGTGCGTGGATGCGTGTACAGATGTCACACGCTGTATGCTTCCATTTCTGCGAAGTTGTAGAACATGCAAAACCAATCCATGGTGATAGAGGTCACAGTACTATTTACCTTTGGGAGTAGGTTTGATGGCCCCTCCGCTGCGTACGTAGGAAAATTTCAAAGCGTGCGCTTAATACGTTTGGGCTCAATAAAAATAATTTAACCATGTGAGCTTCTAAAGCTGTAAATTTCACTTTAAGTACCACTCTCGCTATCGCCCGCCAGTTTTATTGTGCAGTTATTTTTACTAATATAATTCTAAGCGTTTTTACATTCTCGTTTATGATTATTAAAACTTTGCAATGTATGATGATGGAGTATGTGTGGAACGTAATGGCGCCGTGCTCCGACTGTGCAGTCTCTCACAAAATCTTCAACTTCTTTGCTTCCTGCTTGATGGCTAAGATGCCACCACTGTGTTTACATGTCATTTGTGGCCATGGGGGGACGTGGGAGGACACCAGCCCGTCAGAGCACCCATAGTCACGGACTCGTTCACATTTTCTGTATCTTCACGGAACTGTTATCTGCTTGACGTAAATACCTTCAAGGGAAAGCCATAGAAATCTCCTTTTATGATGCTAGATTTGTCACTTTCTCCCTGGAGTTCTGCCAATTTTTGCTTTACATATTTTGAACCTATTTTAACATTATTCCTAAAATGTCCTGGTTTTGTCCCAAAGTCTATTTTATCTGATATTAATATAGCTATGCCAGCTCTCTCTTGATGAGTAGGTTGCCTAGTGTATTTTTTCTCATTCTTCACGTGTAATCTTGCCACGGATGTGTGTTTTAAGTGTGTCTCTAGTAGACAACATATGCCTGGAGGTTGTGGTTTTGATACCATATGACAATCTTTGTAATCTCTGACAGTCCCCCACCCCCCTGATCTCCCTCTGAAGTCCTCTCAGAGGTGACATATGTATGTCATTTGTTGTCAGTGTCGCGGGCTCTCAGCTCCTCCACCTGTTTGGGTCATACGATACAAAAACGATCTGGGGGCGGGGAGCCCATCTGAATACCAAAGATGAAGACTTTCAG
>NW_006438082.1:605048-616535 GCF_000325575.1 Pteropus alecto | reverse complement strand
CTCACCTGGCAAGGCCACGGTGCTCTCCGGTGAAGCCGAGATGCTGGGAGCCGGGCACGGTGGCCTCCTGGATGTAAACTTGACCTGTGACACATCCGAGTGTGTGTGCTATGGCAGTTCTGATTAAAGACTCTTGAAAATTAAGAATGTACTTTCAAATCGTAACAAGGTCCCACCTTCATACCCACTAGGATGGCTGTAATCAAAAATCGATAAGAAGGTGAGGCTGTGGCGGACCGCTGGTGGGAACGCGAAAAGGCACAGCTGCTGTGGCAAGTGTGGCTCCTCGCGGCAGTGAACACGGAGTTAGCAAACGGCTCAGCACGTCCACTCCCAGCTACCAACCCAGGAGAAAGTAAAACATCTGTTCCACCGAAACTTGTTCACAAGTGTTCACAGCAGCATTACTCACAGCAGCCAAAATGTGGACGCAACCCCGGTGCCCATCGGCTGATAACTGGATAAACAGAAAGGGATCGAGTCCTGACACCGGCTTAACATGGATCAGCCTCGAAAACGTGATGCTAAGTGAAAGAAAGTAGATACGAAAGACACGTGTCATATGAGTCCATTTATATGAAATGCCCAGAAGAGGCAAATCCAGAGACAGAAAGTGTGGGTCAGGAGGTGCCGGGGGCTGGGAGGAGGGGGATGGGAAGTAAATGCTTATGGGTCCAGGCTTTCTTTTTGGGGGTGATGAAAATGTTCTAGAATTAGATAGTGGTGATGGTGGCACGATCCCATGAATACACTGACAGCCACTGAGATGGACACTTTAAAAGGGTGAGTCGTATGTTATACAATTTCTATCTCAATTTAAAAATGTCTCCTCAAAATGCAATTTGGATCCCCCTTCCTCGTGGCCAGGGCTCCAGTTCCAACAAACAACAAAGTAACATTTAAGAGCCAGGGATGGAAGTCTAAACCCCAGGGCTAACCCCACCTTGGCCACTTCCTGCCTTCCTGAACTTGAAGGTCATTCGACTTCTCTAAAATCACTTTCCTTGACCTTAAGCCCTCAGTAACTGTTCGCCAGTACGATTCCTGTCTCCTCATCTACAATGTAGCTGTAGGAAAACAGCGCAAGACTGTGAAGAGCTGATAATGTGGACACCTTATTATTCGCAGAATCTGAGCTGCCTTTATGGGTTACCCGGTCTAATCCTCGCAACCGCCCCACGCCATAGGAGAGGGGTACTCAGGATCTCCTTCTAAAGAGAGGAAACTGAGGCACGGAAAGCTTACAAAACTCACCCAAAGCTTCCCATCTAGTGAACTGCAGGGACCAATGTTGATTCGTTTTAAAGGCGGTTACATACAGATAACATACAATTTACCATTTTAAGCATTTTTAAATGTACGGTTCTGTGGCATCAAGAGCATTCGTACTTTGTGTAAAACCATCCATCCATTTCCAGAACTGTTTCATCTTCCCCAATGGACACTCTGTCCCCACTAGATACCAAGTGCCCTTTCTCTCCTATCTTCAGCCCTCGGAACCAGCCTTTCTACTTTCTGTCTCTATGAATTTAACTCCTCCAGGGACCTCGGAGAAGGAGAATCACACAATATTTGTGTATTGTGACTTGCTGATTTCACCTAGCATCATGTCCTCAAGGTTCATTCATGTCGTAGCTTGTGTCAGAATCTCCTTCTCTGTTAGGGCTGAGTAGTATTTCACTATATCGACAGACCGCATTTGTTTCATCCATCCATTCCGCCATCGACGGACCTTTTGGTTACTGTGACCACTGCTGCTCTGAACACGGGTGTGCAAATCTCTTAGCGACCCTGCTTCTAGCCCTTTTGGGTCCATACCCAGAAATGGACTTGCTGGATCCTATGGTAATTCTGTTTATTTTTCTCAGGCATCCTAACTTTTAAGCCGGGAAAAGCGAACGAGAAGGAAATGAAATCATACTTCTCCCCCCCTCTCCTCGACAGACAGTACCAAGTGCTGGCGAGGCCATGGGAACTCTGGTGGGCAGTAATTCCAGCAACCGCCTTGGCAAGGGGTTTGGCCACTTCCAGTCAAGTTGAAGTGTAGCCGTGCCACACACAGGAGCGCTCACGCACAAGCACAGAGGCACAGACAGCGGCACCAAAGGAGGAACCGGGCGCCCCAGGAGACTTGGAGGGAACCCCCATCAATCAGGTCCTGCAGCCAGTGGGAGAAGGATCTGGAAGACGTGATACATTTATAGAAAGTTACACCACACGCGAGACAGGGAGTGGGGTATACCCAGGTCCGGATGGTGGTTACTTCTGGGGCGGGAGGGGCACAGATGGGCCTCCAGCTCAATCTGTTGGGTTTCATGTCTTTCAAAGGAAGAGACTTGCGCCAGCCGAGAGGGTGGCAGTGCAGACACCCTGGCAGAGGCCCCAGTGGAAGTCAGGCGGGGCCGAGAAAGAAGAGGCAGAAGTAAAACCAGAAGTCAGCAATTCTAAAGAGAAGCAGAGAGCAAAGATCAAAGCGAAAAACGGCAAACGGAAGAAAAGACTAGAAAAACATGAAAATGGTTAGAGGGACCTGCTGTGCTACCACGACCCAGCCTGCAAATAGCCACCAGGCTTGAGTAGCTCTTCAGAAGCACAGGAGCCAGGCCCTGGCAATCAGCCAGCCCCCTGCCCGGCCAAGGGCCCCAGTAGCCACCAGGACATTCACAAGAGAGGCAACGGGGACTCAAGGGGCACCTGGGTTGAAGACTGCTTGTCTTAGCAACGAGCACAGGGTTACGGAAACATATTGGGGCCGGGGGGAAAAAAAAAAACAAAAAAAAAACAAAAAACAAAACAAAACAAAACAAAAAAACGGGACCCGAGCCTCCACTTAGCAGGGGGAGAGGTGTGCCCTGATCACGTGACTACTTGGGGGTTTGCTCGACGACATAAATCACCTAGTTGATATTTACTCAGAGATTTCTACTCACGGAGATCTTCGGAGGTGAGAGGGAAATGCTTTGCCTGTTGGATGTGCCCAATTTTAACTGCGGAGAAACAAAATCTCCTTTGTTCTCTCAGGGTGCGACGAAAACATCTTACACGGGGTTTGAGAATTTTCTCTCCTCAATTCCACGTGATCGCTAAATGTGCCAGCGAACCGCGCTCTGGTAAACGCTCATGTTAACAATGATGACAGCTGCGCTGTTTTATTTCCAAATGTAAATTTGAACTCTTTTTATAACAACTATTATCTTTCATAATTTTATAATTAAACTTTTATAATGCAAAAGATCGGAAGCAGCTAGAGGAGACGTTAAGATTTGACAAAGCTAGCTGATGTGTAGACAAGTAGAATGTAGACACCCAGAAAACCGTTTTAAGCGAGACCAGAAACTCAAAAGCTAAGAAGGGCAAGACAGACATATAGAAATCTTGAGAAGAATGAACAAGGACTACGAGGGAGCAACTTCCAGAACAAACGCAAACTCCCAACGGACGAACGCACGCGCGCCGGTCGTGCACGTGCGCGTGTGCGTGTGTGTGTGGAGGAGGCATGAGTTCGAGTCACAATGAGAACTTGTTTCGCCCCCATCAGATTGGCACAAAATGAAAAAGCGTGCTAACACCTGCTGGTGGGTGGGGGCCCGGGGAGGCCTCTCTCGTTGCCGGCAGAAAAAAAGGTGAATCATGAGCATCACTGGGAAAAGCAACCCAGGGAGTTAAAACCCACGTGCGCTTCAGTCGCACTCCTGACAGTGACCGGAGAAGGGCGAGCCGCAGGACGCAGAGATGCCCATGGGCACTGCTGGCAACAGATGAGCGCGTCGGATGAGGACAAGGGGGAAGGAGGCCGGTACCGGCCCCAGCCACGCACAGAGCGTCACTGAAACCCAACGGGGCCTGGGGCGGCATCTGCACCCTTCCCTGTGGTGTCCGGAGAGCAAGTGCTCGGGAGTGCATGTCCCATGGTGGGGCCACCAGATTCCTGACAGTCCTCAGGGATCTCATCGTCCGCCACGAATGAGCCTGTATTACCTGTGCAATCAGCAAAATCAACACGGCTGTTTTCACTGGCGGGGCAAATCCCCAGGCCGTGGTATGGCAAGGCTGGGAAGAGGCCAGGTGGCAACGCCATTGTCACCGCTTCCAGGGAGAGGTGGAGTGATGGAGGTGGACAGGGCTCTGGGCTGGGAGGCGGGACGCCTGGGTTTCTGATGCTCAGTGTTGCAACTTGCAGCCAAGTCTGGAACTTCTAGAGTTTCAGTTTCTGTGAAATGAGGGGGTTGGTGCAGATGGCTTCTAAGATTCCTCCCAGCTTTGGAACCTCTAAACCGTTAGGCCGAACGCGGGGAGAGGGCCCACTTGGTAACCGATGGCTTCTCGGCTGTGCCGGATGGCGGGGCGGGGTGGGGGACAGTAAGATGGAGATGGTGGGAGTAACAACAGATAAACGAATAGGGAGGGGCGAGGACTCTCAGAGCAGAGCTGGGCCAGGCCACAGCCACCAGCCTTCTTCCTCTAATGTCTCAAACATTGCTGGCACCCTTGAACTTGGCGGCAGGGCTGAGGCGATTTGTGGTCCCGGCCTCAGAGGCCAGGGCTTCCTGGGGCTGGAGGGGACCAGGAGGCTGCATGACTAATGCTGGCCACACCTTTTGAGAAACACTGATCAAAAACAGGGGGCAGAAAGAGAAGGTTCCAGGCCTCTAGCTTGAATTGGGTCGGTTCAACGGAGGGTTATCTGATGTAGCAAAAAGACAGAATGCCTCGTTCAAGCTGAATTTCAGATGACAATGAACAATTTTTCAACATAAACACATCTCGTGTGATATTTTGGATACACCGGTACTAAAACATTATTTTGTCCTGCATTTCCTCTGATGACCTTGGACGGGAGCCCCAGCAAGAGAGAGTGGGGTTGGGCTTCTGGAAGTCTCTGTCCCACCAGAGGCATCCTTCCCACAGGAGTGTCTCTTTCGGGCAGAGTTTACCCCGCCCAGGGTCACCCCAGGCTCTGGAGTGCTGAGGGCACCCCGCGGTACCCCTCCCCCCGCAGGATGGTGCTCTAGTCCTCCACGAAAGCGTCCCGAATCACCGTAATCTGACCGTGCCACCTGTATCCTGTGGGGACCCAGCCTGACACAGGAGCGAAGTGAAAACCAGAAGGTTCTCAGGGTTATTTGTTAAGTAACTATAGGTGGAAATAAAATAAGTTATCGGTTCTTGTGGCTCAAAGGTGTGGAATGAGCAAGGCCATGCCAAGCCCCAACAATCCTCAGTGGGGCCCATCAGGGAAATAGCTACTGAGAGAAGTAGCAAAAGGGGCAGAAATCACCCGGACAGGAGGTGAAGAGCCTGCCCCCCACCCCCGATTCTTCCACCCTGCCACCCCACCTCTAACTGAGACCCCCAGGGAAGCGCTCCTTCCCCTCTCCTTCCCTCTGGCCCCTTTGAGGTCCGGGCGGCCTTTCTGGGGACACCCATGGCCTTTTTCCTCTTCTACGGCATATAGAGCCTTCGAGACAACTGTCATGTAACAAAGCTGCTTCCCCGAGCAAATGCCACCCCTGCTCTTCACCTGCCAGCATGCCCTGCCTCGGGGCCCCAAGTCCTGGGCAGGCCCCGCCATTTGCCCAGGGCTTGGGGGAGGGGTGGAGGCTGGCCGGCCGGTGCCCAGGCAGAGGCAATGCTCATAGGCCCTCACCTGCTGGGTTCTTCAGGTGACGGCTTGGTTGAGACCAGCCGCTCATTTCACATGTGCCCAGCTGGGACAGAATATCTGGCTCGGGTACGCAGTTTCAAAAGTATCTTGGTAGTCATAGCAACGGTCCGCCAACCCAAGGGGCTCTGGGGAGCACTGAGCAGATGCATATGGAAGTCCAGTCCTGAGATGCCATTTGACAGGGACAGAGTGTCCTCTCTCTGCCTTCACCTTTGTTTTTACAGACCAAGGGCTTTCCAGGTGACAGAGAATGAAACAGACATTGAAAAAACACATTAACAAGTGGGGAGAAAGTATGCGCAGGGGGACAGTCTCTAGGGGTCTGCGGAGAACAGCCCAAAGGCAGAATCCTCAGCGTCTCTTCAGCCCCAGCTTCGCCCCCCGCTCGCCGACTCACTGTCATCGCACGAGAAGCACACAGAGGGGCTTAAACATTCCAACTCCGGGGACAGCCTTGAGCTGCCATCGGGAGATCATGGTTCCTAAGGACCTGGGGTGACAGGGATGTGCGGATTGCTGAGACCACGGTGCAGGTCTCTCCAGTGGCCACAGACATGTGACACTTCAGTAATCCTAGCCTCTAAGGACACGTAAGACACACCCTAGCTCTTAGACTAGACTTACCGAGCAACATTCTGTTGAGAATTCAACTTTTGACATTTGAGTGTGTTTCTTCATCTAGATCCACCCTGCCTTGTTCCACAAAGGATACGAGGTGACGTGTCTTCCATGTGACCTGCCGTCAGTTTGGCAGTCAAGATGCTACGATGAGTTCATGCTCTGGCCTTCTGATTTCCACATCCGTCTGATGGACATGTGACTCACTATCCCTGAACCCTCACCTCTGGGGACAGTCACTGGTAACCCCGCTGCCTGGCCTGGCGCATTGTCCAGAAGCTACCCTATCCAGCCATCACCGGCCCACCCTTGTAAGCGATATCCTAAAGCTATTGCATTCAACCATTCTCTCTCCGACTGTGAGCGTCATGAATTTCTTGGGGTCGCTTCCCCCCGACATTTTATTTAAAAATTTTCAAACAACGGAAGAGTTACAGGAAGAGTATAACAAACCCCCACATCCGCCACCCCTAGATATTTGCTTTATCTATTCGAAAGTAGGTTGCAGAGGGTATAACATTTCACCCCTAAGTATTGAAGCCCGTAACTTTGAAAGAAGGGACAGTGTTCCGTGTAATCATCATATGTGACCACACCCAGGAAAGGTAACACTAACGACAAAATGTCATCTGATTGTTGTCCATTTGGACGCGTGCTGTAAGTAGCTTCTTTCCACACGTTAACGCATCTTCCCCTCGGGAGGGAGGCTCTGGCGAGTGTTTAAATTTGTCAGAAATAAGAAAGCACAGTGGAACTGGAGCACGTCACAGACTTTGGACCAGAAGTGGCCCGTGAGCCGCTGGAAGAGATGCCACTGTGCCAGCTGATGGTCACACAGCTTGAGGACCACAAAGCCCAGGCAGGAGAGCACACCCACAGCCAAGTACACGCCTGAGCAGGCGCTGCCGTAGCGCCCTTGGGCACGCAGGGCCTGGCCCACCACAGTGGCGATATGCGCGCCCAGCGCAACCTCAAACCCACAGGGGTGCAGCAGGGCAAGGCCGTAACTGCACAGCGAGAGGCACTCGACGGTGAGCAACAAGCAGGGCTTCCAGCCCCTGTCTAGGTAGAGGAACCACGCCACCGGCCACGCAAAGATGGGCAAGGTGAGCCACTGGTCCAGCACGGCGGCGCGGTGCGCCTGCGTCCCGATCCGCAGCCACTGCACTGGGCCGTAGACCAGGGCCATGCCGGCGAAGACGTCCTTCAGGTAACGAGCCCGCCGCACCGCTTCGGGGCGCTGTGGGGTGCTGGCATTTCTCTGTAGCCAGTACACTCCCAGGAGCACGTAGGCCAAGTTAATGAGTGAGTTGAAGGGCATGGCTAGGAAGGCGGGGAGGCTGGCTACCGGGGCTTCTGCATAGTGTTCGTAGCCCACTTGGACGAAGACGCCTTCAAAAACGCCCGTGGAGACAGTGGCCACACAGAGGCAGCTGGCCACAGCCACGTGGCAGAGGGCCCACCCCGACTCGGGCTTCATCTGGAACCCCGATTGTAACCCGGGGCGGAGAGCTTAAAAGAATGGCAGTCTCCACACTTATTCAGCATTCAGATAAACAGCTTTTGCAAAACAGACCTCAGCCTCCCAGCTGAGCCAGCAGGAAGGAGTCCCCGTGATTTCCGACGCAGACGCTGCGACCTTGCCTCGGAGTGGCGGTGGCAGGCCAGAGGAAGGCGGGGGTCCTGCTGATTGGCTGGCACGAGTGGAGGACCGTTCTGCCTTTTTCCTTTGTGGTTAGAAAAAGAGTGTGGTTAGAAAGAAAACCATCCAAAAAAGAGCCTCCATCTTCCCGACTCTCGGCCTCAGGATCCACCAACAGTTTCCATCAGAAAAAAAAACAACAAAACAAAACCCGAAAGAAAAGTGAAGCGATACCCACGGCACGTTCACCTTCGTACACGTGGCCTCTAGACGCCCGCAGGATCCTTTCTCGCCGAGGCGTTTCGCGCCTCTCTCTCCTGGCGCTGATGCCGTTCCGTTCTTTCATCTGCGGACTATGAAAGTCCTGCTCCTTGTCCCAGTTCCCTTGGGGCCACCGCATCTAGGGAATCCAGCCTTTCCTGGGTCTGCTGTGAAACTCAGAACAGGCTTTCCTACCTCAGTGGCGTCATAAATGTGCAGCTTTCCAGGCTAGCCCCAAAGCCCTTTTAACCAAATACCCAGTTGAACTAGAGACCATTAGCTGTGGTCTGAGTTCTCAAACCCAAAGGCATGAGATGGTATGGTGGTGCCGGAGGACGGAGAGGAGGAGGAGGGGGAAGAGGCGGAGGGGGAGGAGAGAGATGAGCATCTTCCCTCTTCTTCTCTGGTGTGAGGCCCTGGCCCGCCCTCCTGCCCTCCCCTAAAGCGCCATGCCATCCCCAAATCACCTTCTTGCCTTGGCTCACAATGAAACCTTCCATTTCCTGCAGTCACGGAAACAGACGATTTAAAAGCAATGGAGACTTATCATTGACTATCAACTGCTTTGGGGCCGGCTGTGCTGTGAGTTGGCCTACTAGCCTAGAAACGTATTCATGTCAAAGAAAGGAGAGGTTCAGTGCTCTGAAAATGACTCGAAGCCAAGACGGCAGGCAGGCCTGGGGAAGGGAGGAGCTGTCTGTGTTCAAGCCTCGGCTCTACCTACGGTGCGACCTTGGGCCGTAACCGTTCTGGGCCTCAGTTTGCATACCTGTGGAATGGGGGTGCTACCAGTACCTCCCTGCGGAGGCGTAGTGTATATTAAATGAGTTCTTATATACGAAGACCACTTGGCCCCATTTATTCCTGAGGCACAATGTCTATTCCCCTCCTGTAGTTTAGGCCCTGGGAGGGCAGGTCGGGGCTGATCCTTCGCTCTCCCTCTGGGGCTCAGGGAAGAGCTGCTCCATTTTGATTCAATTCAACCCAAGCACCAAGCCAACACCATTGCGCTCTTTCCTTTCTCTCTCATTGGTCCTATTTGCCACTTCACTGCTCAGCCGGGCCCTAGGGGCCCACCTGCCTCCTCCGGGGAGGGAACTGCTGGGCCTCACGCTGAGCTTTCTTGCTCCTGTCTGTCCTGCCTCGGGGGTCTGTTCTGTGGAGGACCACAAGGTCTGGCGTTGGCCCAGGTGAACGGAAGCCCTCACCCTGGCTCTGCATCTCCTCACTGACCACGAGCCTCCACCTCAGCGGGATGTGGCACTATCCCACACCTCCCCGCCCGCCCCGCCTTCGGCTAAGGAGCCTCCAGGCAGCCCCTGCCCAAGGGTTCCTACTCCCGGGCTGGCAGCCACTAGAGTGGTCTGCACACAGCAGTCCCCAGCATCTTCCTCGAGTGTCACTGGATCGGATCGTGTCAGCCCCTGCTCAACACCTCAGTGGCTGGCTCTCCACTCCACACACTCTTGGCCAGACATCGGAGTGCCAATCCCATATAGCCCTGCGAGCTTCTTAGGCCCAGTCTGCCCTCCAGCTAGAACGTGACTGTGGTCCTTGTTCCTTCCCGCACATGGCCTGCTCACAACCCCAACTCAGCTGTCATTTCCTCTCAGGCGCTTCCCTGTTCAACTCCCGACTTCGGCTGGGAGGAGAGCTGAGGCCCCACCTGGTCTCCAGGTCCCTCTCTGCACCCATCTGGGGCCCCAGCTCCCTGGGGTGAAGTGCCAGGCCTTCAGGACCCCATTATGCTCGCTCTAGCCTGACCCTCTTGTCTGCCAGCAAGCATGGAGGAGAGTGGGGGACAGGAGTCAAACACTGTCAACTTGATAGGGAAGGAGATCCAGGAAGGACACAGAAAGTGACTCCCCTCCGGAAGCTGGGGAGAGTCCACTTGGGCCCTTGTGCAAGCTGAAAGCAACAATGTAATCAAACCAATTTCCCAAGTTCTCCAGGAAGACCACTGCAGGGTGCTTTCTGGCCTGGCTCCTCTGTACCCCTGAACTGCCATGACCCTTGCTACGGGACACTCCAAGTTCACAGATTTCCCCCAGCGCCTGGCACACAAAGGCCGAAGGCTCCGCAGCATCGGCTGGCTGTTCTGGGGTCTCTGGGGGGACATCCTGCAAAGCAGAGGCTAAGGGGTTAACACATATTCCTTAGATTCTTCTGCCTCCTGGGCGGTAAGCATTTAAGCTATAGCCACAGTCACCTGTCACAGTGGTGGCTTCTTTGGCCTGTAGCATTTGACAACTGCTTCTCCCTAACCACCCTCAGGGACGTCAAGTCAGCCCAAGGGCTGCGATGTGGAACACCCCCAGTAAGTGAGGTCCATCTAGATCACCTGGATGCCCAAGGAGCCTGGAGCAACCACAATGATTCCTCAACTCTGGGGAGAGAAGCCGTGAGTGTGCAAGGCCCCGGGAAACCAGCAGCTCAGCTTTCTTATTTTACAGGGCAGGGGCTCAGGGTGTCATAAATGTGGAGTTGCATGGCCAAGGTCACTTAGCACAGTTGGTAGCATGAGCAAACAGGTGAGGCCCCTTTGGCCTTTCTCAAACAAATGCTTCCAAATGCATAAAGTAAAACAGGATTACGACATAACGTCAAAAGAATGCTAATATAATATGTTCGAAAATGTGCGATATGGTACTATAGGTGCTTCTTAATAGGTTAAATTCCAGGACCTACGGGCAGATTGAATAACTACAGTAATTTCAAAGTAGTTATTCTGCCTGCCAGTAGGTCCTGTCATTTAGTTAATTTCAGGATATCTACAACAAAAGCTATACCATCTGAAATGATCTGCCATTTTCATTGGGCACGAAGTCAGCTGCCTAACGCTCTGTGCTCTACCTACATTCGGAATTGCGGGAAAGGCCAAATTTCGGCTAGAAGTTGGTGAAAATAAAGACGAAATAAAGATGAGAGAAAGTGAAAAAAAATCATGTTGTCGCTTCAAGCTCCCAGACACCAGTGCAGGACCCCTGCACTACAGCCCGCGTCTGGCAGTGTGGGTGACAGCGCACAGCGCCCGGGCGGCCTCTTGCAAGATTTGGAAGCCGGGACGACGTCCATACCCACCTCTCAAGATTGTTGTGAGAGCTCACGGTATTGGCGCCAAAAGGCCAGCGATCATCATCCGGGTATTTTGCCTCTCTCGCTTTGCTGGGGAAAATTCAAATCTCAAAAAAGGGCGGACCCGAAAAGCGATCGTGCGCCTGCGCGCGGGGCGGAGCCCAGGGCTCTGGGAAGCAGGCGGGGCGGGGTGACGCGAGGTGACGCGGGCCGACACAGACTTCTC
>NW_006438082.1:602486-604473 GCF_000325575.1 Pteropus alecto | reverse complement strand
TCGCCCCGCCTCCGGTTCCCGCGGCTGGGGCTCACGGTCCGCCTCTCCGGCGGACGCTGGATGCGCGGAGCGGGGGGGCCTCCGCTCCCCGGCCTGAGGCGCTACTCTAATGTCTCCCATCAACCACCCTCAGCAACTTATGCCCTGTCCCTACTGCTAAAGGCAACTCCTTGGGCGCGTGTCCCTTCAGCGACCCGGGGGACAGTTTCCTAGGGGGCGGGGCCGAGCGCGTCTGAGACATTCTCATCCGGGCATTCCCCAGATGCCGCAGCCGCCATCTTTGTTTTGTGCTGAAAGTCGCCTTTGACGCCCGCGGACGGCCGGGCGAAAGGAAGTGGCAAGATGGCGGCTCCCAGGGCGGAGGCGTGGAGGAACGTTGAGGGGGGCCGCGGGGCCGGGCGCGCTTGCGCCTGACCCGAGCGCAGTCTGAGCCCGAGCCGAGCGCGCCACAGCCCCGAACGTTCGCTTCGAGGCAGCGCGTGGGCGCCTTTAAGAGGGTTCGAGCCAGAATCGAAGCCTAGCTACGGCGGGAGGGGGCAATAGTGACGTAGCTGGACTCCGCCCACTCGCCCGACCGTCGCCGCCGCCATGTTTAGTTGTTACTTCTTTACACAAGATGGCGGCTCCCAGGGAGGAGGCATGAGCGCCCTGCCGTTACCGGTTCTCCTGCCGTACAGTTGCCACTTCGGGGCCTAACTCTGGCTCTTTGAAGCGGCTCCTGTGGGAAGGAGTCATAAGGAGGGAAGCGAGGATCGGACGCTGCCTTGCGTTTGGTTTGCAGTAGAAGAACCGACCCAGGAGGAAGAGAATAGGGGGGTAGCGGGAGCTAGTCTCAAGATGGCGGCTCCCAGGGCGGCAGGCACTGCCTGAGGAGTAGAGGCGGACTAAGGGGAGAGGTTTGAGACCTCACAAGCCGTACGGCGCAAGCCTCCGAACAGCCCCTGACAATTCGAACTCGTTCCACTGGCCTCCGGCGCGCCTCTATTCCTTACAAGTGTCGAGGCCGTTTCGGGAGCGGCGGCTGCACTTAAGCGCTGGGCGGGGAAGAGGGACGGTCTCAAGATGGCGGCTCCCACAATTGTGGTCTGAGCGCCGGCGGGGCTGGGACAACCGCCGCGCTTGTGGCTCCTTTCCACCCGCCCCGGAAGCCGGCCAGTGCAGGGGACTTGGGGGGTGTGGGAACCGGGCCGGGGCTCCGCCATTTCCGGCGGGGGAGGGCTACGACTGAGGAAGGGAGGAGAGAGAGGCGGCTCAAGATGGCGGCTCCCAGGGCCTCCCGCTCTAGCTCGTAAGCAGGAGCATCCGGGCAAGTAGTCAGAGCGGCAGGACTCGACGGCCTCCAGCCTCTCAGGCTCAGGCGCTCGACAGTTTCAGGCGACTCTTGAGGAGACAGGGTGAACGAGAAGAGGGGGAAGAACCGAAGGGAAGGAGGATAATTAAGATGGCGGCCTCCATGGAGCCGTGCACCGCTGTGTGAGAACCCGCTTCTGCGTGAGAGCTGCCTTAGACGAAAGGGGGTGTGTGAGAGCTGTTGAAGGGCTCCATTCCCGCTTGGTGACTTTTTCCCACTGCGCCCTTTCCCGGAACTATGGCTTCGGCCGTGTCGCCCGCCAACTCGCCAGCGGTGCTCCTGCAGCCCCGCTGGAAGCGAGTGGTGGGCTGGTCGGGTCCAGTACCCCGACCCCGCCACGGCCACCGCGCCGTGGCCATCAAGGAGCTCATCGTGGTGTTTGGTGGAGGCAACGAGGGGATAGTGGACGAACTGCACGTGTACAACACCGGTGAGTTCAAAGCTCTCTGGCCGCTCGGATTTTCCCTTCCATTTCCTTTTCCCTCCTCTTGCCTCTTTCCGTCTATCATCTTCGTCTGTCTTTTTCCTTCTCTCCCTCCATCTCTTCCCCCCTTCTCTCCCTTCATCTTTCCCCTTTTCCTCTGATCTCTTTCCCCTCCCTTCCCCCTCATCCTTCTTTCCTCCCCTTCTTCTCTT
>NW_006438082.1:598949-602446 GCF_000325575.1 Pteropus alecto | reverse complement strand
CTCATCTCCCCTTCTTCCCATTCCTCCCTCTTTCTCTGCACTGATCTGCTTTCTCCTCCCGTCCGCGACCCTTTACTCTGCCCCGCTTCTTTGCTTTCCCTCGCTCTTTGCCTCGTTCTTAACACCCCCGAGTCCCCTGTGTTTGGGGGGGTGCTTTCATTATTGGAGAGGAACGTCTAGTCCGGCTGGTGCGGGGGCGTCGCCAGCGGTGGTGACTTCAGACATACACCGTTACCCGGCCGGGCTGGCGGGCGGATGCGTCCCTTTGGCGCAGGCAGATTCCCACCCCCTCCCTCCCTTCTCCCTCCTCTCCTCCCTCCCCCTGCGCCTGCTGCGCTCCTCATCGCTAGTGCCCATTCGGGAGAGATGACAACTTCTAGATTACGGATGAGTTCTGTCTCGAGAGAAGGGGCAGAGTCCAGTAGCCTAATCCCGACCTCCAGGGGTTGTATGCGTGGGGGATAACTTGTCTGGGACGGTGCAGGACCCTTGGACCCAGGGATCAGGCAGCGGCGCTGCCTCCCGGGGTCGGCGTTCACTTCTTCAGGGCTTCGTTTCCCGTTACCGGTTTTCTCGACTTGGGGCCCTCGATGCGAGGGAGGAATCTGAGTGATCCGCAGCAGGCTAGGTGGTCCCTTACGTGACTCTTCCCTTCCCGAGAGCTCGGAGAGGCTACCTGCCCCAGTTCATGCCTCCCCCAAACCCAAGGTCTCCTTCCTTCGTTGGGAGGAGCCTGTGCTGCGCCTCTGTCCCCGGGTATGGCGGGCCTGGGGCTGGCTTTCAGCCCTCTCTGTGCCCCGTGTTCTTGCTAGGTCTCTAGGGCTCGGCCGCATCCTCCTTCGGCCCCCTCCCCGGGCTGGCCGCTCGGCCTGGTTTGCACACCTAGTGCCTTGTTCTGTCTGAGCGGCTGCCGAATGGCCGCTGGCCCGCAGCACCTCTCTTTGCTTGTAAGGTGGGGCTAGGCGTTGTCACTGAGAGCAGTGGGCCTGTGGCCGCTCTGTTCTGGGCGCGAGCCTGAGGGACTAAGGCGTGGGCAGGGAAAAGTTCCCTCCCCTCGGGTCAGGCCCCGGTCGTTTAGGAAGCTCCCCTCTGCTTAGGAAGCTCCCCTCTGCGGCAGCGTGGAGGTGTGTTCTGGTCGGCATGGCCAGGGGCCATCTGCCAGGGCTTTCTCTCCTGCCATCACATCTAGCAAACTCTTGCTCCGGGTCCGTCCTCTCCCAGGGCTCTGGCGGTACCGGGTCCTTGAGTCGGGGCGCCTCCTCCAGCTTTGAGGTTGCTCTGGGGTGGGGAGCTGGCAGCTGTAGGGAGAAGTTGGCTGGAGTGGCAGCCGTTGGAGCGGGGCTTTTGGTCGGGCGGCCCCCCCGCCCCCACCCCAGGCAGAGTGCAGTTTTCTCTGAACCTTGTAGGTTGTTGCCCGACCAAGTTGACTTTCAAAGGCTGGTGGGTTGCGGTGACCCTTTGCATTCCGGGTCTCAGCACCTGTTGCCTCCAGGAGGCCGGGCTGGATGGTGGCGCTCTGTGCCAGCTCAGACAGCTGCGGTGGCAGCAATTAGCCTAGTAAGGTAAGGCTGAGGGGCAGGGCTGTTTTTAGAGACCTCTGCCCCGAGCACAACCTCCTCGACTCCTTGGACCGACTTTATTCTCGCAAGGCCGGGAGCAGGCCCCTTGGCAGGGAAATGCCATTTTAGAAAGTAGGGCAGGGGCCTAATTAGCATCAGCTCCAAAGTCCACTTCTTCCCGGGGCCTCTGCATATTCGTTAGTTTATTACAACGAACCGGTCGCTTTGGCCTTGATTCGGCCCCAGGCTGCAGGGATCCGCTGTGTGGTAGAAGATAGCCAGCCCTCCAAAGGGCCGCAGCCCCCGTTCCTCCAGGGGAGCACTTTGGAGGTGGCCCGCATCAACTTTTGAGGTGACTTCCCGGGAGAGCGACTAGCGACCCCGCTCCCGTTCCCGACAGTGTTTTTGCGCTGTCAGATAACGGAGCGGGGATCTCTGGCCTTTTCTGTAGCTTCGAGGCTCTGGCGTCCTCCGGAGAGGAGAGATGGGGCTTGGTGTTACCCCTCTCCCACCAGTGGTGGCGCAGATGCCTGTCATCCTTCGCTGCCACCTCAACAGCTGCCCTCTGCTTACCTTTGTTTTGTTTTAAATGAGGTCAGAGCATGTTGTCCTGACGCCTCTTCTCTTGCACTTTTCCTTCTGCAGGATGAGTGCTCAGAGACCCGCTGATGTGGAAGCGTCCCCTGTCGCTAAGATAAAAGACTCCAGGGGGGACGTGCAGGGGGCATGTGCACACATCGCTGGCTTGATTCGCTCAGCGATCTGGGGTTGACAAGGGGCTGAGGGGTGGCAGGTGTGTGAGAAAGTGCGTGTCCTTCCTCTTCAGCGGTAGTCACCACAGCAGCTGAGAGACACTTGACTGGCCTTTGGGAGGTCTTAGGGTACCGTCCTTGACCTCAGGGAATTTTATTTCAACCTAGCAAAGCGGATTACCCAGAGGACCTTGTACTGGCAGGGTGGGGTGCGACCTGATGAGGGAGGGCATAGTCATCCAGACCAGTCGCCCTAGGCGGGTTGGCCTCCATGGTTCTTTAGGGTCCGACTGGTACAGCTGGAAGGAGCCTTGGAAAACGTCTAGTGGAACTTCCTTGTTTTTGCATATGAGGAAATTGGGGTCTGAGAGGGGAAGTGACAGGTCCAGGGTCACCCCGCCAGCTGGTGGCAGAGCCTGGCAGGAGGGAGTACAGGCAAACCTTCATGGAGACCGCTAGGCTGTCTCTTTCTTCAGTTAGCAGGCCAAGGCCACCACCTTGGAACCGCCCCCCTGTTCCTCTGTCCCATAGGTAATCGGTCACTAAGTTGAGCTTGTCTCATCCGTTCCCCCTCCATTCTGGGCCCTCCTCTCTTCTCTCTTGGCTCTTGCAGTCACTTCCTGATTGGCCCTGCTAGTTTCATTTGTCGGGAAATCCTGTTCACCCTTCAAGGCCTGGGCTGGATTGTCACCTCTTCTGAGAAGCCCTCCCTCTCTGTAACCGCCCCTGCTCCATGCAGAGCCCGTCGCGGGAGGAGGGCCCGGCAGCCTCCCACCTTACTGGGAGTCGTGTTTGAGAGCTGTCTCCCCTGTGCCTCCCCCGGCGCCGCATCTGCCACAGAGGAAGTGCCCCAGCGTGACAGAGCGATCAAAAAGGCAGCTGGTGTGGCTCGACCATCTATCTACCCACTGCATGGGGATGGGTCTCTAGGTGGTGACACGCAGAGTTTGACGGGATGGCAGCAACTACAGAGTTGACACAGTGCGGAAAGGGGCAGGGAGCTGGTAAAGTGCAGAAGCTGGGGTTTTGGTCTCGTCGAGGGGAGAGAAGGTGGAGTTGTGTTTCCGGCCATCCCAGGAAGGGTCTCGCGTGCAGGGTCCTCCTTTCCTCAGAGCCCCCTCCTGGCTGAGAGCAGTGACAAGCCAGAGCATATCAAGAATGAGGGACCCAGAGATTAGGTTACACG